>NW_024426774.1:581028-588479 GCF_017311325.1 Ursus maritimus
CCAGGAAGAGCGGCACTTCATCAGGGCTTGGAGAAGGCCCCCGGGGAAGGGAGGCGTTCCTGCTTCCTTTTTCCCTTTCTATGTAAACTCCCAAAACACTTATTTCAGTCACCTGGATAATAAGTTATTGCAGTGAGTTTCTCCAACATTGCATTTAATGAGAATCACATAGGTTGTGGGAAGAGTTTGAGAAGAGGTAGAGGACCAGAGCAAAGCAGAACGATGGGGGCGGGCCCTCCTTGGGGATGGTCCCCACTCCGAGGGAGCATGATCCTTGTGTTTCTGGTCTACAAAAGCAGATTTTTCATAATAGAGTATTTTCTCATGCTGATATTTTTATTTAGGGCTGAATGCCAATCCTAACACAGATGTTTTAAAATTTCATTTTTTTTGCATACTCAATTCCCTCTTCCTAAAATGCTGTTCCTCTCCATATCTACCCCATTAGTTTATTATCTGTAATAATCAGCTCAAATGTCACCTCATAGAAACATTCATTCCACGGCACATATCCTTCCCCTGTGCTCTCTGGTGTCTTGTGTAAACCTCTATCAGGTGGAGTTCGAGGTGATAGTGGACTTATGGACTCCAACTCCAAGAGGAAGTCACTCTGTGTTATTAATTTCTGTGCCCCCCAGAGCCAGCATAGTACCTGGAAAAGATTAGTCACCCAGAATGTATTAATTGAATAAATTAGTGGATGGGTGAATGATCGGAATTGAAGTTATTACCTACCTGCCTGTATATTTCTGCTGTGTGATCCGAATCCATAACGGTTTTATCCAACTTACTCAAATTTCTCAGTATCACAATCGTAATAGATCTGAAGTCTGGAGTTTGCCAAATCCTCATGAAATTCAGGGTCAGAACCATGGGCCATGTTGAAAATAGTGGGTCAAATCATCACCTATCTACCTGCCTAATAAAATTAAGTTTTGAACAAACTTCTTCTCAGTTCTGATACTATGTTTATAGGATTTCTTATTATTTTGAAATTTAGCATATATAAAAAGAGTATATGTAATGTTTTTGTATGATTTAAGGGATGATACTTGTTATTAAAAGACAATAATGAAATAAACATTCATCACCCTCCTATCTAGCTTAGGAAATAATGGACTGTGGTCTTTACCAACTTGGACAGGAAAAGTTAACATTTGGCTCTGTCTTAATTATAATCACAATCTATGGAAAATTTATATTTTCTTTAGTAAACATGTTTAACATTAGCAAAACCATACATAATCACTTAAGACTCTTTTAAGACCTGGACAGCCAAAGTAATGCCCTTGTCATCTCTGTGATATCTATTGTGTTTCGTGCTTTATTTCCTTGCTTTCCTGGTGTGTGGATTGCTCCCAGGTGTGTGTGTGTGAGTACAAGTGTGTGTGTGTGTGTGTGTGTGTGTGTGTGTGTGTGTCTTAACCATCCGTGTAGCCTTTTGCCTAAACCCTATGCCTGCAACTATCTAACTGTCTGATGGACATTCATATCCGTAGACACCACAGGTCCTCAAACTCAGCGTAACTAAAACCACATTCCTTAAATTCTCTCAGGACCTCCCATAACTGAACCCTTCTTCCCCATATCCCGGTCGGGTCACTGACTCTCCCACACTGTTCATTTGGAGTCATCACGAATTTCTCCCTCTCTTTTCAAAAATGCAATGCATCACACAATCCTTCTCTCCTCATGGCTTCTTTTGTTCGAGATATCCAGCCGGCAGTTTTTAGAATGATGCTTTTAAAGAACTTTCTAGCCAATAACTCCCCCGGTGAAGCACTAAGCAAACCACAAATCTTGATGGATCTCTGTGGCCTGTGATCTGAAGAGACCAAGGGGATAACTCAGGAGCCATCATAAGGGAAGCTCAGTCATAAAGGTGCGGCTTTCTGACCTCAGACTGAGATCGTAGACTGTTTATTTGGGTCTAGCTACCCCAGAAAGCAGAGGGGCAGATCAGCTCTCATGCAGAGGAAGAACGAGCAGTGGCTGGTCAGGACCACAGGCTTGAGGAAAAGCAGTGCCCAGGATCACTGGGCCACTCCCGTCATGTTCTATCAGAGCACACGGTTTGCCGACATACTGTTCCCCTTTCTTCTAGAAGATGCAGTCTTAATTTCATCCAAAATGTCCAGAACTTTATCCTCACGCAAATTTAGCAAAGACCTGCAAAGACTGGTTATTCATTTTGTATACTTGGTACAGAAGAAACTCTGCAAAGAAGTCAATGTATTTCCCTTGAAGAGCTTTGTGTGAATGAATTTTTTATTTCTAATTCAATGATTGAACCATACCTGCCCCAAGCAATCTCACCATTCCCCCAAAGGTAAAAACACTTCTAGTGGCTTCTCGGACCTGTGGCGTGTTTCACAGTTTACTGCGAGGTTTCATACACATCAGCTGTATATATTCCTCTAAAGAAAGAAGGGTGCCTATGATTATTCTATTTAATAGAGTTTCCAAAAGAAAATGGAGGTTTCCAGGCTTCCGCTGTTTGGGGAAGTGCTGCATTGCTAATACATAAGAAAGACCAGACGAGAAGCCAGATGTCTGGACTTTCCAGTTCTCTTGATTAGATCATGCTATGTTTTTGTTGTTGTTGTTGTTGTTGTTGTTGTTGCTGTTTCTTTTCTCTCTCTCTCCCTTTTTTTTTTTATTATGTTATGTTAGTCACCATACAGTTTCTTTTCTCTAAAGCAATGGATCCTGTTGTCTTCGCCTCATACTTTATTCAAGATAGACTTGTTGGTTTGAAAGGGTTATGGTTTGTAAAAACCCGGATTAAAGTCATGCTCTTTTGATATATTTGCTGTGCGACACTGGGTGGTTTATTTACCCTCAGTGAACTTCAGTTTCTCAGCCGTGAAAGGACAGAGTTACAATCAGCATCCTGATGCCATGGAGAGGGTCGCACAGGACACTATGAGGACACGTGGAAACACGGCAAGTATTACCTGGGCTGGAGATTGGCATGGTGATGGCAACTCCCAACCGGGGTTCCATACGTGATCCTCACCCAGCTTGTCCCTAATGTCTAGATTCCTGCTTTCCATTTGGGCCATATACAGTGAAATTCAGTGCCTTCAAAGGGGCTTCCATGTGATGCCCCCTGTGGGTGTGCCTTAGTCCATAGTTTATGAAATTCCATAGTTTAAGCCTTACTGAAGGACGACCTTATTAGAGATATTGTTAGAAGCCAACCATCTGAATGGTGTTAAATCACAAGTATAATTCAGTTGGAGTCAACAAATATTCACTGAACACCAGATATTGTGTGTCTAAAGATAAATAAGGTAGGGTTTCTGTCTTCAAGGATACAATGTATATGTAGTCAGGAAGAGAAAGGTATATAATTGTGTACCAGTGTGAGACAAATACTATGTACATACCAAGGGCTATAAGGACACAGAGGAGGGAAGTGTAAATGTCTCTGCTTGGTCAGAGGACAGGTTTCAGGAAAGCCACACGGAAGAGATGCATCAGACCAGGACCCCAGAAACAGAGAGGAGGTTGCCTGGGTAGAAAAAAATTGGAAACAAAATATTATAAGCAGAGAGAACAACACCTAAAATATCAACAAAGGTGTTTTGGTTGGAATCTCACTTCTTACTCCCTATTTCACCTTGGGTAAATTACTAGACCCATCATCTACTTTTCTTATATGTGGGCTGATTCTAATAACATCTACCAAAAAGGTTTTGATATAGATGAAATGATACTGTGAAATTTCACCAGTTTCGTGCTTGGTACACAGAACCTCACTCCACAAATGTCAGGTCTCAATGGGAAGATCTATGGCTTCTTCATAGAACACAAAGCAGGTGATGACAGCCGCGTGGTTTGGCATTTTACTGAAGGTCTCTGGGAGTTAAAATCCCCTGGAGATTCCCGGTGTGGATGCTTGGCTGAATGTTGAAGCCTGGGAGAGCAGCGGTTACGGCCAGGTTCTGTTGTGTGTTTGCGTCTCCGTTAGACCGCCAAGCTACATCATTGGGATGCACCTCTCCCCTCTCCTCCGGGCACTACTCCCTGTTCACATCACTGAGGACTTTGTTGGGTTTCCCAGAGCTGAGCCATGCTTGGTATGGCGGCCATGACTTTCCCAGCACAGCAGCACATCCGCTGTGACAGCGTGCACATGGCCAGCCTGACAGCAGCACAGCTGGAGAAGCCCTACTGGGGATGGTCACTGTCTACCTTGGGTTAATGTTGCACATGATTGAGATTATATTAGTGAAGCAAAATTCCAAGAGGACTGAGTTATGCACAACGGTTACCAAAGGTGGTGGTCCAAACTTCTGTGCTGGGGCCCCTCCACTTGCCCCCCACCCATGGGCACCCCCGCAAGGTTGTACCCCTGACCTGGGAAATGCTTCTCCAGGAGACAACGTGGGAAGTCAGTACCTCTCACCAGGCACCTGGTGGAGAACAAGTCAACCGCTCCTACTCACTGAGCAGCTCCCTTCAATTTCAAGTCCTCCTGAGCAGCCAAAGGGGCCACAGAGCGAACGTCCCGAATCCATGGTGTTAAGTCACCATTAATAGTGCTGCCTTCAGACTACCGGGCTGTGGAGTGGCCCTCTGGTTTGTGGTTTTGTTTTTTAACTCCCAGCTCAGGTTGGGAGCAATAAGGTTAGCCACCTGAAACAACAACGTTTGCCTAATCTAGAGTGATCTATTTCCTCAGCAAAGATTGCTTTTTGTGCTATTTTTATTTTTAAAGGGAGTTAACATTTAACGTGCACGTTAGCTGGTTCCCGGCTGCCTGAATACGTCTGTTTGTTTGGGCATGTCCGGCTGCCCGGCCGCTGAGCCCTGCTTTCCTCAAGGTTCAGGAAGCTCTAAATATTAATGAGGGCCAAAGACCCGTGCACTTGGCAACTCTTTCTCCACCACGCACTCCATTAAACACAATTTCCGAAGGCATTTCATAACTTAGGAAACCTGCCCGGGAAAAGCATAGCACCATTACAATTCCACTGTGAGGGTGATTTCTAAAATGTCATTTTTGCAGAAGGAACTGGTGATCTGACAGACGATCGGTCAGTGGTTTACACTGAGCATCACGGAGCACTTGTAGGGATGAGTGGTTCTCAACATGCAGTCTCCAGGTCAGCAGCATCAGCGTTGCCTGGGAAATCTGTTAGAAATGCCCATTTCTGGGCTCTACCGCCAACCTGCTGAATCAGAAACTCATCAGAAATCCTGGGGTGGGGCCCAGCCGTGTGACGATGTGCAAATACTGCTTTCCTACTCCATGGGACCAGAGTTGTCTGTGTCAGATAAACACAAGTGTCCTTCGGGGAGTTCAGGATCGGGGTGCGGGCAGCCCAGATTCCATTCCCAGTTCTTCCATTGATCAGATTCTTCCATTTAACATTTCTGAGCCTCACTTTGCTCGTTCGTAAAATGGTGTCAGTGGTACGATCTGCTCCATTTCACTGAGTTGTGATATTATTAATCATCAATAATGAGCTAAATTTTTTTATTCTAAATAATAAAATAAATACCAGTAAAGTGCCTTGAAACCTTGAGTGTTTCACGTAGTTAACACCTATGTCAGCGCCTTGGTGCCAGGATTCCCTTTGTTAATCAGTCTCACAGGCTACATTAGGGTATCTGAGACACGGGACACGGAGAGTCCTGTCGAAGACGACAATGGAAACATTCATCGCAGGTGTCTGTTAGATGGACAAACGAAGAGGGTGTTCAGTGGACCCCGGGGGGACTGGAGAGATGAGACAGACAAGCAGAGAAACAGCAGGTGCCTCTTGGAGGCAAGAGAGCAGGGTGTGTCCACGAACTCAGAGTTGAGTGTATCTGGAGCACAGAATGCGCATGAGTGTGTTTAAATGCCTGTGTGTGTGTGTGTGTGTGTGTGTGTGTGTGTGAGAGAGAGAGAGCACGTGACTGAAAGAGGACAGAGGTAGACATAGGAGTGTGGGAAAGAAGGGATGGAGAGAAGGAGGGAGAGAGGGAGGGAAAGAGAAAGATAAAAACAGAGATGGAGCAAGGGGCACGTGGGTGGCTCAGTCAGTTAAGTGTCTGACTCTTAATTTTTGCTCAGGTCATGATCTCAGGGTCGTGAGATCGAGCCCCACATTGGGCTCCATGCTGAGCCTGGAGTCTTCTTGAGATTCTCTCTCTCCCTCTCCCTTTGCACCACCCCCACAAAAAAAAAAACCCAGAGATAGAGAGAGACTGAGACAGAGATTGAGAGAGACAGAGATTGACAGACAAAGAAGGACAAGAAGGACGAAGGGGGGAAGAAGGGGCAGGACAATACAACAAAGTAGAACATCTTAAGAGTGTTCGCACGACCCTCATTTGTACCTGTCTATGCTCTACTCAATCCTCACACCCAGCCTGTGAGGTGGACCTGGGAGGAAACTGAGGCTGAGGGGACATAGTTTCCAGCATGAGAAGAAGCTGAGGCAGAAGCCCAAGGAATGGCCACAGGAGCCAGGGCTGAGCACGGGACACCTGGAGCTCCTGGCTCTGCTGTGAGGACCCCACATCAGGCTTCGTGCAGCTGGAGGAGGCTGGGTCAGGACATCAGCTGGGGTTGCAAGCAGGGCCAGCCCAGGCCAGCTCTGTGCATGCACGTCCCAGCCCAGGCCACCTGCAGCCCTTATCCATGATGCTACTCCGGACCATGGTCCTTGCGACACCTGCAAGACACTTTGCGAGCCAAACACTGAGAAAAGTTGGAGTTTTTAATGTTGTTTCTCTCTCTCTCTCCATTCTTATGGAAAGGATAATATAACAGTTAAACGATTTAAATTAAAAATCCTCTGTTTTTCCCATCACCCCGAATATATACCATTTTTGCCCTATTTCCCTCCACCCCTTTCCCACAATTGTTTTTCACACAGTGGTAATTGTAATATATGTCCTCTGGTGATCTAGCTTTTGACCCTTGCTTTTTTTCATTATTACTGCATAATAAACAATTTTACTTGTTGCTATGGTGTTTCCACAATGTTCATTTTAATAGCTACATAATATTTTATTCAGGGAATGTGCCATAAGTTATTGAACCATTTCTGTTGTTTTCTTAGTTAAGTCCCCATTCTGTGATAAAACATTCATGTCAATACACATAATAACTCATCTTGCTTTTACTATGCCTTTTGGTACTTTGGCTCTTGTTATTTTCTCATAGAGGTGGATAGAATTTGGAAGGTAAGAATCCCATTTTTAATAGGATGCTCATGGTTATCTTAAGACATTCCACGAACATTCCGAATGCTGTGATCTTCTATTTATATCCATCTAGTCAAACACACCAGCACCCTTCAACCCTTTTATGGAGTTTTGTGCACGTTGGCTGTCCTCCTTCACCTTCTCCCTTCTCCTTCTGGGGTGGTTTAGTCTGGGGGGTCTGACAGCCCTCCTTAAACACACACACACACACACACACACACACACACACACACACACACACA
>NW_024426774.1:588489-1039227 GCF_017311325.1 Ursus maritimus
ACACACACACACACACACACACACACACACACACACACACACACACAACTTGCTTCTTGTATTTTGTTTTTCATCCAACAAGGAAATGAGGTAGGTTGCCAGAACTTTCCTTCTCTTTCCCTCACTATGCCTTTTTCGCTCCTTGCCATAATAATTTCCCAGCTCATCCCTTTCTCTTTAAATTCAGTACTTTATTTCATCCCTCCCATAAGTATTCTCTTCAGGAATGTTCCCTTCTATTCCATTCTCATTAATAGGTTTGAGGACACTTGGGAGCCCCTGTCAGGAATCAGGTCATCAGACCAGCATGGAAGGTAATTAGGTGCCCAACATTGGAGGCTCCCTTCCGTACTTTGGCCACTATTAAATGAGCCTATGTAAACCCCTCCATTTCACCCTCTCTTTTAGAGACACACATGTATATATTAAATACAGTATCCTCCTTCTAGCTTTCTTTAATTTTACTATCAATAATGTTACCTTTCCAAGTTCCTGACTGTTATTTTCTTACTGGATTTTGTGTATTTTGTAGGTTGCTTCAACTTATTTTGTGAAAGAAATAGAAAGATAAATGAGTGGGGGGCCTGGGTGGCTCAGTCGGTTAAGTGGTCGCCTTCAGCTCAGGTCTCTGATCCCAGAGTCCTGGGATTGAGCCCCACATCGGACTCCCTGCTCAGTGGGGAGTCTACTTCTCCTTCTGACCCTCCCCCACTCCTGCATTCTGTCTCTCTCTCTCAAATAAGTAAATAAAATCTTAAAAAAAAGATAAATGGGTGAATTTCTGCATGATTGAATACACGAAGATTTGAAAGTAAAAAAAAAAAAAAAAAATCATGGAAAGACATTCCCTGATGTGGTGACTCAGATAAAGTTGACTTCCAAAGCCATTTTAGCCAAAGGCCAGTCATTATTATTCATTATAGCCCAACCCTCATCCATGGCAGACTGGTTGGAAGTCCCACTTTTGATACTCACTCCCTGGAAAAGGAACCCCCTGGTGAGGGTCGGATAGTCTGGTTCCTGGGATCACTCCTGAAAATCTATCCTAAATGCCAATTGCATGCTGAATGCCATGAACTGTGGCACTTACCATGCCTTCTGATTGGAAGAGGAGAGATGGCAAAATGGAGGGTATCTCCTTACCTTTGGGGCAGCAGAGCCTGGCTAGTTATGTAGCAAACCCATTTCTTTTTTTTCCCTGAACACACAGCAAGGAGACGTTTCCAACTTTCCTTGAAGTTAGGTGAGGCCATGAGACTGAATTCCAGCCAGTGGGCCATATGCAGAGATAATAAGGACTGCTTCCGTCCCGGTCCACGGAAAACGACTACCTACATAGGCTTTCCTCTGCTCTTTCCTCTTTTTCCAGCTTCACACAGATGGATCTGGTCATGGTTTTGGAAGGCATGTATTGAAGATAGCAGAGCCACAACATGGGAACACACCAGGTCCCAGAAAGTCTGCACTGCTAATGAGGAACATAAATTTTGGGATTTATGTGAGCAAAAAAAATAGATTTCCATCGCGTTGCTACTTATACTTTTTTTTTCACTTGTTTGTGACATGCAGTGTTACTCTAACAAAATGTACCTTCAACACAGTCCCTTCACTGAGTCCCCCCATGAATAAGTCATTTATTATCATCATTGTTCAAATCCAGCCTATTGGTGTGAGGGCCACGTAACTGCCTTTCAGAATCCGAAGTGCATAATTTTGGTCACTTATTTCGGGCTCTGCTGAGAATCCTGCACCATTTTTTTTCTTCTGAATGATTTCATAAGCATTACTATATAAAGTAAAGAGAAAAGGTCTCTAGAGTTTTCAATGCCTCTCCACCTTCCCCCGAGCCCTATAGAAGAATCATTGAAAATACAAGACAATCCAATAAAATGACATGAAGATTTCCATGAACTCAAGGAACCAATGAGAACAGACTTTTTCTATAATATTTGCAGGCAGATGAATACTTGTCGGAGTCAGAACAATGCCCTTTAATTAAATTATCGTAGTGACCAGGCGTCCTATTTTCTTTTGTGTGTCACTGCTTCTCCCTGACAAGTTCAACCGAAGCACTTTTCTTTTTTTAAGTAATAAGTCTGGGCTTTTAAAAATGTGTATTTCTAGCTCGACACGGCATGACTTTCTCATTTGTCTTGTATGAATGGAGCGGTTGATTTTCTTTGGAATCACTATACAAATCTTCATTTTTTGCTCGTGCCAGTGGTGTGCGTGCACACACACGCTCACGTGAATATCTGTGCTGAGGAATTCTGTGAATGTGAAGTTTTCCCCCTCAGTGCAGACAGCGGTTGATGGGAGCTGATGAGGTCCACCTTCTTTTAGGGTATCAGCCACCAAAAGATGCAGGAAGAGGGGAGCCGGTGAATTTGCAGGTGTTGAGCTGTTGGATATCCTGGATGCAGGTTTTTAAAAAATGTACAGTTTAATAAAACCCAGCTGACACCAAGTCTTTTTTTTTTTTTTTTTGTAAATCATGTTTATGAGATATGAGTCAATGATGACATATCCCTAAGCTATTCCAATGAAAGGAAAGGCTCTCAGGCAAGCAGCCGTTGGTTTTGTGGGAAGCTGAGCCAAGCATGTTGCTCGAGCCTGTGGGGTGGATTCTTTCCTCATTTCAGGGAGACGAGGAAATCTTCAGAGTAAGTTCCAAAGCAGATTTTTTTCCTGTTAGAAAGTGCAGTCAGAGACCAATTTTGTCTGTCCATAGTCATTCTGACCCCCCTTGCTGTCAAAGCACTTGGCGGTGAACGGTCATCTTGAGGGTAAAGCAAGCTCAGGGATCCGTGGGCCTTTGTGTAGGTGTTTATGTATTCGAAGTTTTTGGAAGTCTTTCCTGAAGGAGGTCCTGTGTAATGAAGGAAGATGGCTTCGCAAAAGCAACAGTGCTTTCCTTGGGCCACCATTTAATTCCTGGCAGGGATGTTCGCGGTCCTCAGACTCCTCCTACTATGGCATCCAAGGTGACGCCACAGTCTCCACACGGCCTCATGACATATTGGGTCGGAAATACCCACGCCGTTAAGAAGCACAGGAAATGGTAATCTCTCTTCATCTTCTCCCAATAAGCTGAGCATTTCCCTGGAGGGAAAGTATCACAGGTATTCGCCTTGAGGAAGAGAATACACTCTCTATAATTTAAAACCTCTTATTTTAGCCTTCAAAATTTCTTATTTTCATTAGGAACTGAGAATAAAGCCAGCTTTCTCCTTGGACCTGAAACTACAGAGTGACAGACACACCCCAGACATACAATTGATAAACGTTCAAGTAGAATTTCTTTGTGAAAGCTTATCTGTGGACTGGAGCTGTAAAATACTGTTTTGTCATGATTAGATATGGCATTAGGTTAACAGTCTAACCTATACTAGACACGGTATAATTCAGGGGTTCACACATATCATCAATGATCATGGTTAGAACCAAGGAATTTTAGTGGTAAGGCTACTTTTAGGAAAGCTCTTTCCAAGTATACGTATAATATATTATTTGGAATCATATTTAATGAATTCTATTATTCAGAGGGCCAGCTTCCAGCAAAGTCAATTATATACAAAATATAACGTAAGACAAAGAGGTTTGAAAGAGAAAGAAGATGAAGCCAAAGATGAAGAAGAGGGGGAGGAGCAGGAAAGGGAGGGAGGGAGGGGGAGAAGAAGGAGAAGCAGGGAGGGGCAGGGGGAAGGAAGGGAGACAGAGGGAAGGAGAGAGGGAGGGAGAGATGTCTGCCCCTGACAGGGGTGTCAGCTGCAATAACAGCGTTGTACTTCACCCCACTGGAGCTGACCTTGGCCTTCTTGACCTGACTCCAGGAGTGATGACCGCACACTGAGACCCTGGGACACACTTGCTGGAGGTGAACGTGTCTGCTTCCTGCATCCGTTTGCTCCATGACGTACACCAAGTGCATCCTACTCAGCCCTGAGCACAAAGTGTAAGAGTAAGACTGACAAATAGGAGCTTGTCCAGAGAAGAGCGATTAGTAAATTAAGTCTTGTAAGGCCAGAACACCACTTCTAATGAGATAACAACATTAAGAGAAAAAGAAAACAGAAGACAGAAAACTCAGTGGAGACCCCAATTCTGTTTTCAAGTGTAAGGAAGCTGTCAAGAGACAAAACTGTTCTCTCACTCTGGGTGAACTTCATTAGGCAGGCGATTGGAACGGGGAGATTTCAGCTCCCTGGGATTATGATTCAGTAATCCAAGATGAAATGATCTGTCCTACACATTCCTTATCACGGGATCATCTGGAGAGCCTCGGTGATCCTGACAAAGAAACCGTGCATGAAATCTGTAGCGGTATGTGGGATCAGATGCTTCCTATGTTCCTTTTCTACTCCAAACTTCTGTGGTTTTGATGAATGGTTTTTTGTTTGTTTGTTTGCTTAAGACAACTCTACTGAATTGATGGAAAAGGGCCAAGCTTTAGAGACAGATCTATACATAATGCCAAGAAAGGCCTACAATAGATTTGCCGTCATGTTAGACTTCACAAGACAAAAGCAAGAACAAGAGCTCCCTATTCCTGTGACTTCTTGATATTGACTTGATATTGCCCAAGTTCCTCTGTGTAGACAGCTAACCCATCCCGGGCATTGGAGGGTTACCACCCCCACAGCAATGTCCTTAAATGAAGACTCAGTAGCATCTAAGCAGAAAAATGTAATTCTCCATATCTCATCATCTAAAGTGCTACATACAGCGGCGCCTGGGTGGCTCAGTTGGTTGAGTGACTCTTGATTTTGGCTTAGGTCATGGTCTTAGGGTCGTGAGATGGAGCCCCTCGGTGTCTGCTTGAGATTCTCTCTCTCCCTGTCCCTCTGCCTCTGCCCTCTTTCTCTCTCTCTAAATAAATAAAATCTTCATAAAGAATTAAGTGCTATATACAGCTCACACATACATTCCCCACTTAAACTTTACAAAAACCATACCCAGCTGTTACCATCCCCTTTCTACAAAGGAGAAACCGAGGGAAATTGGAGCTTGTCTACCTATAGCATTTTAATATGGCAAATATTTTGGAATGGAGAGGAAAGAAGATTTTTTTGTTTCGATGGTGTTAATTCAACAAATCCATTGAGTACCTATTCTGTGTCGCTTGCTCAGTAGGTCCTGTAGAAAAGTTATAAACGTGCAGACAGTGGAACTGCAAGAAAACTACTTGAAAAGCAAAACTATAGTAAGAACACCTCATAGGTGTAATAGAAAAGGTGTATCTTTATATGGAATAATTTTCTGTTTTATCTATGCATTTAGGACTTTATTCCTCACTAAATCATTTGTAATAAAACAGCTTTATTTTTGAATTCCTCAAAATGTTTGAAGGATTCATAATACCATCAAAATTATAAAATCCGAGTGATAAATCTGCTAAAAGATGTGCAGTCCTTGTACACTGAAAATGACACAACATTGCTGAGAGAAAGTAAGGAAGATTTAAATGAATGGAACAATATACCATGTTCATCTACTGGAAGACTCAAGGTTAACAAAGTGTATTTGACCAAGCTAAGTTGTATCCTCTGCACAGTCCTGATAAAAATCAAGTCAGGGTTTTTCTAGAAATTGACAATCTGGTTCTAAGACTCATGCAGAAATACATAAATCACTCTGACAGTAAGAGGTAAGGGCAGGGTTGTGGCATTGGGAGTTCAGTCCATTTTTTTTAATTTATGTATTCCCAAACCCAGTAAGTATCTACCTCCCAGAAAGAAAATAATCAGCAAGTGTTTCATGAATGAATCCATGCTTTGACTTTTTTGTTACTGTTTTCGTTGTTGTTTTTCCCTAAACAAGCCAGATTAGATGGTGACACACTGGGTTCAGTTAACATCTGCTCTTTGACAATTTCAAAGTTAGTTTGTGAATGCACAGTAGAAACACAGAGGGGGATTCTTGTCAAGACATGTGTCCCCGACATTCAACTCCTAGATCGAAAATGTGTTGCTGGTGATTGGGAAAAGTGACATCAAATGGTTCTTCTAGAAATATTCCATTGCAGAGGAAAGATGGCCTGCTCAGAAGGAGTGCTATAATGCCGGACAGTGCAGACAAGGAATGTAATGCTACAAAAACAGAAAGTTGGATTTTGGTCACAGCCTCAGTTTCGAGAATCCTAATGAACTCAATGTCCGCATTCCAATGAATACTTCCCCTAGCCAAGATCTGATCAGAACCTTCCAGACACGTTTATTCACTCATTCTTCTCAACCAGGGCCTCTTCTCCAGTCCCCCATTTTTGGCTCTCACACACATCTCTTCTAGACCCTCAATGCTCATGGCACTGACACTGCCTCTTCTCACCCCTTTTAGGCTAATTTTCTGGAAATGATCTGAGAAAAGAGTCTATAGGTAAATGCCCACTGGGTTTTAAAGAGTTTTTTCCTTCTACATTCTGTGTTGTCTCGCATCAATGTTTTATCAATTATCTACTCATATGGGCTGAATCGTGTCACCACACAAATTCAAATGTTGCAGTCCCTTAGCCCCAATATCTCAGAATGGCCTGTATCTGATGATGAGGTCTTTAAAGAGACAGTTAAGGTAAAATAAGGTCACATGGGTGGGCCCTAATTCACTGACTGGTGTCTTTATAGGACGGGGAGATTAGGCCGCAGACTCACAAACAGGGAAGACCATGTGAAGACAGGGAAAAGGTGACTATCAGCAAACCAGGGAGAGCGGCCTTGGGAAAACAAGCCTGTTGACACCTGGATCTTGACTTTGGGCCTCCAGAACTGTGAGAGAGTTAAATTCTGTTGTTTAAGCACCCCTCCCCATTCCCTCCCCTCCTCCTGAGTCTGTGAGAACTTGCATCTGGTATATCTTTTTTTTTTTTTCCTGGCAAATAAAACTCCAACTTATGCCTGATTTTATATCCCTGCTAACTTGAAACAAATATATAGAGAGAAGAAAGTAAAACAGCTGAAATCCAACCTCCCTCTGATAACCACCATAATACTTCGGTGAACACATTTTTTTGTGTCTCTCTGCACTCCCACACCACACATCTATCATTTTCTATTAAAGATTTTATATATATATATATATATATATATATATATATCACTTAAAAATATTGCTTTTACTCCTTTCTTCCCCCTTTATCCTCATCTCTGTACCAAGGAGTGTTAGAAACGAAGTGTTTATCCTCCATGCTTATATAATCATTGACAAGCTTGTCAGTGTGTCTGTTCGAACACATGTGCGTCCACAAATCTATTTATGCTTTTACTGGGATTCATTTTGTCGTTACTCTCATTGTGGCACGTTTGTACAGGATGGTCTCCCTTTTCTTTATCTTTCATTTGCAGAGTTTCCCTGTCTCTTTACTTTCTTCTCAGCCTTCGTTCCCTCTCTTAAGTCAACTGGCTGCCACGGTTAACACTGCTTTCTCTTCTCCATGCTCTTGCTCGTATCCAGGTATCCCTTCTTGGATTGAATTCGTGTTTTTCTAGAGTCCGAATGTGAATGAATCTTCCAGAAATAGCCTGTGTGCGCTACGTGGTCTGAAGCCTTGGCTGCAGAAAGCATCTTTACTTTCCACTTATGTGGGAATGCTGGATGGATTTATTGAGAATAAAATTCTAAATTCGTCATTAATTTTCTCAGAATGGGAAACATCAGTGTCCATTACTTTTCCTCAACCTGGATGGCGTGAGAGCCTTTCTGTGAAAGCGCCATCATTTCTTGGCAGCCTGGATTTTCTCTCTTGCTCTTGTACTTCTCCTGAAGCCACACGGACAGGAACCATTGCAAGTATATCAGTACCCTTTCCTATTATTGGGCATTTTTCCTTGTTTCTTTAATTCTGGGATCTCTGGGAAAATTCTTTCCCTCTTGCTTCGATTGTTCCTTCTATGATGTTCAATATGCTTGGAATACTTATTAAAAGGATGCTGGGTTTTCTGGGTGCATCCTTTATGTTTCTAAACTTTTTCTATACTATTTCTCATCTTTTAGTCTCTTTGGGCTGCAAGCTGGAGAAACTTCCTGAATCAAATCCCCAGAGTGCTAATTTTCCCATAAGGAGTCTGCTGTCTGCTACGAAGACCTAGCAATTTTTGTTTCAAGATCTTGCTTTTAATGTCCAAGATCAGAAATGAATAATTTTTTTTAAGTTTTACATATTTAAGCAATCTCTACACCTGATGTGGGGCTCGAACTCACAACCCTGAGATCAAGAGTCACACCTCTTTGATGGAGCCGGCCAGGTGCCCCAAATGAATCTTTTTCTTAAGAGACTGATTTTTTCCTCCTGCTTATTTGAAACTATTAATTTTTATAATTCTCTTCCTTTTCTACATGAATTCTCATTTTTGGGGTGTGACTTCTTCATTTCGAGTTTGGTGTCTTTTACTTATTTTCCTAAGATATTAGTTTATTCTTATTTCTCCATTTATCTTGTTTGAGTATCCCTGTCTGACCGTAGAAATTTGTATTTCAGGGATTTTTGTTTAGTTCATGGCGCTCTTCTTTGATTTCTAATACAGCTAAGATTTTATTTACTTTAATTTTTTTTCCCTGTCCTTCTTAGGGATCTGGGACAAAAGGGCAAGTAGTATATACACTTAGTCCAGCATGTTGATTCAGTCTCCTCTCCAGTGTTCGCTAATTGAGTATGTTTTAGTGTTTATTATGCTAACATGTGAGTTTTAGGCGGTGTCTTCACTCTGTCTGGGGCTCAGCTAGGAGAACAGAGACCAGTTTCTATGTAGATCTGAGGGACTGAGCCGTCTGAGAGATTCATGCAAGAGTTATTAAACTGCAAAGCACATCATCCAGGTTGGAGGGGTTTCAGAGAGATATTTGGGTGGTCCTCCAGCTTGGAGACATGGGGTGTTTTCACAGGGCTCTGCTTAAAATGTGCAACTCCTGGCAGCCTCGTTAGTCCTTTCTCTGACTTCCAGCGGTCTTGCATCCTATAGCACTTTACCAGCGTGATGGAGATCTCTGGAAGATTTATAGGAAATACTAGCCATCTTAAATTAATAATTTAAAATTTGAATGTAATTCTGAAATTCCCTGAAAGATCAAAAATAATGAGAATGTGGTAAATAAAAAAGTTACATGGAGTTATGGAAGAATAATTTAAAAAGTAGTACATGGGGCACCTGGGTGGCTTACCTGGTTGAACGTCCAGCTCTTGATTTTGGCTCAGGTCATGATCTCAGGGTTGTGAGATTAAGCCCTGCACTGAGCTCGGTGCTGGGTGTGAAGTCTGCTTGGGGTTCTTCCGCTCCCTCTGGCCCTACCCTCGCTCTTTCTCTCTCTCTCCCTCAAATAAATAAATAAAATCTTAGTATAGATGTGTGTGTGTGTGTGTGTGTGTGTGCCGCACAATTATAAATAAGGACCGTCAAATAGTTAGAGATAGAGCGACTTAGTGAAAAATTACCAAGTCTTAAACTGAGGATTTCTTATTTTGAGGCATCCTTTTTGACAAAATACTTGTTATATAAATGCAGTTAAGGGGACAAAGAGAATAGTGTTAACATATCCTGTCTGAGGAAATCAGTGTTTTGCACGTGTTAACATTCATTAAAGAAAAAACATACCTCGATAGGTGAAAATATTTTTTCAACAAACGACTCGCTACTCCAAATTTGTTAAATCAAATTCATAATCACTTTCTATTTCAACATCAAGTGCAAAGGGATATGATATTTACAGAATCTGGAAGACAAAGAATGAAATATCTAGTCAATAAAGTGTGACCTCTGTGTGTGTGTTTTTAAAAATATTCTCAATTTAGGGGCGCCTGGGTAGCGCAGTCGTTAAGCGTCTGCCTTTGGCTCAGGGCGTGATCCCAGCGTTCTGGGATCGAGCCCCACATCAGGATCTTCCGCTGAGAGCCTGCTTCTTCCTCTCCCACTCCCCCTGCTTGTGTTCCCTCTCTCGCTGGCTATCTCTGTCAAATAAATAAATAAAATCTTTAAAAAGAAAAAAAAATTAAAAAAAAAATTCTCAGTTTACTTAGAAGCAACCTCAGATGTTTTGGTAAAAAATTAGAAAGATATTTTAAGATGTAGTGTACATTTGGTTAAACATCTGTTACTGAGCCACATTTGGTCCTTTTCTTGAAATCACTGGACGCTGTCGGACACTCCCCAGCGGTCTTGGAGGCCTTCCTGGCCCTCTGGATCCCTCTCATAGGTTGTCTTCCAGTTTTGCTCTGACCCCAGAAATAGCACCTAAAGACAAAGCAATTCTCCATTAGTGTCTTCTGACCCTCCCCACATTGTGCCGTAACTTTTGGATAACCATGTTCCAGTCTTCCTCCTCATCAATTGTTAAAAAGCAAAAAATGAATTTAGATTATTGCTTTGTTTTACTGGAAGGAGCCTACTGACTAGAATTTGAAATGATGTTTTGCAGTGTCTGTTTCCTATTAATCTGGGAGGCGCTTTTAGATCTATATGCATCCGTTCACCTTGACACCAATAAAATTCAGAAGCACCTTACAATTGCAGTTGCCCAGACCCATATTGTTGTATTCACTCTGGCAAAGTTGGTTAATATCCTGGTAGCATGACAAGACAACGGAACTCTTTGATGTTTCAGCCAACAATCATTTCAAGACTATTTAAGGAATAAACATGAATCCTGATTGTTGTCCAAAAAGTTTTTATTGACACTTTTTGGTCATATCAAATATCTGCCAGGATTAGAAGTTGCAGTATTGATGTACGTGGCTTGAATATAAGTCTTGAAACAATAGTGGAAAGTTCTTGTTGGCACAGAGGACGATATCGTGTGAGGGGGAAGAAAAATGGACCTCAGTGAGTAGTTGAAAATTGTTTCAGATGAATGATTCTGAGTAGGAAGTAATTTTAGTATCCCTTAACCAATTAACTTGACTTATATTTTCTTTTTCATGTTTGCATAAATGGCATAAGATTAAAAACAATATCTCACATGTCTAAAGGAACTTTTTCAATAAATAAAAAATAGAAATTTTCTGTGATAAAAAGTTGTATGCCATAGTTGAATCACAAGAAAATAAGTGTTCATTGGAGTCTTTGAAATTACGAATTCGAAATACCAATTCTTTGAAATACCAATTCTTTGGTATTAAGCTAAGAGCAGAATACGCAATCATTTGAAAAGTTTAAAAAGTATTTTTGCACAAAATTTATTTCATCTTTATCCTATATAAGTCCCTGCACTTGGCCTGATGAAAGAACAGACAAGTTGTGGAAAACAAATAAAAAGCAACTTACAAGGAAGTGAAACTGTAAATAAATACTTTTAATAGCGTGAAAACGATAAGTGCTTTGCAAAGGGTCATCTAACTATGTACTATGAAGTGTTCAAAGGTAGGAAGGATGATATCCAGCCTAAAATGAAGGTAAGCCTTAATGATTGTCATTTGAGCTCGGTGCGACTTACAGGTAAGATTTTCACAGACACGGGTGGTGGAAAACATATCACAGGGGAAAAGAGACCACCTTTAGAAGTGTCCTCAGTAAATGACAGAGACTAGGTCATAACTTACGGTCTGCAGGGTGAGTAGAGGGCCGTGAGGTAAGCACAGAGCAAGGCCCCAGCTCCTAGATGGTCTCAAATCCACGGCACTTGGAATTCATTGTAGGATCAATTAGAAACCATGGGCCATATTTACACAGTAAGTACATCTGATCACATATCCTCAAAGAAGAGGATTTTGGTATCCCTTGTAGCATAGATTTGTGTTGGGATCTGAGGCAGGGAGGGAGGAGGTAAGGAACACCATGGAAGAATAGAAGAGATGGAATGAAAGTCAAGCGGTGGTGTCATCACATCCTACGGGATTGAAGGAAACGTCATCACGGTGAGTCCATACTCTCTTTTGCTTTGTCTTTAGGTGCTATTTCTGGGGTCACAGCAAAACTAGAAGACAACCTATAAGAGATTTGCATTCTTTATTTGAAAGAGTTACCGCCTTTGAGATATGAACTAATTTCTCTAGTTATATTGTGTGCTCAGACCGCTGCAATGAATGGCAGGTGCAATCAGGGAACTACAAGGGTTTGCGGAGTGAGGGGCTCATTCATAGCCCCCTCGGCTGTGGTGGCCATCAGTGGAGAGAAGAAATGGAATATATAGTCCCCACAACTATAGCTCAAACCAGCTGAGTTATGCATCCTTAGCTTGAGAGAGAAAGCTAGCAGGATGGAGAACACATACACACACACTCACATACGCACATACACACACACTCATGCATAGACACACGTGCACACACATACACACACAAGCTATGGATGTAAAAAATATAAACTCAGAAGAACATTTTTCTGTCTTTAAAAGTAAAGCAACGAAGACTGGTAGAAAGAGCACACAATGTTTTCCCAGCTACGTTTGAGTTCTATCCTGATTGTGTGACTCCAGGCAAGTGACTGAATGAGTAAGTCTGAGTCTTAGTTTGTTTATAGTAATATTGCAAGTCTGTCACGCTCACTTGTAGTTATTTTTTGGGAAGGAAAGTTTCCTCACAGCAGAGGCTTACGCTTGGCCCGGGTTCCCTATCACGCACAGGGCACTCTGCTCATCAGACTTCTCAGCAAATACCTTGAAGTCAACTCGTCCTAGAAGAGTGAGGTCAGCAAGGTCAGTGAGCACCTAGAGTTTTGTGAAATGAAACAAGGAGGTTCCCCAATGGGCGAATCCGGCCTCGATACAAGAAGTGTATGTTTGACCTGAGGCCAGTCACTGGGTTTCTCTGATCTCCGATCGTTTATCTGTCAAAGAATCGCATTAAGATTGTTAACAGGATTCAATCCATTTATGGTGTCTGCACCTAGTAGGTACTCAACCCTAGTCTCTGTCTGACCAGATATCCCTGCCTCTGTAGGGAGGTTTCACTTTTGGCCTCTGTTGTGAGCTGGTTCTCACATTTTCCCTCAGCAGTTCTAGCATGTTCTGATGTTATCTCACTCAGCAGAGATAGCTGCTGGGAGCTGACCTTCATCTTCCACTGTCAGGGTTTTCGAACAATTATGCCTCAGAACATAGCAGTTCATGTAAACCAAGCCCAGGCGGAAGAGACACCGCCCACCCAGCCGTATGTAGTGTGAGGCTTGGTTGTAGCTCTTTTTAAAAAATTTTTTTTGTTTTTTATTCTTTTTAAAGATTTTATTTATTTATTGGACAGAGAGAGACACAGTGAGAGAGGGAACACCAGCAGGGGGAGTGGGAGGAGGAGAAGCAGGGTTTTTGCTGAGCAGGGAGCCCAATGCGGGGCTCGATCCCAGGCCCCTGGGATCGTGACCTGAGCCGAAGGCAGACGCTAAATGACTGAGCCACCCGGTGCCCCTGGTTTTCTCTCTTGATTTGGAGATTCCTTGCTGACAATTGGTGGAATTTGACTGGTAGGAGCATGAAGATGGAAGAAAAAGAAACACACACACACACGCACACACACACACACACACACACACACACTCACACACTGCATGCCCCCTCATCTGTTAAGAGTACATGTTCCAGAGAACAAATTGAATGTTCTGCCTTACGATCAATTAAAGCCCATTTAAGCACTCCTGATGAATATTCTATGCCGTGGTGCTTGAACACTTTCTAGTAAAAGTGATGGATTCAGTTAAACCTCAAGCCAGATTTGGGACCATGTTTTCATGCGGAAGGGCTCTGGAGAGCTCCACTCTGATAACAGATTTCGTCCATCACACTCCTCTTGAGAAGAAACAGCATTTCAAGCCTGTCCACCTGCATGAATCTGATTGAGATCGGATTCTAAGTCTTCTTTCTGGTTTTCTTCTTTTCAGGAGCTGTGCTGTCCCCGTGTCCCCTTCCCTCCCCAGGGATGCACGTCAGCCTCCCCAGCCGACTCTGATGATTAGCTGCACATCGTCCACTGAGGCTCTCCTTGTTGAAAACAAGTGGTGCCAAACACAGATGCTTTGGACAGAGATTTGCTTGTTGCGGATCTGGACCACACGCATATCCCCGGCATTTGTGAACAGGATGCCATACTCCAGTGGTTAAAACAACGAGAGCTAACATTTCCATTCATTTCGTTCAGCAAACCATGAAGAGCACGTTCTGAGAATCAGACTCTGTGCTGGGCTCTGAGGTGGGGCAGGACAATAGGCACAAGGGTGACGATGTGCACTCCTTGCCCTGGAGGTGATCATATGTCAAGTCCTGTGACTGGTGCTGGGGGTCCACTAGCGGCCCTGTGCTCCCCGAGCTCACAGCATAGTGAGGACAGGGGCCACCGAAGAAGCAAGTATGATAAGTGCTGTGGTGGGCGAGGCTCTCAGGGATGAGGACTTAATAGCAAGTTGGGGAGATAATCTAAGGTAGCCCAGGCTGGAGACAGTGGAGGCCTGAACAGGTTGGTGGTTTCCAAGGCACAAGAAAGGAAGTAGATATGAGGAACAGTTAGGAGGGGGAGACCAAGGGTTTTGTGAATCACTATACGTAGGGGCTGAGGTCAAAGAAAACCTGTAGACATGATGAACCAACCATAGATGATGTTGCCATGAATGAAACAGAAATGCAAACCAGTCTTCTGGCCTCAGCATGTGGTTTAGGGACAGCCTCAAACCAAGTGGTCTGGTGAATGCCGTGTTGTCTCAGAATACATCGTATTCCTTCTGGTTGCACCAGGGAAACTTCCAGCCAGTGGAGCTGTTGGCAGTAGTAGTGGCAGAATCAAGACTTCTCTGTAGGAGCCGGTGTAGCTGTCTTCATGGGACCATCTGCACAGATGTATTTGTCCCTGGGATTTGGCCCACGGGCACGGAAGCCAACTTTAGAGTTATGGGCAATAAGGAGGGCACGTGATGTGATGAACACTGGGTGTTATGCGCAATTAATGAGTCATTGAACATTATATCAAAAACTAATGATGTCCTATATGTTGGCTAATTGATTTTAAATTAGAAAAAAAAAAAAAAGAGCTGTGGATCCAGGATGATGATAGCCCTGGTACAGAAATACCCTTATCAGAGCTAGACATAGGCACAGATGAGAAGATATGAGGAACTTGACATGCCTTTGGGGGATGGGGTTGGCATTTTGATATTCAGGACTTGTAGTTTCCAGGCCAAGTTCTTGCTAACCCACTACTTTACCTTCTTGGTTAAGCATATGCCCTTCCTAGCTTCAGTTTCCCCTCTGTAAACTGAAAGGTTGGACCAAATCAGGGAACCTCTACCAATCTGATAGTCTATGTTTTTGCTTTATAATTAGCAGATGACAGGAAGATGCTATTTATTGTCACAGGCCTGACTCAAGGCTTTATTTGTGTACTTCTACTGGAGGCATTTGTGAATGCATACACAGAGACATTCTAGAAAGCCAACTCAGTGATAGCCAAAGAATAGAGCCTATTGAGAAATTAATCATTAGCAGTTGTGATTTCTGAGCTTAGAGAGAAATACTGGCTGGGGTGGGGTGGTGGGAATTAAACCCTCAAGAATGAAGTGGCTAATGTTTACTATTTTTTTTTTAATTTAGGAAGTAACCACACATTCTGAAACAAAATTAGAGACACAGTATTTCATAATGAGGCAAATATTTACTATTTTGTCTATTCTTAAAAAAATCTGGAATGCATTATTTACATTTCCAGAATTTATAAAGTTGTAATAAGGACTTCGTCTGGGCAAGGTAATCCTCTAAGTGCTCTGAGAGTTTTCTGTAATCCATCCAGCACACATCATTTCCAATAAACAGCCGAGGAAACAGAGTCACAGAGATGCTGTGACCTGCCTCAGGTCACACAGTTACTTCCTACCAGAACTGGTATGGGAAGCCAGCCCCACTGAAACCAAAGCCTACCGTACTTCTTCCCAAAGATTCAGAGGCAGTGCTAAAGGTCCTGAGAATAATCTCTCCTCAGTCTCCATTTAAGAATTCTCAGTATTGGGGCACCTGACTGGCTCAGTCCAAAGAACATGTGACTCTTGATCTCAAGATCATGAGTTTGAGCCCCATGTTAGGTGTAGAGATTACTCACATAAACTTAAAAAAAAAAAAAAAGAATTCTCAGGGGGCGCCTGGGTGGCACAGCGGTTAAGCGTCTGCCTTCGGCTCAGGGCGTGATCCCGGCGTTATGGGATCGAGCCCCACATCAGGCTCTTCCTCTATGAGCCTGCTTCTTCCTCTCCCACTCCCCCTGCTTGTGTTCCCTCTCTCGCTGGCTGTCTCTATCTCTGTCGAATAAATAAATAAAATCTTAAAAAAAAAAAAAAAAGAATTCTCAGTATCTGCAAAAAATAATTCCATAAACAAAACTAACCAACCAAGAAGAAATGGAAAAAGAAACCTTGGCTAATGCCGGGATCTCAAAAGAAGCAAAGGCAAACGCCTCTCGTTCGAATCAACTGGAATACTCAAGCGTCAGGCAGCTGTGGTTCTCCCCAGGAAGGGGTCTGTGAAGATGTCCCAGAGGCAGGCGTGGTCCTGATGCAGCTGTGTAGACAAGGCCCCAGGAGGACTCGGTTCTGATGCATTTGGTCAATAACAATGATCTCTCTGGGTAGTTAGAACCAAAGACACTGCTTTCCTCATAGTTTGAAAGGCTGCACGAATCTGAAGCTGGATCAGGTGGTTATAGTCTGTGCCGCCTCACCATCTTCATCCTTAAAAAGGGGATGGTACAGGCTATTGCATGGAGAGTTGTAATCAAAAGCACAGTGCTTAATGCATTCATGCTAACTGCTATCGTTTGGGTTTAAACACTATTTTCTGTATGCAAGAAAGACTAAGGGTGAGTGGAAAGTAGTTGAGTCAAGACTCTCCAAAACAGATGATCACGGAGCTGGGACTTAAAGGTGTCTCGTGTGAAGGTGGTGAGGGTTGCACCAGCCCACAGTGCTTCTTCCCCCCCCCCCCCACAAGGGTGCCCACCACAGAACACGTCCGTGTGCCCGGATCCATGTGGCTGCACATTCTAACAGATTATGTTCAACTTGGAACATCGGAGTCTGGACCAAACAACGCAATGGAGGGTGGTGGGGGGTGGGGTGGGGTAGGGTGGGGGAAGGATAGCAAGAATGGCTTGTTGAAAATCAGCATCTCATATGAAGAACAAATGATGTGTGTGATTTGGACAAGTAGTCTAAACTCTCTGGATTATAGGGTTCCTACCTGTAGAGTAGGGGCAATGAAGATATAAACATTGGGAAATATTACAGCCTCTAGTCAGAGAGTTATTTGTAGTATGTGTGGAAAAGTCAGCTTCTCATTCACTAATGTCATAGTTCTCAAATACAAAGGTAGCAATGCAACATGTTTCTCTGATAAGACATATGAAAACAGCAGACAGGAAGTGCGGTAAGTTCCCAGGCATCGGACTGTAATTTGTGCCTACAGATAGTTTATTTTGTGCCTATCTCTTTAATTCAAAGGTGGACACTGAGTTTCCTCTTTGTTCAGCCCTTTCCTGTAGGGTCCAGGGACTTGTATGCCTACTTGCTCTCGGCTCTAGTAATGAGTGTCTAATACATCAATGTGCCTGCAAAGGCTAAACCTTAGTTTAGGAGGGAAATTGGGTCCTTGAACTCAGAGAGCTAAGATTTCCTGACCCTTAAGCCGTTGAACTATATTCTAAAGTGATGGGAAACCAAGCTGTGTACAGAGAAAAGCCAGCTTCCCCACGCAGAGTTTTTTATTTTCCCCCAAATATAAAAAACTCCTATTTCTCTGCTGAATTTCGATACCAGATCTTACGGTTGATATTAACAAAGTGACATTCCCTTATAGTTTTGACATGCGCTGTCCGGTATGGAAGCCGCCAAGCTACAAGTTTATCTAATTTAAGGTTAAATCCGATTAGACATTCAGTTCCTGAGTCACAGAGGCCACGACTCCAGTGCTCCATCCGCACATGGGACTGGTAGTTGCCACCCTGGATAGTGCAAATATAGAACGTTTCCATCACTGTGGAGAGTTCTTTTGGAGAGCGCTGATCTAGGCCAAAGCATGAAGTCATAAAAAAATCATGAAGAGAGGAATTTTTAAAAGGAATGATATCATTTCTGTGAGAGACACTTCCCCCTTTTAAGCTGATCTATTTTAGCTCACCTGTAAAACAGCACCGTGAAAGACACTGCGCCTGGACTTCGGCCGCGAACTTTCTAGCCAACAAATCTTAGGCAAGGTGGGAGTTTGAGAGAATGTTCCCAGATCTGAAGACTGGGGGTACTCACCCCCTTTCTTCTCCCTTTCCTCCAAAGTCACGTTTTGGGGAAATATTACATGACATCTGGTCTCTGGAAATTCCTCACCTGGCTCATAAATTCACTGATGACTCAGTGAGCTCGAGAACACGAAATCTTCCAAGGTCAGACTCATGGTTTCCTTTCAGACTTGTTTAGCCTTTCTTTGCAAAACCAATGCATCTGCTAACCACAAGGATATGGTTGGTGCACAGTGGAGACAGAAAAGCTTAGTGTCATTGCTCCTGAAACGTGGCTGTGGACCAGAAGTCACAGTCAATGTGGGAGGATGCTTTTGTGGCTTCTGAAGAGTGTTCTTCCTGCAGAAAGCACTGAGTCTTCCCACCAGATCATTCTTCTACATCTGCTTGGCCAATAGTCAGAAGCAGCCTTTTTTTTTTTTTTTTTAGAAACAGACTTTCTTGAAATTAGTACACTACGTAATTATCAATGATTTAAAAGATACCATGAAGTCCTCTGCCAAAAGAAGTCACCTTTCCCTGCTGTAAGACAATGCCACAAATTTGCCACTCCATTGACTCAGGTTATTGAAAGATCTTGGATTCATGCAACCCGCAAACATGTTCTCTTGGAGGGCAGTACAATTTGGCTAACCTCTTCAGAATAAGAAATCCCTGCTGGGAATTCGATAATGCAAGGCTCCTTTGGAATTGAATTGTACAGGCATCATATCCTCATGTCCTTCAACCTGGTGGGCTCTGAAGGAGGCACCCCTTCTAGGTGTCCCCCCAGCATTTTTGAGGAATATTCTAGTGCATGTGCTAGGCTGTCATTCATTGTCTATTGTTTGCTTCCCTTAGTAATTATGAAAACTCCGTGAAGGCACTGACTTCATACAAATCTCTATGTAGGCTCAGGACTTGACATTAAATAAGTATTCTGAAATGGCTTAGGGAAAATGAGAGAGGAAGAGGGAGTGCAAGAGAGAAGACAAAATATGGGTAGATCAGTTAATGTTCTCAGTTAATTTCCCAAGATACAAATTTTCACTTATTTTCTGAGTCAAGAGGGAAGCAGAAACAGATGGGTACAATGACCTGGAAGCAAGCTTGGAAAACCAGTGTTTGAATTTTAGCTCAGCCCCTCCTCCCAAAATGCCATAAGGCAGGAATTTGAAATTATTTATGTGCCATTCAAATTTTCACTGTCTGGGTACAAATTAAGAATTCAAACCTATCTTCTATCATTTTTCCACAATCATATTCCTAAAGCATCATCCAAGATAAAGTTCTCATTAGTATTTGGTACTAATATTTTCGATGGGTACAAAATTGTCCTTCTGTCTATATGTGCTCACTGGGAGTCAAAAACACCTTCAATGAATGCCTTAAAAATTGCGTCCACCTTGAAACCTTCCCCAGGCACAATTATTTTCCTTCTGCCTGTATTACCATTACTTTTTGTGCCCACATTTATTATTATGCTCGCCAACCTCATTTTTAATCACCGATCTTTCTAGTTTCTCTACTAGGCAGTGTGGGATTTGTTTTTTCCTAGCACAAATTCTGTTTTATGTATTTCTAGATCTTCTGTGGAGAATTTCTGTGACTCTGACACAAAACAGATCCTCATTGAAATGCCGAATAAATAAATATTGAACAAAGATTATCTTGGGCAGAATCCCCCAAAAGCTAGAGGAATCTGAGTAAGCCACTAAAAACAAGAAAGGTGATGGGGACACACTGCGTTGAAAGGGATCCAATCCCTGTGTAGAATCCAATCCCCCAGAATTATTACCAAAGGTGGTAATAATCATGGTTAGCAGAAAAGAAAAATCACAGGAACCTAGTTCACTACCTTGAAGGTCGTACTTAAAACCCATATAACTTCAGGGTGGAGTCCTGAAGAGGACCTTGTACTCGTCACTAGAACAATTCCATGGAAATCCTAGCTCAGGTACCCACAAGGTGTACTGACAAATCAAGATCATTATTGACAGAAATTGTCAAATGTTTGTTAAAACAACAAAAATCAATCTGTCCTTCCCCCTAGACACACATTTTGGTTACCTGTCCCAGCAGTCTTATACCACATGTAACTATATCCCTGCTTTCTGGCTGATGGACTTTTTTTTTTTTTTTTTAAGATTTTATTTATTTATTTATTTGAGAGAGAGAGTGAGAGAGAGCACAAGCAGGAGAGAGAATCAGGCTCCCGGCTGAGCAGGGAGCTCGATGCAGGGCTTGTTCCCAGGACCACGGGGGGCTCGATCCCAGAACCCTGGGATCATGACCTCAACCGAAGGCAGACGCTTAACTACCTGAGCCACCCAGGCACCCCTGACTGATGTACTTTCAGCAGAAGCTGTACCTTCTGTTTCCTGACGTGGACCAGGGAAACATCTTATGGGGTTCTCCATATACTATGTCTACCTTCATCTGTTAGAAAGGCACGGGAGCGCCAGGGATGTAAGAGGAGATGGTATGCCGCTATGCTGAAGGAGCCTGATTCTCTGACTTCGTGGAGAAGAATCCTCTCTGCTCTCCCACTGCACACCCACAGCAGACCGTGAAATGGATGACAAAGACCCCACATCTCATTAGCTTCACATATGAACGTTTTCTTCTGCGGACACCTGGGTGACTCAGTCGGTTAAGCGTCTACCGTTGGCTCAGGTCAAAATCCCAGGGGCTTAGGATCCAGTCCTGTATCGAGCTCCTTGCTTCTCCCTCTGCCTGCCGCTCCCCCTGCTTGTGCTCTTTCTCTCTCTCATTCTGACAAATAAATAAATTTGTAAAAATCTTTTTTAAAAAAAGAAGGTTTTCTTCTGGTAGCAATGCGCATGCAATACGGACAAAAAACAATACGTAGTCTCCAGTCCCTTGTTATGACAAATGGAGACTGTAATTTCTGTACCGCCTTCTTCACAGGATTAGTGTGAAGATCAGGACAAGGTTTTGTCAGATGTAGCATTCTTCATAAATGCTGACCGACCTTGTTATTGCCTTTATGTCGTAGAAGTTGGGCAGAGGAAGGGAAATTATTTCAGAGCGATTATATTCCACTGTGAGAGACCAATCTGGAAAGTGTGGATCTTACGCCTGCTGTGTTGGAAACACTTCCTTCTATTTTAGTGAAGTTTGGGGCCGAATATTCTTTGCTTTGGTAGGATCATCTCTCAAATCTATTCAGTGCAGCCTTGGGGTCTGGTAAAGCTGTTCTAGAAACTACCCTCAATCATCTGGGCATGTGCTTCTCAGTGCGTGATCCCGGGTAACATATCCCTTCTTGGGACCTCAGCGTGATTATCGACATAATGAGGGGTTGAATCAAGGGCCCTCCATGCCTCTACTCTCTTGTTGACCATCCCTTACGAGGAGCCAGCTCTCTGTCCCTGGACATGTTTGAGGAGAGTACAGAATGTTTGGGAGACAAATAGAGAGGAGATTCCAACATCAGGAGGATCTCCTGACCTGCTGTCCTTCAAAGTCTTTTTCAAGCCTGAGATTTTTTTTTAATGTTTTTTATTATATTATGTTAGTCACCATACAGTACATCCCCGGTTTCCGATGTAAAGTTCGATGATTCATTAGTTGTGTATAACACCCAGTGCACCATGCAATACGTGCCCTCCTTACTACCCATCACCAGCCTATCCCATTCCCCCAACCCCCTCCCCTCTGAAGGCCTCAGTTTGTTTCTCAGAGTCCATAGTCTCTCATGCTTCCTGAGATTTTTGAGATGACTTTGGGACGAGGAGGCTCATGGGTCACACAGTTCTCTCATTCTATTTCAGGAAACCCGTGGGAGGCAGTGTGGTGTTGTGGGAAGGAATAAAGGCATTGGAGTCACCCAGACCCAGGTTTAGAATCTGACTCTAAAACTCACAAGCCGTGTAATGTGGAAACATTGCTCTGACTCTGAGCCTCAGTTCCCCTCTCTGTAAAATTGGAGCAGTGGCTCCCACTTCCAAGTTGTGTTGAGTGCTGGCAGGGGTTGCACAGTCAAGCACCATCCCAGTGTTTGGCAATGCACAACACGCTCTCTCTGGCACATGTTGGTAAGGCATGTCCTGGCAACTTTCCTGAATCTCCACAGATTCTGATTATATGGCGAGCACCATCTTGCTTCTAACATAAGTTAACTTCTGTTAGTATTCCTAGCGTACATCCGTATATTTATCTTCATAGTTCAAAGCCACCAAATGCATTATTCAGAAAAATACATTTCTGGTATCCCAATATGGCCTCAGTTTACTCTTCCACATAATAGAAATAATATCTATCATCAGTGTTTTTTTTTAATAAACTATATAAAATCAAGTTCATGGGATGTCAGTAGAACATGTCAAATTCTTTCATTCCTTCAAAGATCAAACCGTTATTGTGTGTTTACTGTATGTCACATCCTGTGCCACACGATGGGATTCAACGACATACGAACCAGAGCTAGAATATCATAACCAGCATTTATCGAGCACTTACTATATCCCAGGCACTGTGCTAAGTGCTTTTCTCATTTATTCTTCAAAACAAAGCAATGGAACGGGGCGCCTGGGTGGCACAGCGGTTAAGCGTCTGCCTTCGGCTCAGGGCGTGATCCCGGCATTCTGGGATCGAGCCCCACATCAGGCTCCTCTGCTATGAGCCTGCTTCTTCCTCTCCCACTCCCCCTGCTTGTGTTCCCTCTCTCGCTGGCTGTCTCTATCCTGTCGAATAAATAAATTAATTAATTAATTTAAAAAAAAACACAAAGCAATAGAAAGGTATTATTGCTGTAATTTTCACGATGACAAAAACTGTTGTATCTTTCCACGTTATGAATTTTATAACCAGGATTCCAACTCGGGATGTTTGGTCACAAAATCTGTTCATTGACCCATGTGTGAATTCCAACTTGTCTTTCTGAATCGTGTAGTGGAATGGGTGAAGACTCCTCTCCTTGACGTGGGGATCCCATGGCTGGAGCTGGCCACGGGAAGACACGGTCAGGTCAACGCAGGATGACAAGATGGTGCCAATGGACACCCAGCTGGGGATGTCCTCTGGTGCTTCGCTGAGTTTCCCCAGTCAGAGGGCTGAAGGCAGAGAATTCAATGTTAAATCCCTTCCACTCTCTTAAAATAATTAATTCATGGAATGGAAAAAACACATCACTGATAACAGAAGAAGCAATCCTTGTCTTTCCAGAGCAGCCCTCGAGATTTAACAGTAGGCTCCTACTGAGGTCTCTGAGAATGCCAGGAGCTGGTTGTCTAATGGAAAAGTGAACGGAGGTTGCCATGCCGATTCGGTTGCATTCTTATATGAGACATCCATCTAGAGGGCACGGGTGAAAACCTCCAAACCTAAGCCATCCGTTTCCTTTTCCCTGGATTTTTGGGTGATTCTTTTGACAGCTCTGTGTCCCACTAACTTAGACCTGTGGTCTTGGAGCTGTCATTGGTGAACCTCAAGCCAGATGTTTCACGTGGAAAGGAGCAGCCAGGGGGAGCATGGGTGGCAGTTAGGAGCAGAGGCAGACAGGTTGAATCAGCAAGGATTTCTGCGCTGTGCTCTCACGTTCAGATGCGAAGTCCCAGTGACAGGAAGAGAGCTGAACCAGAGACTGAGAAACCTGACTTCTTGGTGCTGGCGGCTCTGGTGCGCTGTCACTGTGTGGCCCTGAGCTGGCAGTTACTTCCTTACCCTCGGGCTCTGCTTCTTTTGTTTTCAAGTTTTCTACCTTTCGCCAATGCTTGGATTCTCTTTTCAATTCCAAACTTTCTGATTTCAACTTCACGTCCCATTTGCCCCCTTCCAGAACATTCTTTTTTTTTTTTTTTTAAGATTTTCTTTATTTATTCGACAGAGAGAGACACAGTGAGAGAGGGAACACAAGCAGGGGGAGTGGGAGAGGAAGAAGCAGGCTCATAGCGGAGGAGCCTGACGTGGGGCTCGATCCCATAACGCCAGGATCACGCCCTGAGCCGAAGGCAGACGCTTAACCGCTGTGCCACCCAGGCGCCCCCCTTCCAGAATATTCTTACATCTGCTAACATGTGTCTTGAATTTCTGAGTTCACAGGTCTGCATACTTTAGTCTCCAATCAGTGGTGTTCCCCCCAGCTCCTGAGTCCACCCCATCACCAAGGTTCAGATACTACTGCTCTCGGGGAGAAACCTTGAATGGCTTACAGTCCTGTGCCAAGTCACCGTTCCGAATTTTGCTTCTCTAAGAAATCAGAATTCAGCAAACACGAGTCTTATGCAGGGCTCCCTGAAGCTCTCTAATTTTGCACAGGGACTGCCTGAGGGCTGATACACTTACTCTACATACACTTAGTACATAATAGACACTCCAGAATTTTTTCAATTGTGCTGCATAATTTTAGACTGTAATAGAAACCATCTATTTAGAATTTCCCTCTGGGAGATAACTTTTCTCTCTTTCGTAACACTACCTCTTTACCATCAGAGCTCACGGTAACCCTAAAAAAATTCCAAACATTGGTAAAGCTCATACCCTCCCCTCCATTTGGACCATAGTAGTGCAGTGGTGTGATGAACACTGGGGTGAAAACCCCAAGCTCTTGCGTCCGACATTCACTGGCTGTGCCGCCTTGGGAAAATCAGTTCCGTTTCCTTATTCCTATTTTCCTGCTTCATGCCTCAGTGAGGAAGCATCAAGTTTATGAACGTTCTGTAGAAACCGTGCGGAACTGTACAGACGCAAGGTACTTTTGAGATCCATTGATGCTGAATCCTGCCTACGGTCTAACAGTTGTCTATGTGTGCGCAGGGGGGAGGGTGCGATCTTTTTTTATAACAGCTTTATTGCGATATAATTCAGAGACCATACAATTCCCCTATTTCACGTGTATTTGCAGTGACCGAGATGTGCACTCCTGCCAAGCTGACACGGCTCCGAGTCTTGGTCTTGTTTATTTTACTGGCTTTTTGAATAGCTGGTTCTACCTAAGCTTTGAGAAGCAAGAGCCCTGCCAGGTGACCTTGATCTGCCAGGGCCTGGGCTCCCTGGGCTTTCGGTATGAGTCGTCCTGACCTTCTCTTGCTTGTTCAACCCGTGGAGGGGCAGGAAGGGGAAGGGTGGAGGGAGCTCCCACCCTTTCCTGCAAAACAGCAGAGACCTCAAACCCGCACCAGCCACCCGACCAGAGAACAAAGGAGGAAGGGTTTCGTGCATTTTATATTCCTTTTTGCCTGATACCTGACCAAAACCATCTTTTCATCTTAAAGTGTCCATCTCTCATTCTCTTTTTTTTTTCTTTTTCTTTTCACCAACTCAAAACGCCCGGTTACTTGCAAAGAGACTTCAGTAATACAGAAACACTACCCGGGAAGAAAGCTGCATCAATAAATATTGGCATCCTCTTCAGCTTTAGACAAGGATTGTTGAAATTACCCATTTTCACTAATTTAACATATTATCTCTGACATGAAGTACCTTTTCTCCCTGCTGAGACAAAAAGGTACTCCAATTGGTCTTGACGGAACATGAGACATTTTTATTTGGACATGGCACTATTATTATTTTTTTTAAATAACCTTGTTTATCACATTTAAAGTGGCTCCAGACCAAAAAACAAGAAAGCTGCCAATCGATGACTCATCGGCAGCGTTGGCTGGGGCCCCAGGGAAGAAGGCATGGTTGGGGCAGAGCCAAGGGGCAGTGTGGACGTGAAGGGACCCGAGTCTAGGACCTGGGAGCCCGACCTTCCATTCCTTTTGTTCTCTCTGGCTGGGATGATTCCATTTCCTCACCTGAACATCAGAAGGGAATTGGAGTCTCTAAAGTGTCCCTGGAGCTGTGGGAATACGCATTCCTACAATTCTAAGGTCTGGCAGCAAAAGAAGCGGCGGGAGCCCCCATGCTTCCAGAGGAGAACGAGTCCCCTCTGGCATGAGGTGTCAGACACGCAGGGACTGCTCCCATCCCTTCTCCTTCACTTCCTTTTAGAAATCCGAGAAGTCTCAAGTTTTCTGCATATCTATAAATTAAGTGGTAAAGTTGGTCATTTAGCCTCATTTAGTGAGATCCTCCAGCCCTCAGATTTGAGGTCATGAACAGAGCGTCCAAGTCTATACCAGAGACAGCTACTGTGAGTTTGGGCATGGAGGCAAACCTGACCCATGCTCGTTGACCTTGAACAGCAAGTGAGAAAGAAAAACAATTTTTTTGTAGGGAAGAAGGCATTTTTATATCAATTATTTTGTTAGACCCTCATTGCCACTTGTGAGGTTATCTTATAAATGAGCGAATGGACACTCAAGGCAGTGAGGGGACTAGTGGAGGGCAGGTAGCCGAGGTGTGGAGAGCCAGGGTCTTGAACTCCTGAGTCCTGTATTCTTTCCAGTCTGTCCCCCTTCCTTCAGACGTGCAGCAAAGTACCTAAAACATAGGTGTAGGAGATGGCGCACCAGTGTCCTGGGAGCCCTGAGGGGGGACTAAACCCGGCAGGTGCCTCTCAAGGACAACGCCTGTTCCTGTAGTTACATCTGCATCTGCAGCCCTTGGCCAGAGTCTGAAATCTGGGGGCTTCCTGCGTGTTTGCTCAGGAGGTGACGAGCCCACGCTGGGGGAGAGAGCGTCTCTGAGCTGGGCAGTCAAGGTCAGAGAAGCGCTCTCTGTTCTGAGGGGAAACTATGCACAGGAAATGGAGGGCGGAGGGTGAGTCCACGTGGCTGGCAGGGCCGGGTTATGCGGGGAAACGAAGAAGGAAAGGTCAGATTATAATTGTGGAGAGACCGAGGTGTTTACATGAGGCATTCGAACATGGTGCTCTAGGCCATGGGGACCCTAAATCTAATAGTTTTGAGGGAAGTAATGACACACTCGTGTGAACAAATGAAAAAGTAATTACAATAATCAGGCATTTGAGTGGGTGTGTGGGCAGTGTGTTGCCAGAACCTCTAAAATCGTGCTCTAGTGGGGTTACTTCTCCCTTGACTCTAAGCAAAGCCCCCCTTTTTGTCTGCTAACTCATTTTTGAGAAGAGCTGGAAAACCCTTTATCCTTGGCTTCCTTGGCCGCCCATTCTCCAGCGCATTTGCCGATGAGGAAGGTGTGCGACTTGGGTGGGTTCACGAGGCATGTCCCTGGTGTTAGCACTGGAAGTCCTGCTTCCTGGGAAACTGTTCGTCTCTGGATACATTTACTAAGTAAATGTGGACATCTCCCAAGTTTCAGGTTCCAGCCCAGTCTTCCCTCCTGAAATCCATACCCATATACCCAACAACGTTAAGGCAACTTCACTTGGGTGACTCAGAGTTAATTCCAATCTGGTGTTTCGCCAACTGATCTCATAGTTTCCTGCTGTCCAAAGCAGCTCCTCAGCCATGGTTCCAGTACAATCCACCCAGCTGAGCAAGTGAGAAACTCGGGAGAGTCACAGGACCCCTCTGCCTGGCTTAGTCCACCCCATCCAATCACCCCTTGATAGACCTCTTGGACATGTCCCCTTTCCCCATCCCAATGCCACCATCCCAGTCTCAGCCACTATGATGCCTTCCCTAATTTTTATCACAGAATCCTAATTTTGCTTCTTGCGCCTTCTTTTTGCTGTAATCAGAGTAATGACTTCAAAATACTATTCTGATCCTATAACTATACTCTTGAGTAATCTCTAGTGGTTTGTGTCCAAATTGCTTGACCCAGATCCGAAGGTCCATTGTAGTGGAACCATGCCTGCATGTCCATACATATTTTCCCATTCACTCTTGTTGAGGAGGGAGGTCAGGGAGATATGGGGGTGCAGGGGGAACTCATTAATACTCTACTTGTCCTCATTAGTTATGTGAACTCTGGAAACTAAGCCTCCCTTCTTTCCAAGGGAGGGTATGATTTAAGATATGCTGCCAGCCCCCATTTCCCCAAAGAGAGAGGCTTTATTAATATGATGGTGGAAATTGGAATTTATGAGACCATGTTTTACTGGTGAGCCCTGTCTCTTTGTTTTTTTTCTTTTTAAAAGATTTTATTTATTTATTCAACAGAGATAGAGACAGCCAGCGAGAGAGGGAACACAAGCAGGGGGAGTGGGAGAGGAAGAGGCAGGCTCATAGCGGAGGAGCCTGATGTGGGGCTTGATCCCACAACGCCAGGATCACGCCCTGAGCTGAAGGCAGACACTTAACCGCTGTGCCACCCAGGTGCCCCATCTTTGTTAAAAGCGTTTCTCATGTGGCGTTCTGGCACCTCTAAGGGCACACACACTCCTATCTTCCAGACTCCAATCTCATTCATTGGAATCAGGGCTCCTTCTCTTTCCCCTTCCCTTCTTTCCAGACCTCAGGCACATCTGAGTATACAGATCTAAAACTTTAGATTCAGAGACCAAAGTCCAAATTGAACCTCAATCCTAAATCACAATTTCTGATCCAGGTTTTGCCAAAGCTTTGTTTTGAAATATCAAGTGATTGCCTGACTGCAACTTTACTTTTCCAGTTGGCTATTGCTCTGCCCAAACCCCATCAGGGGTGAGGGGTGGGGAGCAGAGTCCCGAGATCTTGAGAGCCTCTGCATATGCTTTGAGGTTTGGCTGCAATGTGTTTTTCTCCGTGATTCCATCCATGACCATTACTATTAGATCTCCTTCAGCTATTCTTCTATACCAACATCTTTGCTTCTATAAAAGATAGCACAGTCGTAATTCCCTGCTCAGAGGCTCTTCCCTGTTAGAATATAAGTTCTATGATGGCAGTGATCATGACAGTTTCACTTACTTCTGTCTCCTGGGTTCTAGGTAGAAAGGTTAGCCTGTATCAGTTCTCAGCCAATATTTATTAATGCAGAAGACAACCTCTGGCTTATCTTCCTCTCAGTTCTCTTGGAGGATTAGGTAGGGATTAAAGGAGAATAAGAATGTGAAAGTGTTTGAAGGTCTAATAAGCTACACGCCCAGATGCTGGACTTACTTTGGAATACTGCTCTGTCTGTACCCTCACCAGGCCCGCCCCATAGAGCAGAATTCTCATTTACCCCAACTTATCATTTTTTATTCTAGAAGAGCCTATCGTAGAGCTCCCTTGACAGCGCAGAATTTGTGTAGGTTTGGTTGTGCTTTGACCAGCTTTGCCCTGTGTAACTACAGAGATATCCTGTATCACAGATGCCAACCCCAGATCACGTCTACTTTCTCTCTCTCTCTTTCTCTGTACTCAGAGTTCTCCAGAGAAGCTGAACCAATAAGATACATACAAAAAGTCTTCCTATATAAAGAGAGATTTATCATGAGTAATTGGTTCACACAATTATGGAGGTTGACAAATTCCAAGGTCTACGTCCACAAGCTGGAGACACAGGAGAGCTGGTGGGGGTTCCAGTCTGAGTCCAGACGGTCAGGAAGAGAGAGAGTATCCTTTCTTATCTCCCCTCTTTGTTCTATTCGACCCTTCAACCGATTGGTTGAAATGCACCCACGTTAAAGAGGACCATCTACTTTACTCAGTCCATTGATTTAAATGTTAACGTCATCCAGAACTATTTTCACAGACATATCCGGAATAACGTTTAACCCAATATGGGGATGCCCCATGCCCCAGTCAAGTTGATACATAAAATTCTCTCTCTCTCTCTCGTTTTTAGTTGACAGCACATAGCTGAACTAACATTAACAGCTGTCGTATAAAGTGTGTACAACCCGTGAGGGGAGCCAAGAGGAGGAAGCTCTTTACTTTGCCTTGGCTTGGGGCAGTGTCAGGGAAGGCTCCCCAGACAGCTCTCCCTCAGTATGAGCAGGGACGAGGTGGTCCCATGGCAAGCTGGAGTTCGGGGCTGCGGCCTAGTCCATACTATGAGAGACGTTCCTTAAGCATGATTTGAATGAAATAATAGATTGAACTGACAAAATTACTCTTAGAGTCGCTTATCTTCTCTTTGGATGGTTTTCTCTTTTTCTTCTCTATCTCAGTTTCTCTTCAGGAAAGCCCTCGGTACCTCAAGAATAAAATAGCACCTTAAAAAAGAAAAGGTATTGGCCCGGGAGCAAGAGAACCTACTTCTAACTAGAGGATGTTAAGCAAATTACTTTCTCTGCAAACCTTTGCTTCCTTATTTGGAAAAACAAAACAAAACAAAAAAATGGAATAAAACCTGCGATTACTCAGAATGGATGTGATTTAAATAAGATACACTTGAGAAAGAATATGATTTTTGTGCCCAACCCAGACAGAGCTCGGTAAGTCTGCCCCCCACCCGCCCTGTGCAGCCTGAGGTGCGCCGTCCCCGTGAGGAGAGGCGAACAGGCCCCACTTAGAGCCGTCAGTGAGAACCAAAGATGAGGCAGCCTCACTTACACAGGAGGAGAGAGATGTGGAATGTGCTTTCTGAGAGCCACCTGGGGTGTGACAGAGAAAGGAAGCCTGCGTGGAATGCAGTAGCTTGTCAGCCAAACTCTTCAGGGAAGAATGCTCCCCAGGCATCAGGGAGGAGAGCAGAGACCCCCCTCCACTTTGCCCCACGGCCACGGTCCTGTTATTCATTAGCCATGTGGAAGGGGGGTCACACTGGACGGTGGGAGCACAGAGGGCTCAAATAGCTGAGCCAGCTCCCCCGTGGGGCTGGAATCCTGCCTTGCTGGGGCTGGAAGCTCTTTTCCAGTTACCACTCATTACTCGGCTCCTTAACCAGCCCCCCAAGGTCCCAGCTTCCTGTGAGCATCATCCTGTGCACAGAACCTTCTCCTCGCCCCTGAGGTCTGGTAGGCAGCCCCTGACTGGGGCAGCACTTGGGCCTTCAGCGGGGGCTGGCCTTGTCAGCAGTGTGCGAGCACAGCGAGGAGCCCCCTTTTTCTGAGGAGGGCCCGCTTTGCACAGGTGGGTTGCATCTATTCCCCAAATCTGGAATGCTCTTTGTCACAGCGGCAGCCAACACGGAGGTCTGTCCATCAAGACCCGCACCGCTGTCCTTGATCTGCACACCGCACTCTGGGGCCTTCCCAGGCTGCGTGCCCCGGTATAAACCCTCCCGAACTGCCTTACTTCTGAGCTTTGCTCATACTACTCCTTCCATCTGGAATGTCCGTCCTTCTCCTTGACTTACTAGAGATTTCTCTTTCAAGGCCCAGCTCCAATGGCCCATTCGGCTTCCTATCTTTCCCGAAACACACAGTCGTGCTGAGTTTTGCCCTCTCCTGCTCACGTATGTACTTCATATGTTTTCTGTTGCTTCCGTTTATTCTATCTTGCCAAAAGTAGTTAATAGTCAACAAGCTTACCTTTCCCCACTGGATCGGATGCTCCTTGAGGAAAAGTAACTCAGAGCAGGAAGGGGAAAGCAGGTGGAGGTCACTGGGGGCTGCCGAAGATGTAGGTAAGCAGGAAAGGACCCTTCTTCACCTTCTGCTCCCCGGGAGGGGCTCCATGCACGAAGTCTGGCCGTACACAAATCTCTCTTGCTTGGGGCCCAAGTCATAATTCCCACCCTAATCAGTTCAAAAACTTCTGGAAATATCAATTCCTTCTCCTTCTAAGGTTTGAAATATATTAGTTAGGCTTCCTAATGCCTTCCTAATGGCTTCTTTATCCCACCTTTTATATTTCTTAATTAAAAAAAAGAATGATTTTTTTTTTCATTCCATGTACGTTTTTTTGAAAATTCCAATGGACGTTTCCTCTGAACCTGGCACTGGGCTACGTGCTGATAATTCAGAAATAAGTTAACACCCTGCCTCCAAGTCACTGGTCATTTACTGCACTTGTCTGTGTACTGGTGGGTGGGGCAGGCAGGAGCTAGGGCACAGAAAGTGAAAACACATTTATAATCTGGTGTCAGAAGCGTAATGGCAGGGCTAAGCCCAGTGACTACAGGAGCATAGAGGAGAAAGCCATCATCGCTGCCTTTGGAGGCAGAGAGCAAGCAGGAGAGGCCAGCGATGCCGGAAGGAGACGGAGTGCTGACCTTGTCAGCAGAGTGGGTGCACAGGGAGGAGGAGATGGTAGACGGGTACTGGCTTTCCTGACATGTTCAAGGGGAAAGGTGTCTCTGGAAAAGGCAGCTGCCTATGGAAAGCTGAGAGCAAGAAGAGGCCAAGTGCATGCAGGGCACTGCACTGACTCGATGTGTCCAGGCCCCGAGGTAGGAGAGTGAAGCAGTTAGACCTTGAGATCCCCACCAGGGAAACTGGACCTGTGTCAGGGGTGGAAGCTGATAGGTTTCAACCCCCCTGCCCCAGCCCAGAGCCACTCGGTTGGTTTTGCATTGTCAAGTTTGCCTTGGGCTTCACTGTATGAGAGAGGGTGGGGTTCAGCCAGGGGAGAGAGAGCAGCAGGCTGGCCTGGCCTGTTGGAGACATGCTCCATGCTAATGAGAGGAAATAGAAAATGTAATTAACATGTCTGCCACCAGAAATGAGAGCTAAATCTATTACTCTCTTCCTCCCGCTTCTATTATAAATTACTGTGTTTCAATTATGATTTTGAAAGTATTTCCTTGAGGAAACATGTCAAGGTTCTGCAATGGGAAAAAAGGAAATGGGACCATGAAAGTTTAATTTATTGCAGTGGCTGCATTTAGGAGAGGAAGAAGAAAATGAAAAAGAATAGAAAGGCAGAAAAACTGAGTGTGTCGCTGACAGGTCACCTGCTGAGAGCAGGGAGGTGGGCGAGAGAAGCCCGAGGTGTCTGAATATTTATGGAGTCGCTTTATGGCATGCGGTGAGGCGGGGCAAGCAAACACCATCTCTGCAGGCCAAGCGCACCTTTCCCTCCTCTGGGCTCTGATGAGCCCTTCTGCTGTTTCCTACACACGGAGGAAGATCCCAGGGAGGATGGCGGCGTGGCTGTAAATGCTGGGCTGGACGCCGGGGTGGGGTGCGTGAGGGAGGAGGACATGGCCCGGCTTTCAAACAGCTTGCAGTCCACCGGTGAGGGGCAGGAGGCTGATTCGATGGGGAAGGAAGTGAGGACAGAGATCTTCCACGGGGCTGGAAGAGCAAAACTGCACCAGTGGGAAGGCGGGGAGCCAGGCCAGTGAAATAAACGGGTTGCCAGACCCCGAGTCACATGTCAGCCAAGGACCCTCTCAAGGGAGCAGACACCTCAACTGTCTTTAGAAAGGATGGGTGCAATAGAGGTACATTCGTTTCTTCATCTACTCACTTAGCATGTAACTGGGAATTCATCCAAGAGAAAGCCTCAGGCCTTATCCTTGAGGAGTGCAGGGGCTACTGGGGCGGGGGGCAGACCCATCCGGAAATTACTGCAAAGCAAGCTGGTCCAGCTACAATAGCCGTATGTACAATGTAACAAAAGTGTATCAGGATCTCAGGCACAGAGCTGTGAATTCTGTCTAGGAGGAAAAAAGATTTCCAAGAGAAAGAATGCTTTGGAATGAGGGTGGGAGTTTTCCTGGTGGATGGATGAGCAAAGCGGGCAGAGAGAAAGGGTCGCAGCAGAGGTCACAGCCCAAGCCAAACAAGGCAGGGACACAGGAAGCAGAGTGGTGATTCCAAGGGGCCCAGGATCCGCGTGGGGGTGACAGGAGAGCATGCTGGGAGAATCACACCCCACAGAAACCAGGTCCAGAAGGACAGTGCAAGCTGTGCCAGGGGCTTGTGTGTGATCCTGACGACACTGGGGAGTGGGGGTGTTTTTAAGCATGAGGGTGATATCTGGGTTCTAGGAAGAGAACTTGGGAAACTCCGTGGGGAATGGCCAGGTGGGGACAGAGGCCAGAGTTCCAGAGCCCGGTGGGAACCCACAGCAGTCCCACCAGAGACACAGTGGGGCCTGAGCAAGGACAGTGACAGCACAGCCTGATGAGGGGACATTATGGGGGACAGGAATCAGCCTGCTCAACGCAAATCAGTGGAGACATGTTTGGAGACATTCTGCCACAATCCACCCTTTGAGGTTAAAGCCTAGCAAACAATAGAATTTTGGAGGGCGAGGCACATTATTTCTTAAGTGAAAGCTGTTTTCATAATTACCTCAATCCCATCTGTTTTCATTTCCATGTGTTGATCCTATCTGATCCCCAAAACAATCCAGCAGGACAAGCACCATGCTCCCCTTTCACAGGTAGGGAAGCGAAACAGCACAGAAGTTCAAGTCTGTTGCAGGCTTACGAGAAGTCAGCTGCGGACATGGAAAGAGAATCGTAACTTTCTCACTCTGGAACCAGGACCTATTTCCCTGTCCCCCTCTTTTCCTCCCTGACCCCCGCATCCCTCCTTCCCTCCCTTCATTCCTTCTTCTCTGCCTGTGTCCGTCCTATCACCATTTTCGGGGCCCTTATCCTGAGTCAGACTGATGCTGGACTCTGAAGGTAAGACGTCCAGGAGGGCACAGGGCTGGGCTCCAGGAAACGACTGCGGAGGGAAGAGAGACCTCTGAGTAAAGGACTAGGGCAGGTGGCTGTGACAGGTGTGCTCTCGAGTCAGTCTACAGAGGAAGGCGACCTCCCTCTGTCTGGGGTGCAGGTAAGGCTTTGGGAAGGAGACACCGTTTGCTCTGGGAGCAGAGGGCAGTTCAAAGCCTCACCACGGAAGTTACTTAGCAGAAGAGTCTACCTGGGATGAGTCAGGCAAAACCACCTTTAATATGGAGCTAGTTCGTGGGGTTGCTGGCTAAAACTCTTCCTGCTGAGCTCCGCTGCGTCTTTCTCAGACACACTTCCTTCTGGTCACCCAGCCCCGGTGGAGCCCCTAGGGTCCGGGCCCCAAGGCTATGGGGAGCAGGTGGGCGTGCCCAGAGTGCATCCTGGATCTGGGAGCTTTCCTGCACTCATCCTTCGGGGGCTGGAGGGAATGCCTTTAATAAGAGCAATCACGTCACAGAGGTTAATTCCAGTCCTCTGAGCAGCTGCGGGAGGGGTGACTCCCTGTGCGTGGGGGGGTGGGGGAAGCAGCCCAGCATTGTGAAGGGATGCAGATGAATAAAGTCACTGTTTACAAGAAATTCTAATCTTAGGGCAGTTCAAGGTAAAGACAGACACCAGCCAGGAACAGCCAAGAACAACACGGCCAGGACGCACGGAGACAGAGGCCTCCAGCCAGACGCTGTTTTTTCTCTAAATATTGTCGCCAAAAACACTCGCTCCGAAAATCTCTCCGTCCCCTGGGCAGCCCCCAGCATATCAGTAATAATAATAGTAAAAATAATTAGCTGTGATATTGAATTGCATACTACGTACTAGACATTTGTTTATATTGCTTTATTTTGATGCTGACCCTCCTCCCTCCCCCCCTACCAAAATCTAAGTACATGTTAGTACAGGAAAAAAGAAAGAAAGAAAGAAAACACCAGAGAGGTTGAGTGAGTGGTTGAAGTCACACAGGTAATAAGTAATAGGGTTCACTTAGGTGTAGGACGTGGACTGAAGTCCATCCACTTTTCAGATTCTTACTTTGTTTTGCACGTGAGGAAACTGGTTCTGCCTCTAAGGTTTTATTTATTTCTGAATCTTCTACGTCCAGTCCAATGTGAGTCTTTGGGGTTGTGAGGAACTTTTAAAAATGTTAAAGGTAACATTACCTTTACATGATAAAGGTAAAAATGTTAAAACCTGACTTCCTCCCAAATTATACCAGTGCACATGGAAAGTTTTACATAAAATTTAAGGGTATTTATAGACTTTTTTTTTTTTTAAGCCATCTGTGAACATCCGGTTAAGACACCCTGATGGCATCCTTTTTTGGTGAACTGATTTCGGGTTATAGTTTCAAACCTCAGGTCATCATTCACAGCAGGCTTGTCCCTCCCTCGCCGTCCAGTCCCTCCTCCCATTTGCTCTGTGTGCCCCTGCCCTATGTGGGACAGAGCCAGCTGTCCCTGATAGGACTTGGGGGTCACTAGACCTTCAAGTCTCATTGATAGTGGGGGCGTTCCACCTCTTCCAATGCCTGTGGCTTGTCCAAGTGTCCAGAGGTCAGAGGAAACCTCATAACTCACACAGACTCTTTTAACCTCGCTGACGGCAGAGACGAAATGACAATGAACTTGTGACTTCTCCAATTTCCCCAACACACCTTGGTCTTCATGCTTGTCTCTCCCTCTGCCTGGAGCATTTTCTCCTCTCGCAGCAAATGTCCAGTCCTTCAAGACAAGCTTGGCATCCTTTCCTTTTGGATGCCCTCCCTGTCCACTCTGTCCCCCAACTCCATGTGACTAGTGGTGGCACACCGCACTGCCCACGTCGAACTCCAAGCACGTCCCAGTAAGTAAGTGCTGAGCAAATGTTTACTAAATAGAGGAATGAAAGAAGGCAGCTGGGGGAAGGTCCTTTGAGGGAAAGTATGACAGATCTAGAAACTCCCTTAAAGAATGTTGATGGATAACAGACCCTTGACATCTCAGCCTCAATTAATGTGATTTTAGGGAGGGTTTTGTTTTTGTTTTTGTTTTTTCGAGCTGGACTCTTGAGACAGTTTTGGTACTTTTTTTTTTGAGTTCGTTGGAGTTGATCATGGTCACCAGGAAAGATACTCTCTAAATCAGATATGACCTTGGAGATACTCTCAGATTGGAAAGTCCAGCCAAGATGGGGGGTTTGCCAGGGAGATAGAAATGTGTGGGTGTTCAAATCAGAACTTGGGGGTCATCTGTCTTAGATATCCAAAAGTATCTTTCAAATATTTTCCCAAACTTGAAGTCTCTGGGTTGGACAAGATTATAGGAGGGGTAATCAGGCCAACCTGTAGACGATGCGATATTTCCAAGTTGCCAGAGCTGTTGCTGTCTCAAAATATTCAAGCGGGTCACTGGAGCAACAGTGTGGACCTTACGCTCCTGGCAACCCCCGACATCTTCCCAGGCGACCCACAAGGTCAAGAGTATTTTCGTGATTAGTTGCTATTCCGCCTGTGTTAATATTTGCACGGATGGGGTTAAGGCTGTGGGGGCAAAACTGTGGGGTCCTCAGCAAGAAAATAGGAAGTAGCACCAAACTGTAACTGGGTTCATTGAATTCTTCAACATCACACATTTTCAGTTGAACGAAACAAACGTAAGAGGCTCTTAAGCATAGGAAATAAACTGAGGGTTCCGGGAGAGGAGGGAGGTGGGGGATGGGGTAACTGGGTGATGGACATTAAGGAGGGCACGTGACGGAATCAGCACTGGGTGTTATGTAAGACTGACGAATCACTGACCTCTACCTCTGAAACCAATAATACATTATATGTTAATTAGTTGAATTTAAATAATTAAAAAAGCAAAAACAAACAAGGAAAAATGACCAGCGTCACCTATGAATGTCCTTGATGAAGCCATGAAAACTCGTCACCAGACCCCACTCTTTGAGCACACATCTTCATATTCTGTAGGACGAAATGAGGGGCGCTCACACTGCCTGCCTCCAGCAGCTCTTGTCCGTGGGCGCCATTTTTACTTGAAAGAATAACTGGTACACAATGTTTTGGGGTTTTTTTCAGATTTGGGTATTTTAAAGATATTTTCTCAAAAACGAACTAAGCGAGACTGTTACTTCAGAAAATACAACCGACGTTATTTGTTGTTAATAATAAAATGCAAGCTTTTAAGTAGGAACTAGAGGTTAGCAAACTTGTATTTGCCACCATGAGCTTGACTTTTGCCAAAGTATGTGAAGAAGCCCAGCTTCACATGGGTATGTAGTTGTAAAAGGCAGTATTTCAATAGCCTTTTTAGGTCATGGGCGAATTCAGGTAATAATTGATCATTAATTATAATTATTATGTATAGTATAATTAATTGAGGAGATAATAATTACTCTTCTTTGATACTAGGCTAAAATTTGACACGTGGTAGTTTCTTAAGTGGCTGTTGTTGCGCAGACTCTGAAGCCGCGTTAAGTGGTTTTTTCACACTCTGTTATGTTACTTCATACACATCCGTCTGAATGACGCAGCGCATGGGACTGAAGGCAGAAGCAGACATGGGAACCCAATCATCTCATGTTAAACCAGACGTTGAAGAGGTTTACAAAAAAAAAAAAAACAATATCCCTCTTCTCACTAAATATTATTTATTTATTGATTGATTGATTTTTGAGAGAGAGAGAAAGCATGCACATGAACGGGATGGGAGGGACAGAGGGAGAGAAAGAATCTGGGCTCCAGACCCAGCCCAGAACCCGAGGCAGGCCTTGGCCTCAGGACCCTGATATCATGACCTGAGCCAAAATCAAGAGTCAGATGCTTAACCAACTGAGCCAGCCAGGAGCCCCTAAATATTTTTATTTTAAATACATTTATTTTATTCAAATGTTACTTAGGTGAGTAGTAACAGGCCTATTGTGATATTTGCATGAATTGATACATATTATAACCTTCTTAGTAATTTCTAATGTGTTAAATACTAATAGATGTAACTCATACACACCGGAGCTCTTTGGGGCTCTTAATAATTCTCAAGAGTTTAAAAGCATTTTGAGATCAAAAAGTTTGAAAACCATTGCACTATGAGAATCCTTGAGTTTGCAAAAATATCTCCAAAAGCTATTATTAGGGTGCAACGAATGGTGAGTTGGCCCAGTTCCCATAATCGAATACATTTCAGCCCCACTCCTGTGCCGTAACCTAGCATCTGACACATAAGGAGCCGGTGGTCATATTTCTACACTATGGTTCTGAATGACCAAAGGCTGACATGCACACACTTGTCTGTTCGTCCTGGGACCCGTTCATTAGGGAGTTAGACCACATCTCTTTTCAATAGCATCGATCCTACCTGTCAGGGCAAGTAGCACCACATCTTCTAGAAAAATAGTTTGGTACAACCACCAGAGCCCTGGGCTTGGAGATGAGAACACTCTTCTCAGAGTCACCATTGACCAGCTGCATGACTAGGGTGGGCTCTCCTCCTCTCTGGGCCTCAGTGTCCTTATCCACACAATGTTTGATGACGGACCAAACTCTCCCTAAGACATTTTCCAACTCTGGCATTCTATGAATCTATTTGAAAGAATATTTGAAAGGTAATAAAAATAATTATTGGTTTCTATAGGGTTTTTTTTTTTTTTGATACTTGACAATTCACTTTCCCATCTGAGTTTTTACTGGTGATATTATACACACACTATAGTAATTGTCACTGGAGAATCTAGAGATGAATTGTCTGGCACTGAGTCTTGTGCTACTAACTAGTTGTGTGGGCTTGGATAAATTAATTAACCCCTCCATGCCCCATAAAACTGTTGAGTAGATTAAGTGAATTAAGGCATGCACAGTGTTTAGAATAAATTCTGACCTATGCTATGTGCTCAGTAAATTATTATTAGCATCTGATTCACTGCGTTGTAATTGTGTATTCACATGACTGTCTTCCTTCCTAGACTGAACTTGCCGAGCAGGACTGCACCTGGTCCATCACTGCACACCCAGCCGCTACAATAGTGCCTAGCACACAATTAGCACTCAATAAATGCCTGCTATATGGATTAATGACAGCTGGTTAGATAGTTTAGATCGTTTTCCAGCAGATAATCAGTCCCAGACCTCTCTTACTTTGGGCAGAGTATGATTTTCCATGGGATTTGGGTTGACCCATTGAATTTCAGAGGTCACAAGTGTGCCTGTGTGGTCCGGCTTGTGTGGTATGCTTTGATTATAGTGATGATGGTGATGATACATGAGAACAGACACCAGGTAGCCGCTGCTTCTTCAGCCTGGGCCCAGAATGTACCAACTACAGCCGACTTCCATCCTGCACCTTAGCTGAAAACCCAGACAACCACGCCCCGACGTAGAGCTGTCGAGCCAAGCACAGCCCCCAACAAGGGAAGCTCTCCCAGGCAATGCTGCATTTCTATTGTGGGATCGTGTGTGTTTGGACTGCCAGAGCGGTGCTGACATTCTGATGTAAGATGACTTAAACTGTCTCCCTAGTTAGGGCCTGCACAAAATATTTGCATGCTGTCCATACTCTCCAGGGCTGCCCTGCCCCCCACCAAGCCCACCCTAGATCACCTAAGCTGATAATGACCAGCAGGCTTCTGAACACAAGAATAGATGTTTACTGATACAAGACTGAGATTCAACGGTGGTTTTTAAAACAACCATCCACATAAAATGGATGGATACAGTGGACATATAATCTGTGGTATTATGATGATCAATCTTCCCATTTTAAAGGTGAGAAAACTGCAGATCAGCAGGGATATCATCTAGAATGTATTGGCTGGAAATAACAGAAAACCCATCTCTAGCTATTATAAATGACAGTAGGACCTAAAAATGTAGAGGTCATGGAGAGCTTCTGGAAAAGCCTGATCCAGTGACTCCAAAGGATCACCAGGGACCTTGTTTCCGTCTCTCTGCTGACATCACTTTATCTCATGTCAGCTTCGTCTTTACAGCGACCCCTTCGTGCTTTCGAGAAGGTTGCAGGTGGTGTCGACCAAAGCCTCCTGCTAATTTGTGCACGTCTGCAGAGGCACAGAGCCTACTTCCCAGTGTCCCCACAAGGACTGGTCCACACCTGCCCTGAACTCATCACTACCCCATTCCCAATTCGACCCTGTGCTCTTTGTTATCACCCATCTATTTAGTAAGTATTGACAGAGAGCCTTTCCTGTGTGGTGGGAATACGGCGATGAAGACAGCTGATGCAGTCCCCGCCCACACTGAGTTGACATACTCTGGACTGTCTATAGGAATAAGACACACAGATTAGGCAGCTAGGCAGATCGTTAATTATATACACAGAAACACAAGGATGGCTGTCATTTATAGAAACCGGCACCAAGCATTGCACCAGACGTTCTCCACTTGTGTTTTAGTTCAATCCTCCAAACGTTTCTACCAGTAGTATCGTCCACATTTTAGCATTAAGGAAAATGGGACAGCAAAGGAGAGTAGCTTATTAAGCGCACACAGTAAGTATGGAAGTATAAATCTGTCGTTCTTTTTCTTTATCGCTGTGTGCACTGCCTCCCGTACAAGGAAGTAGATTGTTCCCCTTCCGCCAAACTGTGAGTCACATGCCAAATGCTGTGTCAACATAGAATAAACTAACCTTTTATTAATTTCATTATGGAGATTTAGTTAAACCCTTTAGTACACTGAGTGTACTAAACCCCACATATTAATCAATTTTCCAGAAGGAAACAGTCATCTGTGTCCATAGATACCACACATGTGTTCTTGCTGATACTATTACCTGCATGATTTTGAACTTTTCCCATATAGCATTATGGTTATCCTCATCCTTTTTGACTTATTAGAAAATTAGAAAATTAATGGGGGCACCTGGGTGGCTCATTTTTTCAAGCATCCACTCTTGGGTTCGGCTCAGGTCATGATCTTGGGGTCCTGGGACTGAGTCTCACATCGGGCTCCTTGCTCAGCAGGGAGCCTGCCTCTCCCTCTGCCTGCTGCTTCCCCTGCTCATGCACTCTGTCTCTGACAAATAAATAAATAAAATATTAAAAATAAAGGAATCTTTAAAAAAAGAAAATTAATGAATTTTTATTACAGAAAACTTGAAAAGAAACAAATTATGAAGAGATAGGAAAAATCGTCCATGGTCCAAAGCCCATGAGCAACAGTTGTGGCCTTAGTTTTTCCTAGCATTTTTTTCCCTCCATATCGTACTTTCACAAAAAACAAAATTATATCTAGATACCATCTTGCACTATGCTCTTTCTACTTCTTCTTCTTTTCTTTTTGTTAAAGATTTTATTTATTTATTTGTCAGAGAGAGACAGCCAGTGAGAGAGGGAACACAAGCAGGGGGAGTGGGAGAGGAAGAAGCAGGCTCCTAGCGGAGGAGCCCGATGTGGGGCTCGCTCCCAGGACCCTGGGATCACAACCTGAGCCAAAGGCAGATGCTTAACGACTGTGCCACCCAGGCACCCCTCTACTTCTTCTTCTACTTCACAATTTCATACGTTATTACAACAACTTTGTTAACCTTATTTTGTATGTCATAATTCAAATGTTTAAAAAATGCCATCATTTTATTAGTCATTCTTTCACTGTGGGACATTCAGATTGGATGATTAGTAAGTCTATTTTTGCCTCTTCTTACGAAGATATAAAGTCTTTTATGTATTTATTCAATTCCAATTAGTTTTTGCAGTGGCAATTTATGTTGAGACATGCCTAGATTTTTCACTGTGTACATGTCTAAAGCTGAATTCAACAGCTTCTTCCAGGAGAAAGAAAAAAAAGAAAATCACTGTTTCTCTTTATATCTTCTCACTTCCAAGGTTAATAGCTCCCTGTTTTCCAGGTTGGCCTGGCTCAGAAATGCCAAGTCAGCCTGAGCCCCTGCTCCTTGAAACTTCCTATCTAATCAGCCTACAAGGCTGCTCAGCCTTCCCTTCAGAGTAAAGTGACATTGCTTTTGGATCTTTCCCCCCATTTTCAGAGTAAATATCCAAAGTCAGGCTCCTTTATCTCATGTTTTCTTTACTTAAAAGCCAGGGTTATGGTGCAAGTAATTTCATATCTGTAGGTAGTAGTTTCTTGATGAACATTAGATGACACGACCGCTGAATGAATCATAATCCCTTTTACCTTTTATTGATTTTACACATGAATACTGCCCCATTTCTCCACTAAGGGCTTGTTGGAAACAAGAATCATAAATTAATAGTAAAAATAACAACTAGTTAATAGGCCTACTGTGTGTCAGACACTCTCCTAAGCATTGTACGTAGTTTTCCTTTAATTCTGTCACTGTTCCATTTGTAAGGGATGGCACTTTGTGGCACAGAGAGGATATAGGAAGGCAGTAGGACTTGCCCAGGATACTGCAGCCCCCTGCAGGGGCTATAGTTTTAATCTGGGTGACTTGTCTAGGTGTAGTGACTCTCGCCGTGCCCAGCCCCAATCCTCGTTAGATTCAGTCATGATGGATGCAGCCTACAAAGTAAGCCTCAATCTTATCATGGTTGTTCCCTTTTAGGAGCCAAAGAATGTTTGTTTATTTGTTTTTTTAAAAGATTTTGTTTATTTATCTGAGAGGGAGTCAGAGAGACAGAGCACGAGTGGGGGGAGGGGCCGAGCAAGAGGGACAAGCAGACTCCCCACTGAACGTGGACCCCCGCACAGGGCTCGATCCCAGGATCCTGAGATCATGACCTGACTGAAGTCAGATGCTTAACCGACTGAGACACTCAGGGGTCCCTAAGAGCCAAGGAATGTTTATCGACAGTGAAGTTTGGGAAGCCAAGAGGTTCAAAAAAAAGAGAAATATATTTTCCAATTTTCTGTAAAAAAAAAATAGTTCCCAACAGTGCGCTATCATGGTTTTATCCTCTGTCGTTATCCTGAAAGCCCCCGATTCTGGTGGGGATATTTGTGTGGGTCAGAGTAGAATGCATGCCCTCCAGTCTCTGGGGTGCGACTGCAAGAGGCAGCCCTATAGTTGAGAGGCACAGTTAAGTCAAAGACACTTAACCTCAAGCCCCATCAATCAAACTCACTGATCTTGTGGCATCGGGCATGTTGATTAACCCCTCCAAGTCCCAGCATCCTCATATTGAAAACAATGGTCACTATCCCCCCCTCATGGATTTTGTTTCAAAAATAACTGAAGAAAATATTTGAAAATCACAGCTAGCATGCTTAGCACATGCGACATCTGATTAGTTTTACTGCGACGACCCAGTGATTTCCTGCTTATTCAGCAGTTATCCCTGATGGTGCAAGCTGTCAGCCACTGAATGGTACACACCAGATATTCATTGCATGATTAAGCAGATAATAACAAAAGGAAAGATGATAAACAGAGGGAATAGACGTGCAGGCACATGGGGCTAAAAAGCAGTGGAAAATTGCAAGGAATTTGTTACTTTTCAAAACAATGTCATGAACCTAGCAAATGGCCTTCAATGGTTTTGGGGTTAAAATTTAATTTTTTTGATAAATGTACATCACTCTCTCTCTCTCTCTACACACACACACACACACACACACACACACACACACTACAGGCATTTGTTTTCAAACACCCAACATCAAAACTGCACCACTCTTGAATCAGTAAGTGATCATTCATGGCACCTCTCTTGGTTTTAAGAATACATTCTGGAAGACATTAATCACCTTCTGTTGCTTATAATTAGGCAAAAAAGAATGGAGCTTCTCAATAATAAATTATGATGTCTGCTTCATACTGAGCTACAGGATAGTCTCTATCTCTAGAAAACTCCTTTCAGTATAAAATCCTTAAACTCAGTATAAAATACTATTAAAAATCAAATTTTTTGAGCTTCTCAAATAGATGGCTGGGCTGGCAAGAAAAAAGAGAAATGTCCAAAGTCCAAAGATTAAGAGAAACTCAAAACCAGAAAGCTTGGCAATCTTGAGAGCTGGTATTTACCCTGGCAGCATTTCCCGACCCCTGGTGGGCTGGTGCCTGGGTTTCAATGGCCACACGTTACAAGTGCGTGAGGCCAAGAGAACAATGGCTGATCCTGAGCACAAGCAGGACCCCCAAAACCTAAGACCCTCAACAGGTAACTCTCAAAAAAAAAACTTCTCGTAAAGAGAAGCTTAAGGATAATCACCTGGCCCCTCCTCAGCTCCGGGTGGAAAATAATATCTCTGCATACTTCTTAAACTACATGCTAAGACTCATAATGGCTTGGGACTGGTCGGTCTGCACAAAATTCACACCAGCTGTGTGGTCTGCCGTGGCTTGAAAAATCTTCAAGTGGCTTCCAAGTCAAGGTGCCAGGTCAGATGAAGAAAGAAACGAATGAGAAATATTAGCCTTTAACTGTTTAACCCCTAAGGTAACATACATCTCTTCTGCTCATTGTCTGTTGGCCTGATGTAGTCACTTGGCCCCAACATACCTTCAAGGGAGGCTTGGAAAGAATAAGGGTGAGCTTGGAATGTTCAGTGAATACTATTTCTGTCTCATGATCTAAAATCTTTGTGTTTCAGGAATAGCGGATATTGATTAATTTTGGACATCCTTAAAATATAAAAGTTAAAATTTCTAGGTTAACCACAAAAAGGAGGGAAACAGTATGTAATTTCAAAATTAGTAGTGGGAAAGAGATAAGATAAAGAGAAAATCTTAAAACCTCAATCAATTCAAAAGAAGGTTAAGAAAAGAGAAAGAAAAACAGATAATTGGTTAAATCAAGACAAATAGAAATCACAAATTAACACGGTAGAAACAAAACCAAACATATAATTAAGTTGGTAAATACAAGTGGGCTCTAGTCTCTAGTTAAAAATCACAGGCGATGGTAAATTCTAGCAAACGTTCAGGAAACAACAAATTCCAAATGCTTCTCCAGCTCACCAGCACGTTCAATGAGACTGCTGTATCCCTGATACTTGTATTCATTTCCTATTACTATGTAACAAATCACCAGGATCTCAATGGCTTAAAAAAGCATCCATTTATGAGCTCACAATTCTGTAAATTCTAGCCTATGCAGGCTCTGCTGTGTTCTATACTCAGGGTATCATAAACCTGAAATTACGGTGTTGGCTGGTCTGAGTCCTCATCAGGAGTCTCTGGGGATAATTCACTTCTAAGATCATTTGGTTATTGATAGAATGCAGTTTCTGTAGGTTGTAGAATGAGGTTCCAACTTCCTTGCTGGTTGTGGTCTGGGAGTCTCTCAAGTTCTAGAGGCCACTTGCAATCCCTTCCACATGGTCTCTGCCATCTTCAGGCAAACAATGGTGAGCCCGATCTCCCTAGTACTCCCGATCTCACTGACTTACTCTTCTGCCTTCAGCCAGAGGAAACTCTCCGCTTGGAAATGGGTTCCTGCTATTAGATTAGGACCACTTGCCTATTAAGATCAGCTATTACATAAAACATAATGTGATCAGAGCAGTGATAGCTCATACTCACAGATCCCAGGGATTAAGAGATGGGATCTAAGGGCCATTTTCAGAATTTTGTCTACCACGATATCAAAACCATAGAATAGTTCAAGGAAGAAACATCACAAGGCCATTGTACTCATGAACCAAGAGGCAGAAATTCTAAACTATACTGGCACTGAATTCAGAAGAGCATAAAAAACAGGTAAGTCATAACAAACAACTTGGTTGTATCCCAGGAATGTAGAAGTGTTTTAGCATTTAAAAAATCTATTAACATAATCAACTATATTTTTATATTAAAGTAGAAACTCAGTATTATCAATTTAGAACATGCATTTTGCCTAAGAGTAGAAAACCTTAAAGAGACAGACTTCTATCGAGCATAGAGTATACAGGACTAGTATAGTTATGTGATCAAATACTCTCAGTCAGCAAAAATCAGTTAATGTATAACTAAATACATTAAAATATATGACTCTCAGGGCACCTGGGTGGCTTAGTTGGTTAGGTGTCTGACTTTGGCTCAAGTCATGATCTTGGGATCCTGGGATCGAGCCTCACATTGGACTCCACACCCAGCAGGGAGTCTACTTGCCACTCTCCCTCTGCCGCTCCCCCCTGCTCATGCCCTCTCTTTCTCTCTCTCAAATAAATAAAATCTTTGAAAAAATGTATGAGTCTCATAAAGTTAAAATTTCAGAGACAAAGAGTACAAAGTATACAATAACTTTCATTTATGTGAAGGTCAAATATAGGCAAACCCAACCAATACATTATTTAGAAATAAAATAGTATGGATGTAACACCCAGTGCTCCATGCAATACGTGCCTTCCTTAATACCTATGGAACACTACATCAAAAAATAATGATGTACTGTATGGTGACTAACATAACACAATAATAATAAAAAAATAAAATAGTATATAGTACAACTATTTAGAAAAATAAACCAATGGAATAATAACATAATAATCAGCTAATTGTTTAACTCTTAGGGAAGGAAAAGAGGTATAACTGGGAAAGGATAAACAGAGGACTTTAGGATTATGGCAATATTTTTAACCTCTGGTGGGGAGAATATGAGTACTTGTTTTATCATTTTTCATTGAACATATGTGCAAGATATATTCTTTTATATGTTTGATATATCTTATTTTAAAAAGGCCAAAAAATTGAATTCTAAAAATGGTACCCCAAATTCCAAGTAAATATAAACAATTGAAATATTTTTTAAAATTTTCCTACATATTGCTTTACAAAGAAAAGTGTCAGAAACCAATGCATATCCTCCATTTGTGCCCCTGCTCCCTAACTTATGGAAAAGCTGGCATCTGAGTTTAAAATGGCAGACTAGAAGAAGAGGAGAGGGGGCACATCATTTGGAATGAAAATAAAAGCCTTTGCTTATTAAAGTTGAGAACACATAAAATTGAGAACTCAGCTGAAGGCATCTACTGAATCACCCAATAAATAATTTGCTAAATACTTTCTACATGTTGACGAAGGCAAGGAGACCATAGATAGGATCACGACAAAGCCCCTGCTCTGGAGAACCTCATTCCTGGGTAGAAAGACTGTCACAAAAGTTCCATGACAATGCATTAAGATAATTGCCATGATAGAGGGATGTCCAAAGCACTGTGGGTGTATACAGGAGGCAATGTGTTTGAATGGACCAAACCAGCACTCATACTGGAGGTAACATTTGATCTAAGGATAACTTTGGAGTTACTAGGCAGAAAGAGGTTGTCAGGCCAAGTAGAGGAGGCAGCCTTCTATGGATGCACAGAAGTTGCTTATGGTGAGAAACATGCCCCAGAAATCCTAGGATTCCTAGTATGCTGATGAGGTTAGTGTGATGGGATAGGAAACTGGGGAGGGAGACAGACCTAAAATTCTAGACAGTGTTATTGGGGTTAGGAGCTTTTTAATTTTTAATCTATGCAGGGCCATGGTCACGTTTATGTTTTACTAAGCTCACGTTGGCTGTGGTGTTGAGTATAGACTGAGCTGCGTCAGACCATATAAAAGAAAACCACTAAGAGTCTATGGAAAATGTTTATATCAGAGATGGTAAAACATGCAAAAAGAAGTGGTACTAGGGACAGAGTAGACATGCAGGTTTAAGGAATATTTGAAAATTTTAACTTATATGATGAAATAATAATTGATAGAATGTAAAAATGTGAAAGAAGAACCTAGGCTTTCAGGTATACCTCCCCAGTGGGACCCACCTTGAACTTCTGACTTGCAGAACTTTAAGATTATAAATTTGTGTTGTTTAAAACCATTGTTTGTGATTGTTATAGAAGCAATAGAAAAATAATACACCAAAGAACAATTATCTACTGAACATACATTAGGTGCAAGGCATTATACTGGGATTTCTTATCCTAGTTAAGATGTAATAAAAGACTCGAACAAGCCCTCCTGCCATACAAACTATAAGACTGCACAAGATGAATGCCATGATCACCCATCTTTCTGACTAGGGGCAATTTCTGCAGCATAGTACAGAGAACTGGAGTCTGAGCAAAGGCAGTGATCTCACTGAATTTGGGAGGCAGAGACCAGAATTAAGAGTACTTAATCTGCTGATATGTGTAAGATGAAGCATGAAAGGAAGGAAGCTCTTTAATGATGGGCCCTGGAATTCAGTGTGGAGATCCTTGATAAATCCCTATGAAGGCTGTATTGTATATACACAGGGCAAGACCATCATTACTGCTGGGTTTTAGTCTGCCAACTTGCCATTTGCTTTCCATTTGTCCCTCTGCTTTTGCTTCCTCTGTTACATTAAATGTAAATGGTCCATAAACCATGAGACATATTGCAGGGATTCAAATCTAATGTGTGTGTTATCCTACTACAAGAAAGCCTGTCAACAGATCATGAGGAAATGGCATCAGGCAACAGTTTTGAACTTATTTGTTCATTTGCTCATGCATTCTATCAGTCACCATCATGAGTCTTGGTATGTGAAGTGCTCTTTGATGTGCTATGAGATATAATAATAATATATATATATATATAATATAATTATATATGCTATGAGATATAATATTAATATTAATTATACAATTGCCATTATCAATGACAAATTACTTAATCCTTAATCTCTGATTTCCACCAAACATTTAAAGGCAAAATACAGCATAATGACTGTATTTTATACAGGAAATTTGTTAAGAGAACAGATTTCAGGTGCTCTCACCAGATATACACAAAAAAGGGTAACTATGTGAGAACATAGAGATGGTAATTAGCTTTCACTATGTACACGTGTATCGAAACATCCTGTAGTACACCTTACACATACACATACACATTTTTATTAAGAATAAATAAATATATGGTAATAATTTCCAATATGTATATCAGATCATCACACTGTATACCTTAAAATATCACCTGTTACAACCTGAATGTATACATTTTTTACTTGTCAGGAAAACACACACACACACGTGCACACATGCACACACACAGACACATACACACAAGCACACAGCTGCTAAGAGATAACTCTTCATCCCTCTCTGAGTTTCAACCTGGATATATTTTAATTTTTCTCTACTAAGGATGATGTAGTACAGAAGTCTGGAGGCACTCAACGCTTATCTGCTAGAGCGTTTTGCAAAGAACTCCCATGATTTACCCTCTTCTTACACCTCGAACACTGTCAGTAAGGAAACAGAAACCTCTCATTCAGGATGCCTGGAGCTCTAGGAAGCCTGGAGGAGGAATATTCATGGGTACCAAAGCTAGTCTTCTGCTTGGCATCACTGACTGAGAAATCCCCCTGCAGCAATGGTTTCAAACACTTTTAATTTAGTGCTTTTTAAATATATTTATGTCTTTGGCCTTGTTTAACATTTTTCACTGAGTTCCCTTTTCCTTTCAAGAGGCAGAGGCCAAAAAAAACAGAAAATGAGTTACGGGAGCCTTGTCAAGAAGTCTCCTGAGACACCACCGTCTCCTGGAAAATTCTCCTCAAGAGTTTACGAGACAAATATAAATATATGCTGGATGAAATTTTCAGTGACCTTTAAACTGTTTGCATTTCAGGAAGATTCCAAGAAGAGTTTCTGTCTCTGGCAGGCCCTTGGGTTTCTGGGCTTAAATTAAAAAATCTAAACCAGATCGCACTTTAGGGAAAGTGTCCCAGAAACTCCATCATTGTGGTATCTGGGCATCAAAGAACCTAGTGGGTTTTGGGAAATGTGTTCGGTGCTTTTTTTTTGTGAGGTTCATTTAATCTTGATAGCTTTAGAGAGAAGGGATTTTTATTTTCATCACACAGAGGAGGAAATGGAATTACATAGTTCAAGGTTACATACTCAGTAAGAGTCTCATCCCTGTGGTCAAAATGCTAGGAAGCAAGGGGACCCCCCTTCAATGGAACTGCTATTCCTTTCTGCCTACAAAAAAGGGGGGCTCTCCTTTTTCAGGACTTTGCTGTCATTCACTTTGGTGACAAGCTAGAAGTGACAAAAATAGTCAATGTTAGGAGTCAGCCAAGAGTGTAGTGTCATACAAAGCCCTTGTGATGTGTTATCAGGAACTTTGGCCTCCTGCTCCTAGCACCTTTGAATAGAATATGACTGTAGTGGATATATTTCTTCAGTCTTTATTCTACAAGGCCCAAAGAGGAGTGCTCATCAATATTTCTCAGGGGACCTTGAGACTGGAAAGGTGAGGTCCATTCCTCCATAATGGCTCCTCCTTCCATCAGGAAGATCCAGTGCAGGTGGATTTCTTTTGTGTCCATTGTCTCCAGGGAGCATTTGTACTTCTGATTCTCCAGAGGAGGAGAGCCTCATGCCTCTGAACCCCTCATATATGGGTACTTCCTCCACATTGGTAATTTAGATGTTGGGGGAAAAAAGAAGAAAGAACTGGCTGGCAAAATATGAGTTGTATCAGAACTAGAAGAAAGAGGGAACTGTGTTCGTACCTACAACATGAAATATTATTCAGTCAGATTATATGGAAGAACAAACCTTTAATGTAGATAAATTCTCCAATCTGGAGAATTTATATTCTGTAGTTTTTTTTTTTCCCTCCTCTGGTTTTACATATTGGGTGACCATTTTTGAAAACATATTTTTAAAAATTGAAGAAATGAAAGTAGTAGGAAAATAATTGCCTAGAATCCCTCATGCAGAGATAACCTAAGGAGAGTTAATATTTTGGATTATTTTCTCCTAATATTTTTCTAGTCATTTCTCTCTTTGCATACTTGAGATCACTGTGTGTGTGTAAGTGTGTGTGGGCTGCTTTCCTCATCTACATTGACTATTAATATGTTCTCTTATCATAAAACACAAGAAACTACAGAACACTTATGAAAGAAATTGAAGAAGACACAAAAAGATGGAAAAACATTCCATGCTTACGGATTGGAAGAGTAAACATTGTTAAAATGTCTACGCTGCCCAGAGCAATCTATACTTTCAACGCCATCCCAATCAAAATACCAATGGCATTTTTCAAAGAGCTGGAACAAACAATCCAAAAATTTGTATGGAACCAAAAAGACCTCGAATCGCCAAGGAAATGTTGGAAACGAAAAACAAAGCTGGGGACATCACGTTACCTGATTTCAAGCTATATTACAAAACTGTGATCACCAAGACAGCATGGTACTGGCACAAAAACAGATACATAGACCAATGGAACAAAAGAGAGGGCTTACATATGGACCCTCAACTCTATGGTCCACTAATCTTTAACAAAGCAGGAAAAAATATCCAATGAAAAAAGACAGGCTCTTCAATAAATGGTGCTGGGAAAATTGGACAGCTATATACAGAGGAATGAAACTCGACCATTCTCTTACACCATACACAAAGATAAACTCTAAATGGATGAAAGACCTCAGTGTGAGACAGGAATCCATCAAAATCCAGAGGAGAACATAGGCAGTAACCTCTTCGATATCAACCACAGCAACTTCTTTCAAGACACATCCCCAAAGGCAAGGGAAACAAAAGCAAAAATGAACTTGAGGGACTTCATCAAGATAAAAGCCTTCTGCACAGCAAAGGAAGCAGTCAACAAAACTAAGAGGCAACCCACAGAACAGGAGAAGATATTTGCAAATGACACTATAGGTAAAGGGCTGGTACCTAAGATCCTTAAAGAGCTTCTCAAACTCAACACCCAAAAAACAAATAATCAAGTCAAAAAATAGGCAGAAGACATGAACAGATACTTCTCCAAAGAAGACATATGAATGGCTAACAGACACATGCAAAAATGTTCAGTATCATTAGCCATCAGGGAAATTCAAACCAAAACCACACGGAGATACCACCTTACACCAGTTAGAATGGCAAAAACTGACCAGGCAGGAAACAACATATGTTGGAGAGGATGTGGAGAAAGGGGAACCCTCTTACACTGTTGCTGGGAATGCAAGTTGGTACAGCCACTTCGGAAAACAGTGTGGAGGTCCCTTTAAAAGTTAAAAACAGAGCTACCCTATGACCCAGCAATTGCACTACTGGGTATTTACCCCAAAGATACAGAGGTAGTGACAAGAAGGGGCACCTGCACCCCAATGTTCATAGCATCAATGTCCACAATAGCCAAACTGTGGAAGGACCCGAGATGCCCTTCAACAGATGAATGGATAAAGAAGATGTGGTTCATATATACAATGGAATATTACTCAGCCATCAGAAAGGATGAATACCCACCATTTGCATCAACATGGATGGAACTGGAGGGGATTATGCTAAATAAAATAAGTCAAGCAGAGAAAGACAATTGTCATACAGTTTCACTTACATATGGAACAAGGAATAGCATGGAGGACATTAGGGGAAGGAAGGGAAATCTGAAGGGGGGGAATCAGAGAGAGAGATGAACTATGAGAGACTATGGACTCTGCAAAACAAACTGAGGGTTTCAGAGGGGAGGGGGTGGGGGGATGGGTTAGCCCAGTGATGGGTAGTAAGGAGGGCACGTATTGCATGGAGCCCTGGGGGTTATATGCAAACAATGAAGCATGGAACACTACACCAAAAACTAATGAAGTACTGCATGGTAGCTAACATAACATAATAATAATTTTTAAAAAGCACAAAAAAAAGTGACAACATTTTTAATTTTTTTTTTTAAAGATTTTATTTATTTATTTGACAGAGAGAGAGACAGCCAGCGAGAGGGAGAACACAAGCAGGGGGAGTAGGAGAGGAAGAAGCAGGTTCATAGCGAAGAGCCCGATGTGGGGCTCGATCCCATAAGGCCGGGATCACGTCCTGAGCCGAAGGCAGACGCTTAACGCTGTGCCACCCAGGCGCCCCACAACATTTTTAATTTTACCTAGAAGCAGCTTGAGACATTTCACACCTTTCTGCCCTTTAGCTACGCTCATCATCTGAGAATTGTTTCCTTCATGAATCTAAAGCTTGGATGCTCAAAGCATTTTCTGCTATTCTTTAGGTTAATTTTAATATAGTTAAAGGATCTTTCCTAGCTTTTTAGTGTTTCTGTTTTTAAAAGTAAATAAATGATTCTTCAGGGAAAAAAAAATATCTCATTACGTAGCATCATATTTGTCAAGGATGATCTGCCCACCTACTTTTTCGCCTGCTGCCATGTGGCTAACTCTTCCATGACTTCGGAAACTGTCAAAATAAAGCCTCAGATTGAGATTACTGGGTCAAAAGTTTTGAATATATTTAAAGTTCTTGACACCTATCATCAAAAGTCTTTCAAAAAAAATGTTTTACCAAATAACATTCTGACCAGCATTTTATTTATGAGTATAACTTTTTTTAAAGATTTATTTATTTATTTATTTATTTATTTGAGAGAGAGAGAGGGGAGGGGATATGGGGTGGGGGGTAAAGAGGGAGGGAGAAGTAGATTCCCTCCTGAGCGGGGAGCCTGACGTGGGGCTCCACTGCAGGACCCTGAGATCATGACCTGAGCCGAAGACAGAAGCGTAACCCACTGAGCCACCCAGGTGTCCCGGCTAGAAATTTTTTAGATTGTATTTCTTTCTTCCTTTCTTTCTTTCTTTCTTTCTTTCTTTCTTTCTTTCTTTCTTTCTTTCTTTAAGATTTTATTTATTTACTTTGAGACAGAGAGAGAGAGAGCATGAGTGGGGGAAGAGGCAGAGTGAGAGGGAGAGAGAGAATCTCAAGCAGACTTTGTGCTGTGCATGGGGCCTGAGGCAGGGCTCAATGTCTACTACCCTGAGATCATGACCTGAGCTGAGATCAAGAGTCGGACGCTTAAATGACTTAGGGGCCTTCTTATTGATTTGAATAGGTGTCTATAAGTAAACTCTGACAATTCTTTGTCTACATTATATTACAAATTTTGATTGGCTTGGAAATGTTAAAGAGAATATATTTTAGTTGCATCAAAGTACATATCTTAATAGAGACAAGCCTTCCAATATTTCTTAAATAAATTGGTGCTAAGATTTGTAGTAATAAATTAATGTGATTTATAAGTAATTATTAAAATTCTTAAAACCGTTTGCTCTCCTTAGTATGTAAAGAAGCCTATCTAAAAACACTATGTATGTATAATTCAATTGGCGTGACTCTGGAAAAGGCAAAACTGCTGATTATAAAAGGTCAGTGCTTTCAGGGGCACCTGGGTGACTCAGTCAGTTAAGCATCTGACCCTTGGTTTTGGCTCAGGTCATGATCTCAGGGTTCTAGGATTGAGCCCCAAGTCAGGCTCCATGTTCAGCAGGGAGTCTGCTTGAGGATTCTCTCTCCCTCTCTCTCTGCCCCTACTTTCTCTCTCTCTCTCTCAAAAATAAATAAATTTTTAAAAAAAAGCTCAGTGCTTTCAGGGGTTTGGGTAGAGAAGAAAATTTGAATAAATGAAGCAAGGGGTTATTTTAAGTCAGCAAAACTATTCTATATGATATTATAATGGTGAATAGATGACACTATGCATTGTCAAAACCCATAGAAATTTACAACACCAAGAATGAACCTTAACTTATGCAAATAAAAAAAAACATATAGGAGGTTGGCTTAGCAACCTTAGTTCCAGCATAAAATGCAGACTGTCACAAAATAATATAATTGAATTTCAAATGGATGAAATGACCTCACTGAAGGGTGTATGTGTGTGTGTGGGGGGAGATGCTACCCCAATTAACTTTGGAAATGAGTAGAGGGAGACAGTAGAAATAAAGGCAAAAGAGACTGTACATAAGAATTGTATTACAGCTTATAAAGTTGTTTCCCGTTGCAGTCTGGGGTAACATTTCCGATACTGCTATCTCTGTGTATCCCAGAATTGAACAAGTAAGTAAATGGATGGTGGACGGTGGGAGCCAGGTTTCTCACTGTTGAAGTGGAAGGCTGCAGAAACAAACTGAGGGCTTCAGAGGGGAGGGGGTTGGGGGAATGGGATAGGCTGTTGATGGGTACTAAGGAGGGCACGTATTGCATGGTGCACTGGGTGTTATACACAACTAATGAATCATCGAACTTTACATCAAAAACCAGGGATGTACTGTATGATGACTAACATAATATAATAAAAAATATTATTATAAAATATAATATAATATAATAAAGTAAGAAAAAAAAAGAAAGGATGTGATCCTTGCGGTAACAGATTAGAGTTGGAAACGTCAATGTGAATTCATGGTTAGCTGAATATAGATACTGACAGTTAAAGGTAGAAATATTTATAGATACGTTTATATAAGCAGGTTAGTATATACATACATATATATGTATATATATGTATATATATATGTCTATATACACGTGTATATATATGTGTGTATATATATGTGTGTGTGTATATATATGTATATATATATTTGTGAGTTGAGAGAGCCCAGAAGCAATACAGTCCAGCTAAACAAGCACATCCAGGGCTCAGATTTTGGATTCAAATGTCATTCTTCAATAAAAATAACCAGCGCTTCTTGGAGAAATAGATGACTGTCGTGGCGGAGAGTCAGGAAGGGCTCAGAGCGTGCGCGCGCATGCGCTCACACACACGGTGACGGTGTACGTCGTCCCTCGAAGGGACTCAGGAGTCAAGTGAGAGGGCCGCCAAAGGCCACAGCTGGAACAATTTCAACAAAATGAACAAAGTAGTATGGGATTCTAACGAAAGTATAAAATAAATGTCAAGAAGTCCGCAGTAAGATAACAAATGATTGTATAAGTAAATTAATAATGAGGGGAAGAGACAAATTTCTCTCCAGCATTTATGAGAGAACAAGCTATCTCATCAGTACATAGTATCACTCAGTATTTTTGAGTGAATATGTGAGTAGGTAACCTGAAAGGATAATTATTCTACCTTTGTCAACATTCTCAGAGCTCTAACAACTGTCCCCGAAATACTCAGGTTCAAAATACAATGACAACCCTCTTCTGTGTTTTCTGGAAACACAAATATTAATTAACTTTGAGGTGAAAGTCTTCCAAGTGCTGTCATTGCTGCCATGATGCCAAACAGTCTCGGTTTCTAGAAGGCGTCAGGCTTCTTTTAATGGCGGCTTCATCTCAAGGTTGTTTATGTTATAACATCAATAATAATAATAAAAAAAAATGTGTACCTGTGTCTGAACTCACTTCAGGAATCAAAAATCCACTCTGCAGACATGTTACAATTTGATTATCTCCTAAGCCTTCAGGCCTATCCAGCCACAACAAATCCCACTAGTTTGGGGCAAATGTGTCATTTGCAATGGCATGTGCCCTTTGAAAACTTGTGTGTGCTTCGTGAGCCAAAGACAGCAGAGTGTGATAGAGAGTGTGCTGGGTGAGGGAATGAGCCTGAGGCCAGCCATGGGCTTCCGTCTGTGCAAACTGCCTGGCTGAGATTGTGTTTCTCTCCTCGATCTCAATAAAAGGGCATCCATTTTATTCAAAGCACCAGAGTTAATGCTGCACAAAACCTTGAGTCCTTTGTCTAATTGAAAAGCCACTTCTCGGGGCGCCTGGGTGGCTCAGTCATTAAGCGTCTGCCTTCGGCTCAGGGCGTGATCCCAGGGTCCTGGGATCGAGCCCCACATCGGGCTCCCTGCTCTGCTGGGAGCCTGCTTCTTTCTCTCCCACTCCCCCTGCTTGTGTTCCCTCTCTCGCTGGCTGTCTCTCTGTCACATAAATAAAATCTTTAAAAAAAAAAAAAAGAAAAGCCACTTCTCTTGCATTAATGTGTCATTAGTTATGCACCATAAAAGTCCCTCATGTTCACATGACAAACCCGCATGTCGGTTTTGCCATTAAGCCTTGACCTCCTGTACCCTGTCCCATTCCTTTCAACCCCCCGACTTTCCACAGAATCAGGAAGTGTGGAATGTTGCCCATTTCTTCAAGATTGAAGACACAGAAGCTGATGGAAGGTACCTGACACCCCGACGTTAAAGAAATACCAAGTAGAAAAGCCCCTGTGCAAACAGAGAGTGAGCTGCTTGTTTTGTTTTTAGGGACACAACTCAGTTTCTCTAGCATGTGCCCTGCTCCTAGGACATTATCCCATGTAAGCTTGGCTCTTGCACAGGAATTTCTGGGGGCTCTGTTTGGAAGAATCTCCTTTTTCTCCTCTCTCATTACTTCCCACTCTCTTCTGGCTCCATGAATTTCTGCCTCCCTCAGCATGCCTCACGGTCTGCCTTACAGGAGTCACAAGGAGGGTGCACCTGCCCCCCAGGTGGGAGCAGCGTGAAGGGCACTGCCCAAGTGTGACTCTCCCCTGCACCTGTGCCCCCCATCGCACCAGTGTTAGTGTAGGTCCTGGGACAGATAGATGATGTCCAGTAGTGACTGTGCAATGGAACTGCTTATGTTGAGCAATCTAAGGATGGGGAAGGGTCGGGGCTGGAATTAATATGTATTGATCCCTACTGCATGCCAGGCTGTGTCCTCAGTCCTTTATAGCTATCCCTCATTAATTTTGGACTTAAATACCATCACTCCCATCTTAAAGATGAAGGAAATCACACAGAGAGGTTCAGTCACTTGCCCAAGGTCATCTAACCAGTAAGTGGCAGCACCAGGATTTGAACCTGAGTGAATTGGAAGTGTTACAAGGAACTTAGTTTCCCAAGGATCAAGGACTAATCTTATTTATAGTCATCACATGAATATAATACACCAAGCACCTGAGAAAGAAATAGGATGGGAAATTCTATGAGTATTTCATATGCTCAAGGAACATTGGCATCTACTGTCATGGGCTGTCCACACTTCTTTTTTTTTTTTAAACTGAGAACAGCTGAATATTTTCCACTTGAGTAAAAATGGATGTCTAAATTACAAAGGTGCCTAGACTTACTTAGCTTTCAGTGTAGGTACCCACCCTGCATTGCACAATCATCAAATGGGATATGATGCAATTTTTTAAAACAGACCTTGCAAAACAAGTATTGGGTAACCCGAAGCTCTCTTTATCCTTGTATGTGCCTAGCAACCTTGCAGGTCTGTTTGACAGAAAAAAAATTTGCCCTTGGACAGCAGTTCAGCAAGATACTCAAAGGCTCAGAAAAGCACGAGGCTTGGGAGTGTTGCAATCAGTCAGCCTAGCTGAGATTAACCAAGGAGGAAGTGCTCTGGCTCCATGGGGCCCCTCCCCTCCCTGTGTTAAGGCAGCAGGACTTAGAGAGAAGCCAACTGCATCTGACACATCTCCGTGTTCACACACTGTAGACTACAGGCCCTGTAGCCGGGATGGAAAACTTTCTAATACTTTTGCTTTCTGATGATAAAATGATGCGACGTTACAGAAATCTTAAAAAAAATTAATCACCCATCATTTTATCACCCCAACAAAAGTGTTTTCAGTTCACATGTTCCCTTCCAGACTTTCTTATCATTCATTCATTCATATTTTATGCAGTGGGAGAGAATTAAGGAAGCATACCACCTACTGAGGGAGAAGCTGGACTCAGTGACTTATATTTATAATCGAATTTATCTCTCACAAAAGTCCTCTAAAGTGCATCAGAAGAGTTTCTCCCATCTTACAGCTAAGCATATAAATTAAGGAAACTTCAGCACCTGGCTGAAGTTCCCTGGGCAAGCCATGAATCTGGAATACAAACCCGGTTCTGTACGATTACAAAGCTAATGGTTTATTGCACATCATTGCCCATCAACTTTACATTTTTCTCATCTACTGATATAGTTAAGCATGTTACTTTGGTATATGTGTCTAAATTAATATTTTAATGCATGTAATTTAAATAGTAATAGATATCACCATTTACTCCAGAACATTAAGTTTTGCAGCAGATACAAATCTTGGGCTCCAAAAAATAAGTCTACAGAAATGTAGCTGTATTTTCTAGAAACAGACTTGAATGTCTATTGCAAGCCTCCATTTTGCTAGGTGGTAAAACCTTAATCTCATCACTGATGGACTTACACCCCCGAACTCAGCAAATTCCAGAGCACTGTTTGTGTTCTTGGTTCTTAATGAGTGCCTGGCATGTTGGGGAAAAAGCTATGTGGCCCTTAGATTTTACTCTCTATCCACTTTACCATTCCCTGTGACACCTGATTCCCATCCAGTACCTAGTTTCTGTCCTTAAAGGTCACTCCTGTGTCCTTCTTTTCCTAGCTGCAGAGCCTCTCTGGGCTGGCTTGACACAGCTGCTCCCCGATTGGATAAATTACTAGTATCTTCATGTCTCTGGCTCTCCTTTCCATCTAGTATCTTCATGGCTCTTGCTTCCTTTCCATCTGGGCTCCTACTTACAGTGGATCTGCTCTATTTCTTTCTTTCTTCCTTTTTTTCTTTTTTTAAAAGATTATACCTATGGATTTATTTAGAGAGACAGAGAGAGTTGAGGTGGGGGGGAGCAGAGAGAGAGAGAGAGAGAGAGAGAATCTCAAGCAGACTCTGCACTGAGTACAGAACCCAGCATGGGGCCTGATCTCAAGAGCCTGAGCTCATGACCTGACCTGAAACCAAGAGTGGGACACCCAACCAACTGAGCCACCCGAGGGCCCCTGACCTGCTGTATTACCAAAGGAAGGTCTCAGGCAGCCACAGGCTATGAAGTCAGTAGCAGACCTTTGCGATATCTGGGATGCATCCTGGCATGTGTGGCAAGAAAGGGCACTTGAGCTGCAGCCATCTATACTTCATGGCCAGTGAGTGGATGACATTTGTATTTGGTCAGGGTTCTTCAGAGCAGCAGAACCAATGGGAGACATTATATCTCTATCTTTATCTATCTGTCTATATATCTACCTAGCTATCTATCCATCTAGAGATTTTAAGGATTTGGCTTATGAGATTGCGGAGGTTTGAAGAGTTCAGATGGGAACGTCCAGCAGGCTAGAAACAGGAAAGAGCTACACTTCAAGTCTGAAGGCAGTCTGCTGTAGAACCAGGGAACAGGGATGGTGCACATGAAGTCTGAAAGCAATCTGCTGGAGAATTCTCCCTAGCTCCAGAGGAGTCATCCTTTTGTCCTGTCAGACCTTCCACTGATTGCATATGGCCCACCCACATTACAGAGGGCAATCTGCTTTAAAGTCCACTGATTTACCTGTAAATCTCATTCCAAAACACCCTTACGGAAATGTCCAGAATTTTGACTACATATCTAGGCACTGTGTCTCAGGGAAGGTGACATGAAATCAACCACCACATTTTAGAATGAGCATGTGTATATATATACATAAATATTAATACATATGGCAAAGACGAGGATGCCTCCTCAGTGTTTCTCTGCTGATTATTTTAAACCAACGTTTCAACCTTTTACTCTGACAGAGCGTTTTCTGAAAAACAAAAGTAAAATGAAATCAACCTACATTTACAACATATGAATTAATTCATTTAGAAATACTATTTGTTCTAGGCATTGTGTTCATCTCCGCAGAATCACAAGTGAACAAACAACTCTTTTTGTCTCAAGGAATTGATTTTTATGGAGAGACAGATAACTAAACAAGAAGTTGTAAAACGTGGCAATAATTGCTGAAACTACAATAATCAAAAGGTGCTAAGGGACCCCCTTATTTTGACTTTTCATTAATTTCCCTTTACGTGCTTCGATATTGCTGTTATGCCAGTGGCTGTACCAAGGGTTATCAAAAGGAAGAGCCGTAGGAAATGTGCCAATGTGTTAAGGGAGTGGCGGATGTTGTGCTGGATGACATCTACAGCCTCCCATGTGCCGTCTCTACGAAGGCCAAGGGTGAGAAGCATCTAGATCTCAGAAAACAGAACAGGTATGCATTCCCTTAGGCTGGCTTTTGCCTTAAGGACACAGTTAATTCTACAAGGGATCATATATGTATTTTTTCTTTGTTTTGGCAACGAAGGAGGAAAAAGCCAAAGCCCTTCGGGACCATGCAGCATCCGTTTTGTATACTGGCTATACTTCGGTGTGCTCTCTCTCACTCTCTCTCTTTCTTCTTTCATTTTTCCTTCCCTAGATTAAAAGAAAAAAAAAAAACTTACATTATTTAATGTGTTGTCGTCAGCCCATTCAAACCCATTGTGTAAAGACAGGAAATTAAGTTGATGCATAGGTGGATGGGTGGATGGATGGACAGACGGACGGATGAAGAGGTAGACTTTCCTTTGAGAGAGGTATGGAAAGGATGGCTGAAACCATGACACAGCCAAGCTGGGTAAGGAGGATGAGTGGCTGCTGGTTGGTAGGGAAGAAGGACGGTTTCCACCTAGGGGAGGTAGGGCCAGAGGGGTGGGGAGTCTGGGTTGCACGAATCTTTGGTGAACAGAGCCAATTAAATAAGTGATTTAGTAATCACATCACCTGGTTAATGCCCTTCAGATGGGTCCCCTGGACTTCCGTCATTATGCTGATGGAAAGCTTTTTGAAAACAAGAAGAAGAGCCAATTCCTGAAGCTCATCCCATAATTATCCGTTTCTTGCCTACCTCTTGCTGTTTTTGATAAGAGCCATTAGGGTGATAATTACAGACTCGACTAATGTATTAATAGCTCTGTGGATGTACCCGTCTTTCTGCCTCTGTGAAAGACTCAACTACGTCCACCTTTTCAACGTCCTCGGTCACAGGCGGTGTCAGACTTTTATTAATGGCCCGGTTCAGCTGCCCAGACTCCAGCTAGCTGCAAATGTGTGCAATGTGTAGAAACAAAGCCTTTTCATTATGCTCATGGTCATTTCCCTTTTTAGGAACTTGAAATGAAATACTGTGTTTATCCTGTACACCCTAAGAATGTACGTCAGCTGTGAAGCCCGAAATAGACATGGTTTTGCTGCCCTAAATATTTGATTCTTGAGTCAAGTTATTATAATTGCTAGACATCCTTCCTTAAATATAGCAGGACAGTCAGTGGAACTGCACATTTGAAATAAACACCCCGCTCAGACGCAGCACTGTTTCTTTGATTTCTTTCTTTTTTTTAAAAATAATATCCTCAGGCTTGGGGAGCACCGTGGAATGTGGAGCTATTTTGCTCATCTAAAGTCACGCAGCTTTAGGGAGACCTGACGAAGAGGTCTTTGGGACAGGAGAAGGTGTTTGTAGTAGCCGAGGGCTGTAGTTATGACAGAACACAAACTGTAACACGCCCTTTCATGAAACCATCGTTCCTCGGCCATTGTCCCACAGCTCTAGGGCTGCCGTGGTGTTGATAAGCGGTTTCAGGTTCGTCAGGGAAGGCAAATAACATTGACCGCAGACAAAAGCACATACGAGGGGACCTAACTGCCTTTGAACTGTTTGATAACTTATCTTCGGCAACCAGGGCACTGAGCTAAACTTGCAAGGCTCCTTTGACATCTGCAGAAATAGCCTTGGGATAAAAATATTCTCAAGCCGTCCTGCTCGGTACATCCTAAAGTTAGTGGGGGAAAAAAAAAATAAAGGACTCAAAGTTCATGTGTGTGTTCGGGGTGTGCTTACGGATGTGAAATGCCCACTGCTCAGCCTTCCTATCCTTCCTTTATTATTTGGGATTTGGCCAAATGATCAGGTTCAGTCTGCCTTTCGATACTGGCCTTGAGAACCCAATTTTGAAATTTAATTTTGAAAAGAGCTTGATAGAGTTTGATTTGTCTGATTTTGTGAAATTAAACTTCAGGAGGAGACAGAAGTAGGATTCATTAACTTGAAGCAGTCACAGTGAAGGGAGTTTTCTGATGGCTGTTTGAAGACAACAGTGAACATTTTAAAAACCCATAAACTATATCTCTATTCTTATCAAATATATGGAGGAGTATATATATGGCTAAAGAAATACTTAGCCAGCTTGACAAAGATTGATAACTTCTATCACCTTACATCCAATACAGCTAGCTTTTTTTCCATCAGTAATCAATGCAGTCAACAAATATTTAGCAAACGCTTACTGCACATCTTGTGTTGGGCAAGTTACTGGGAAAATAAAGGAGTAGGACGGGCATCGCTCTGCCCACGTTTGCACAAACAGATGCAGACAAGACCGCAGGGTCTTGAGATGAGCTCCGAGACAGAAGCCAACATCGGACTAGATGCTCTGAGCCCAGGCGCCTCTCCCAGGCCACCGGGCGGGGGAGAGGACAGCGCCAGAGGCTGCCTCTTGTAGAAGCTATCTTTGTTTCTTTTGGTCTGGCTGTGCCTTTTTGCTTAGGAAGTGCAAAGGCAGAGTCCTGGATTACCCTTACTGTTCCGTCCTTGGCTAATGATCCACATGGGCCAATATAAGGACCTTTTTCTATTTCGGTTTATTTAGACGTTTGTCAATTTACTTATTTATTTCCCTTTCTCACCTGTCCTCACTCCCATTTCTCCTGCCCTCACTGTCAGGAACAATTCTATTCGGGTTAGTTTTTGCCTTTGCATATCTTCATACTCTGTGGGCATGTTGGCTGATATGCATGCATTTTTGTTTCTCCAAGTGGCATGGTTTTTATATCCCATTCTGTTTCTAACTTTGTCCCCGTGTACTACATTGTTAATGTGAATACATCGTGCCACCTGTCCATTATTTCCCTTGTCTGCCTAACCATGCCCCTCTCTCCACTTACCATCCTAACGATGGACCCGAAGGCGACCCAGCTCCCTTCCACCACACATGAACGTCCTTGGGATGTAGACTCTTAGAGCATCTAAGATAGATGCATTTTTTGCTAAAAACTATTTAGCCAGGGGGTGCCTGGGTGGCTCAGTCAGTTAAGGGTATGACTCTTGAATTCAGCTCAGATCATGATCTCAGGGCTGTGGGATGGAGCTCTCTGTGTCTGGGTCAGTGCTCAGTGGGGAGTTTGCTTGAGATTTGCTCTCCCTCTCCCTCTGCCCCTTCACCCGCTCACACTCTCTTTCTCTAAATAAATAAAATCTTTAAAAGACTATTTAGCCAGTATTTTTCTAACAAATGCCTTGTGGATAATATAAAGATGTAAAACACACAATCCTTTTCCTCTATAAACTGGCTGTACAGTTGGGGTGGGAAGGAGGATGTGTGATCAAAATACTCTAATAAAATAAATACTCTGATAGAAACAAGAAAAATAAAATAAACAACTTTGATTAAAAGAAAAAAAAAAGCACTAGCTCAAAGATTCTCCAATGTAAGAGAGGATAATTGGCCCTCGTCAAGAACCCACTAGAGACTATGTTTCTTTGCTAAGAATTTCCCAAGCACTGAATTACCTTCTTGGTGAGTATGGGAGAGGGTGGGAGATTTCCAAGGGCAAAAGCTATGAAACTTATTTGGAAAATTCAAGATTTATTTGGGAAGATAGGATTTTTTTTTTAAGCATAACTAGGGAGCAGAAAGAACATTACAGTCAGAGCAAACCTAAACAATACAGGATTGTTGTTCAAGACATGCCAGACATTTGAGGGAACAGCAATTAGGTCCATTTAAGGATATACATTGGGGCATAAGAAGTGATAGACATTTCTTAGAAATCCACAGTATGTAATGGATTATTTAATGTTGTTTTAAATTATGAACAGAGATGGTTTCCTATTAAGCAATCCAGTAGATATTTGCTGAGCAACTAATATGTGCTATGCCATATTCCACAATCTGGGACCCCAGAAATGAACCACGCAGACCCAGTCACGTAATTATCCTCATGGAATCTACACGCTAGTGGGTGGAAGTAGATGATAAATAGTAAAAAATGAGCAGACAAATAAAGAAGCAAACCAAATTGGAAATATCTGATAATATGAACATGATCTCCAGATCTCATTGCATGAATTAGAAAGGACTAACCTCTCTGGGTGGACAAAGTAAAAAAACAAAAAACAAAAAACAAAAAACAAAACAAAAACAGGTACCACTCCCTCTGTGATGAAAAGCTTGTCTACGCAATAGCACCTTTTACTAATACAGAGGTGCCGTGCCTCCAGCACGCTGGAGGAATCCGTGGGTCGGATTCCAGCACCGCCACACTCCCGGCTCGGAGCCACGGCAATGCCCAAACCGCAGCCCAGAGGCAGCTCTGTGCAAGGAAAACATTGGTGGAGGGTCGGTTTGCTAACATGACCTGGGGTGGTCTCGCTGACTGTGGTGGTATTTGTCCTGGGATCTCAAAGTAGAGAAGGAGCGGGTCATGCGGAAAGGAAAGAACAGCATTCCAGAGTGTGGGGCTAACAGAAGCAGGTGTTCCAACTCAGGGTTCCTGGGGGGTTCCTGGAACCGAGGGCCAGTTTCTGGAGGAGAGAGGAGATGAAGGTGGCCCTCTTAGAGAAGGCAAGTGATGGTCTTTGTGTCTCCCTTTCAGATTTATTTTAAATGGCATTTGTTGTGTTTGTGCTGTTGTAGTTGAAATCACCTGGTCCTTGCCTCCGATCCCAGGAAGTTAACTGATTGGGAGCTTTTTTTTCTTTTCTCTTTTTCTTTTTCCTTTTTCCCCCCCCAAATGATCAAACATTGCCCATTCATTCATTCCAAGGAGTTGCCAAGTATTAGGTTGAGTGTATTCACCATACCAGGAACTCTATTATAATAGTCACCGAAAATGTTACAAGGATAAAGCCGCCAGTCTAGCTGGGGAGATAGGGAAATTGATGATTCAATTCAGGGTAAAAGTCTGTAACAGAGGTAACTCCATGATGGTGTGGATCGTAATAGAGTGACTTTGGATGCCAAGTAAAGTTGGAGAAGTATCAGAGAAAGGCTAATATCTGAATGGGCTTTAAAGGATAAGTAGGCGTTTGCTAAGAATGAACAAAGGGAAATCTTCTGGCTCAGGCTTGCTTAAACCTTTTATGACATGAACCTCTTCCATAGTCTAGTGAAACCTGTAAATTCCTTTGCAGAGTAATGACTTTTAAGCATTAAAGTATGATATGACATTGAAATGCATAAAAACAAATACCTAGACTTACAAAGGAAATCAATGATATGGTTTTAAAATGTTGTATTAAAATACAATTTTAAAATTTTCAAAAAATTGTAATATAGTCCCTCTTTGCCAGTGTATTAATAGACCTTATTAAACACAATCCCCTAACAGTGGTCTAATAACCATCATATTTTCGAAGTAGTGGTTAGGATAAATAGTTATTTGAAGTTATGTACTGTAGATGAAATGCGATATTAAAAAAAATCAATGCTCTCTGTTAGTGACAAAACCACAAGTTATTAATAAGACTATTGCTGTGGTGTGTTGCTAAATTCATAATGGAAGAAAATGGTAAATTTCCCTTGATATGAGTGACAATAGACAAGAAAATATTCTTTTCCAAGTTCACAAGTTTTCTATCTGCAGATGCCCTGGGAATCAGGAGCCCTAGGTCAGGACCTCGGTGCTGGAAACAATGACTAATTGTTACTTGCAAACACAAGGAAGCAAGAGGGAACACGGCAGGACTTGGAGGAGAATCTGGCCTGATGAACGCTCTGTGTGCAAATAAATGGATCAGAATGAAACCAAGTTATGAAGACTTATATGAAGACTGAATAATTTTGACTTGATTTTTTTGACACGGAAAGCCTCAGAACGATTTTAAGCAGGAGAGTAGCAATGTTGTATTTGGGTCCTGGAAGTGAAATCTGCTCTCAAATTAAGGGATATTTTGTACAATTCTTTGGCTCTTTTAAAAATATACTTCTTTGAGGATACATAGCACAAACTAGGATTTATTTCATTTGCCAGTGTTCTTAAGTCCACTCTTTTTCTATATGCAGTAGTAACAAAGGTGAAGATAAGAGGACATCGTGGCATGGCCCATATTGACATTTAACAATTCTCGGGGAAATTTAAGCAGTTTAAAAATAGCTGGGGGAGGGGCTCCTGGGTGGCTCAGTCGTTAAAGGTCTGCCTGCGGCTCAGGGCTGATCCTGGGGTCCTGGGATCGAGCCCCACATCAAGTCCTGGGGTCCTGGGGTCCTGCTGGAAGCCTGCTTCTTCTTCTCCCACTCCTCTTGCTTGTGTTCCTTCTCTCACTGGCTGTCTTTCTCTCTCTGTCAAATAAATAAATAAAATCTTTTAAAAAAAATATCTCAGGGAATGTTTCCCCCTGTCTGTTTAGGTATTCCAAGAATTTTCTTGAACCTCCATTGGCTTTCCCTTTAATTCTCTGCTCCTCTATCCCCCATGGAGGAGGGATGGGGGGAATAACGTATAAATGCTAAGGGCCTCCTGCTTGAGAGACACACGGTTGACATTTAAATTTCACCGGAAAAAGCACGTCCTCTAATATTTGTTAGGCTTTGAAAATGTTTATAAATGAGGACCCAGATACCCTATACTCATATATTTCAAAGTTATAAACCAAGCGAAACATTTGTTCAATAAAATAACATTTGTTTGAACATCCAGCTCCCTGCCTTGACAAAATCTCATCCCAGAAGGCTATGGAGAACCGTCAGTCTCCAGCCCACCCTCCCTTCCTCCCCACCCGTGACTCCTCTAACCTGCATGGCCTGTGTGCACTCCGCTTGGGCAGTCTTGACCGTCCCTTCCATCCAGAATATGACCACCAGTGGCACCATCAGCCTGTGGCCACATGGACCTCGAGAGGAGGTCTGTGCTAGTCTGCGAAGGGAGCTCTGGGCAATGTGGGCAGAGAACCACAGGATCCTAAGTCCTCCGAGAATGGGTAGAAGGTAGGGGAACAATTTCTCGTCCCTTGGGGAAGATTGTGGTTAGACAGCAGAGAAAAGACTCTAAAGTGTGGAGCCCTGGAGAAGGACCCCTCTTGGTCAAAGTTCAGTACTGGTTGTATGAAGGTAGAGGTTTTTCATTTGGGGCTCATTTTACTGAAAGATGAAAAAAATTGATATAAACACAGTGATTACACTGATGTGACTGCTTTATGTATCCAATCACTAATTTACTTTCATAAATTTATTGATCATCTATTATTACATATTTGTTATAATATATGGCCCAGTAGCTCTAGGGAAGTAAAATGACTTCCCCAAGAATGCACAGCTATTAAATTCTAGAATCAAGATTCATCCAAAATGTCCCAACTTTAAGACCCCAAATGGGACACAGTACTCCAAACTTTATTAATAATTTATTTACTGTCAGAGCCTAGACAAACTGTTTTAAATGTTCTTAAAGAAGAGAAAATCTTCATAACTTTTGGATAATTTATGGATTTGATTTCTAGAAACAGTAAAAGTTATTTGACTCCAAAAAAGCTTAATTAACGTGGAGGTCAGAGTTACTCCCACTATTTCATTGACTACCTATTGCATGACTGGCACCTTATTTTGTTACCATTTTTAATATTATATTTTTTATTAGTTTTCTTCTCATCTCACAGATGGGAAACTGAGTCTCAGGTATTGGCCAAATGAAACACAGTTTCATAGAGATAGAGGATAGAAACCCAAGTATTTCCAATACCAAGTCCATTTTTCTTTCCATGAAACTACAATGTATCCTAAGTGGATTCATTAAGCTAGCAGACAAATGGAAAATTATTGTTCTGTGGGGTTACAGTGAAGCTCTTCTCATCCACGGCTACCCGTGTCTAGGAGAAAGTTTAATTGGATAAGGAGTGTGAAATCAGAAAATGTCAATGAATATTGTCTGTTTAATGAATCAATCACATTAGAGCCAGTGTTACATATCAGATCATCTCTCTGGCACCATTTCTCCACATCCTCAGACAAATTCATTTATTTAGAGATACTTTTATTCATTAAAAATACAGTAGATGCATATTATGTCACAAATGTGTGTGTGTGTGTGTGTGTGTGTGTGTGTGTGTTCTCCACTGAGCACTAACTCATTTTTCAAACTTGTTATCACTTATCATCTTTTCCCAAACTGCCCCGACCCATCAGGTTAAAATCCAGGACTCCCTCTTTGTTACCTTCATTGTTTCCTTTGGAAACATCAATGACAGTAATTCTAACAAATGTTTGAATTATTTATTTTAGGAATTGTCTCTCCCGCCAGACTCAGAGGCACTTGAAGACAGTAACTATGTCTTCTTACTTCCATTTTCGCACTACCTAGCCCAGGAACAAGTAGAGAGAAGATACACACGTATCTTTTTTTCCACACACGTATTTTTTAAATATAAATTTTATCTAATTATCATTTATTTTAAAACAGCCTCATTTTGCTGGTCTTATTATATGGAATTAAAATTAAATCCAAAACATTAAACTGTATTTACTGAGAATATACTACGTGCTGGGCACAATACTTTACTCCGGCCAGTTTTAATACGGTAATTTTAGATTATTTCCTCTTCCCCTGGTCAATGTCAATCTCTTGATGTGTTGACAGCTGTGCACACATGTGTGCACGTGTGTATAGTGTGGGTGCATACATTTGTAAGTGTGAATGTGCAGTATGCATGTGTGCACATGCGTATGTCCTTGTGTGTGTGTGTGTGTGTGTGTGTGTGTGTGTGCAGTCTGGCAGATCTGACATGGGAGATGATTTTCCCCGAAGGATGCCCCTGAGAGCAGAAGTCAGGACACAACCGAGGACAACCTCAGCAGCTCTTGGCTGCCTGGGCTGCCTTCACAACACACCACAGCCTGGGGGCTTACACAACAGATGTGTTTCTTATCACAAATCCCCTGGGATCAGGGCCCCACCCTGATGACCTCATTCAACCGGAAGCACTTCTGTAGAGGCCGGGTCTCCAAATCCAGCCATGCTGAGGCTGAGTTTTTCCAAATAAGGATTTGAGGACATAAACATTCAGGCTATCAGAGATGCCCTCTTTAAACATGACCCTTCCTCTGATGCCCCCTGGACAGCACCAAGGTTAGGGGTGCAGGCTCTCCTGTAGGCTTCCGGTGATCTTCAGGTCAGCGTTCACAACTCCATCACTCGGGCTGACTCGCATGCGGTCTTTATTTCTACATCTAATCTTCGCCCATTTTGTTCCAACTTTCTGAAATGTCCTATCTTTTTTTAGTTAACTAATTCTCACATACCTTGCTACTTTTCTTTGGGTTTTAATGAAAAAAAAAAAAAAAGGTGGTCTATTTTATAAAACCGAGGCAAGTGTCCCCTCTTCCAATTTAGCTCCCCTGGTGCCCTCATTACCAACTTGATTGTACCTGCAGTTTCCTTGTGGTCACTCTCCCAAGTGTTCGGTAATTCTTTATGTATTTGAATTTCTTCTCTTTCTAAAACGTTAAACAAAGTCATCTCTGTATCCCGCACTCTTGCACAGACTCTAACTAGGTCAATGAAAAAAAATGCATGAATGAATAAATGAAAAGCATAATTAAGAGTGTATCCCATCTTCCTCCGGGGAAATCGGCATGCTTCACTTGACCACTCCTTCCTTCGAAAAATCCAGAACTGTGCCATTAGTAAGATTTGAGGCATGACCTGGAGGAAGGGAGAAGACAGAGGAGGAGAAACCTTCCCAAAAGCCTGAGAGCCCATCAGATGGCTTACTCATTACTGTCAACTCCATCCCGGCTGCTGTCCCTCTGAGCCTCCGCCCTCTTGCTGTCTCTGGGCCATCAAAGGGCTCTTTGCAGCCGGCAATCTAATTAGCCAGCCTGGAGGACCACGGAGGACCAGGGCAGTCTCACTTGAGCTCGTTAAAAGCTCCCGTCTCCTGCTTGGGAAATTGCTCTCTGTTTTACCAGGGCTGTTTGTATTTTGCAGCTCCCAGGGGATAGAGGGCAGTGCTGGTTGAATTCCTGGCTAAGCCATTTGGCTCAGAGCCTCCATAAACCCTTGGCCCCAGCCTTCCTGACTTGGACTTTCCTCATTAAACCTGGAGACAGGAGCCGGCTGTTTGGCCCTCAGAGACCTACGTGAGACCGACTGCTCCCCTCTCCCTGAGGGCCCAGGACCCAAACAGAAGGGAGGGTGGTGGCGGGAGACAGTAGGGGCTGCCGGGGGCGGGGGGCAGTGAAGTCACCCAGAAAACAGAGATGTGCAAACCAGAGCCCTGATTTCCAAATACAACATGAGCCCCCTTCCCCAGAGTTGATGGTCCCCTGCTTAGAAAGGCTCACTGTAGACATCTCCCTCCTACCTAGAACTGGAGCCTGGATCCAGCTTTGCAATTGGCTTTATCATTTCGTGAATGGTCTGCGCAGTACTTGAAGACCTTCTCCGTCTACGACAAGAGTTGCAAGGCACTGCGCACTTGTTTGCGGGGAGAGGAAGGGGCAGGGAATGTGGTTACGACATCATTTCAGCGTGGTGAGGAGACACTCTGTCCAGCCTCGGCAGCCACCCGAGTGAACTTGTTAAAGCTGGTGAGGACCCAGCAGCAGATCTCTGCTTTTTCTGGTGAAGCACGGATGTGTTGGCTCAGAGTCCAAAGGCCCCTGAGAGCGGGTGGTGCCCTTTCCGCCTCTGCCTTCTCTGCTCTGCCCACAGCACTGGGCTTGCTGCAAGGAGGGGGGTCCCCCTGAATCCTCACGTTTCAGGGACTCCCTGGCACTGGCATAGCGTGTATAGTAATCAGGCCAGGTGATGATTCAGGGGCTCATTCAGGGATGAGTCCAGGAACCAGGAGCTGAGGACAGTGGGTGGAAAGCTAAATCAGTCTAGTCATGGGGGGCAGGGGGCAGAAAATATTCCATCAACTCTATCCCACATTCAAAAACATCTGATGCACGTGCTTTTTTGAGGGGAAGCGTCTATAAAATATAAAAGGACACATTTCTCCTCTAATGCATTTCTCCTTCGTGCTGTGGAAGGAGCTGCGATGTGAGATGGTAAAATCATTCTTAGCTCTACTTGAGAGGAATGAGATCAGAGCCTAAAGGGACCAGGAAGAGCACAAGCCCTTCCCTCCAGACCCCCAATAATCTCTTGGCTTCCACAGCACAGAGGTTGGGGTGAGTCCCATTTTCTCTGAAGCCCTGAAAGCAGGGCGGCTCCACTGAGGGCCCGACTCAAGTCATGCAGCCCTCAAGGGGAAAGCCAAAAGGAGAGCCTCTTCCGAGCTGTCACTCATCCTTCCCAAGCTGCAGGGACGCTCGCTACATCACAGTGTCATTTGGTGGGCGCCGACCCAGAGCACAGTGCTCTCCAGCCTGGAGGGCACTTATCGGGGTCCAGCAAGAGTTTATGGTATTTGCACCCTGACAGGCTTGGCTCCCAACACAGCTCCCCCCAGGTGCATGAGGTCACCTCAGCAGGTTACTTGAGTCACTGAACCGCAGTCCTTCGAATGTAAACTGGGGCGAGGATCCGTCTGTGATGGGTGGCTGAAGGATGGGGGGTCGTCCTCATGACGTGACTAGCGCGGTACCCGGCTCACGGGGGACACTAAATTATTGGCAGCTGGAGTTATGCTCTCTGGGCGCATAAATTCATGAATGAAGTAATAAGTAGGTACTCCCCGAGGTGTCTTCCAGCTCTCACACTCCAGATTCTGGGTCATGACCTATTCCTTGGAGTATTTAAAAGCAGGGTCTCTGAAGTGTGCCTGAGTGCTTCCTGGAACCCAATATCTAGGCCGGAGGTGAGCTCAATCACTTTCAATCTGACTTCTGCCTCTCTAATTTCGAGATGTGGCGATTGATTCCCCCTCCTGGAAGCTATGCTTGCTTCCGGAACTCAGGATGAAATCACGCTGTGTTTGAGATGAATGTAATTCGAGGTTCTCTAAAGGACCAGGTAGCTTTCTAAAAGCCATCCTAAAAGAGCAGAACGACCCAAGAGTCCCTGTTCTGCCCCTAAATGACCACTTTTCCAATGTTTTTCTGCTTAGTATGTCTGAAATACACACAGCTCATGTTACCGCCTGCCCCTGTCTCATGCTGGTATTTATAATAATAGAAAGATGGACAAGTGACATTGTGTCTGGCTCTATAAATAACAAGAGCCACCACTTAGCGAGTCCTCCTCTATCCCCATGTCAAGTGTGTTACATACTGGCCCCGTTCGGTAAGTATAACAGCTCAGAGAGGTTAGGGAATTTCTGAGCATTATTCAGCATTATTCAGCATTATTCGGTGAGCGCCTTTTAGGGTCACAGTTCAAACCCATTTTATTGTGCCTTCAAAGCCCGCGTGCTTTCTGCTATTGTGCACAATCCCTCAAAAACACTGAGCCAGTACACACGAGGTGAATCCATGTGATAACACCTAGTAACTTAGCACCGTAACGCCAGCTCTGAACGTTACTTGGTGAGTGAACGGAGCCCCTGCCTCTGACATGGCTAGTGCTTCTCACATGAAGCTGGGCGTCAGAATTGCACCATTAGCTGGACTCAGTCAGAATCTCTAGAACCGGGTCCTGAAATCTGCTTCTTGATGGAGCTCCCAGAGGGGTCCTCATGCACCCAAGGAAAGACTTGGGCAGCCGCTCTCTGCTTACAAACCGGACTGCGGCTTTCAGATCTGGCAACTCTTTTCTTCCCCACATTTGTGATTCTTTTGCTTTCATTTTAGACGTATATTTTAATATGGGGACGTTAAGGCAAAAAAAAAAAAAAAGGCTCCTTAGGTCTCCTCTAAGGTGTATTATCTTTGACACGTGTTGACATATTTTAAAAATCACGTATATGTGCATATATAAGAATCTATATTTCTTTTTTTAATGTTTTTTTATTATATTATGTTAGTCACCATACAGTACATCCCTGGTTTCTGATGTAAAGTTCGATGATTCATTATTTGCATATAACACCCAGTGCACCATGCAATACGTGCCCTCCTTACTACCCATCACCAGTCTATCCCATTCCCCCACCCCCCTCCCTCCGAAGCCCTCAGTTTGTTTCTCGGAGTCCATAGTCTCCATGGTTCATTCCCCCTTCTGATTACCCCCCCTTTCTTTATGCCTTTCTCCCCTACCGATCTTCCTAGATCCCTATAAAACAAGGGCACACAACCTGGGTCCCGGTCAATAATTTGGGCTCTGGACAACCCCGCAGCTTCTCCTCATCAGAATGACGAGAAGAAGAATCTATATTTCTAATACAGAAAGTTCCAAATGAAGAGTAAAAGCCTTTCCATACCCACCTTTTCCTCTCCTCAAAGGTTCCCACCATTGAAAGTTACATATGTTCCTATACTACACACTGTTCTGCTGTTTTTGGAGACCTTCTGGTATTATCACATTAAGAGTTCATGAAAAAAGAAAAAGATGCCACGGTATTCCAGGATGTGCCATATATTTTTTTAAAGATTTATTTTATTTATTTATTTAGGAGAGAGAGAGTATGGGGGGGGCAGAGAGAGAGGATCTCAAGCAGACTCCCTGCTGAGCATGGAGCTGGTCGTGAGGATTGATCCCACGACCCTGAGATCGTGACCTGAGCTGAAATCAAGAGTCGGACGCTCAACCAGCTGAGCCACCAGGCGCCCTAAGCGGCCCCGTATTGACCAACACCGTATTTTATTTCAGGTTCTGCTTGTTTGCTCTTTCCTTCGGAAAACAATGCCGTGATGCATGGTGTACCCGGACCTCGTGCTCGTCTGCAAGTGCCGTTCCTGAATAGTGGCATTGCTAAAGGCAAAACCGAGTACATTTTCAATTTTGATACTTGTTATAAAATCATCTTTCCACCAGACACAAGCAAGACTGCTCGTGTTTTATATTATCACCAGCCTTGCTATCATCAAATATAACTGAGACTAAAGGATGAGACAATAAGAAGCAGGGGTCCCAAAGGGGAAGGGGGAAACTGATGTCTGATGCCAGTCTGTGACCAGGAGCCTGCCAAGAGCTCACTGAGTTTGCCCATGAAAACACTGAAAACATACACACAGAGGAATATTCACACACATGTGTAACACACACCTGTATATGTGTATATCTGTATACGTAAACATACACATTTATATGTGCACTGAATGCCACTGGAAACAAACATATACAGGATGCAAATTATTTTTTCTTGAAGGAAGAACTGGTTCCTAGGAGAAAAGCGTATGAGAACAATCCATTTTCACTATTTCTTCTTTTGCTCCGTTTGGATTCTGTATACCTATGTGCATTGCTATTCACAAAGGAAGTAAAATAAAAAGACCTCAGAAAGGAAAATTACAAATGTACCTAGCCTCTGATGCAGCAATTCCTACTCTAGAAATTTATTTTACAGCTAAACTAAACCAGCATAAGTACAGAACGAAGTATATTTAGAATTATTCACTGAAGCATTGCTTCTAATACTGAGAGATTAGAAATAGCCTAGATGTCATTCAATATGGACTCATAAAATAAGTATTGGACACACCGAAATGCTCTGCATCCACAGCAAAGAATGAATAATTTCATTATATATTGGTACGGACATTTCTCAGAAGTATGCTATGAAGTGAAAAGGTGAATTGCAAAAAAATGCATGTGATATCTACCATTCGTATAAAAAAGCAGACAGAAATCCTGGCTGTGTGAGGGGTGCCTGGGCGGCTCGGTCAATTAAGGATCTGGCTCTTGATTTCAGCTCAGGTCATGATCTCAGGGTCATGAGATCAAGCCCCATGTCAGGCTCCAACCTCAGTGGGAGGTTAAGATTCTTTCCCTCTGCCCCTCCCCCCTCCTGCTTGTGCTCTCTCTCTCTCTCTGTCTCTCAAATAAATAAATAAATAAATAAATCTTTAAGAAACAATTCTGACTGTGTGCATGTGTGTGTGACAAATACACGATACAGGCAAATATATTACAGCATGCAAATATAACATATTTCACGTTCTACATAGCAACAAGCAAACACATACACACGTGTGTTTATACACACGTATGTATGTGCATATCCTTGTACTAGAATCAAGCAGCTCTGGAAAGACACGCAAGCGGTAGATAACAGTAGAAGCCTCTAAAAACTGGGTGACAGGGGAGGAAGGACAAGAAGGAGTCTTTACTCCATAGTCTTTTGTTCCATCTGCGTTCAAAATATAAATGAATAAATTAAAATTAAAGAGAACTGTTAGCAGGCCAAACTTCCAACGCTTAGAACTCTGCACTCATTTCCTAATAACTTCATCTTATTGACAGAGATTTTTCTTTATGGTCATCTGTGCAACGTGGATAAAGGAGAGAAAGGGGCTCTCGAAAGGTAAAGAGGGGACCCCCGGGGTGAGCAAAGCCCTCCATAGAACGCCTGAGCTGAGATGTCAGTGGGCGTCTGTGTGCGCGTCTGACCAGGTATCTAGTTTCGACCCAAGATGGCTTTGTTGCATGAAGGTCCCTTCCATCATCCACACATTTGACATTTTCCATTGAACATTCATGAAGATAAATGGCCACTTCATGCTCCTTTGATGGTGGAGGAGTCATAACTATCCCAGTTTTCTAGAGCAAGTTATTTGCAGATGGCTCTTGAGAAAGAGCTGGGCACCCCTCCCCGTGGTGTGTTACCGAGCAGTGCTAAATCCGAGTTTTCATCTACTTTCATCTACTAACACTTGTGTGAATTCGAGTGCCTTTCCTAAGTGAAATGGTATCCCCCACCCTTTATGTAAACGATTCGAATAACATTTAATGCTTACAAAAGGAAACGTATAGGCTCTTGGAAACACACCATAGCTTAACTTCTCAGGGCAGTAAACAAACAAATAAATAACACAGCAAAGCCGCCACTGAGTGAGGTCGTGAGAGGCGGGGAACCTCTCCTAATGCATGGGCTCTTGGGTACCGATCGCATATATTTATGTGTGCTATTCTTAGGTCTTTTCTACTCCCTTCAGATTCTTGGCCATGTTCCAGAGAGTTAAATTGATCTTCAGTTAAGAGAATTTTCACACATTTGTATAACTCCAGGTCTTAGACACCAAATTCAAACACGCGTATACTTTGAATGTAGCAGCTTAAATTTAACACAGTAAACATTTTATTAGATTTATTTTTTTCCCTCTCTCTCTGCCTTACTTCTTCCCTTCTGTGTTGGTCTACTCAGGCTGCTATAACAAGATACCATAGAGTGGGTGGCTTAAACAACAGACATTTATTTCTCACAGCTCTAGAGGAGAGGAAGTCCAAGATCAAGGTGCCGGCAGATCTGGTTCCTGGGGAGAGCCCTCCTCCTGCTTGCAGACATCTGCCTTTACTCTAGCCTCACGTGGCAGGGGAGGGGATGTAAACACACCCTGGTCATTCTTCCTCTTCTCATCAGGACACTGAACCCATCATGGGGGTCCTGCCCACATGACTTCATCTAAACCTAGTGAGGGTCCAGAGGCTCCACCTATGACCTTGACCGTGGGAGTTAGGGCTTTGGCATATGAATTTGGGAGTGGGGACACAAACATTCACTTCATAGCATCTTCCTTTCCTTTATTCGCCTTCCTTCCCTCCATAAATACTTATTTTGTGCTCTGCATGTCTTTGGGGTATTAACCTAGGCCCTGGCAGGGCACACAGGGAACCTGCCCTGTGTGAGTCCACAGACCAGTGGGAAAGATGCTACCATACTCAATGAGGCGACGAAGAGTGGCTTTGGTGAAAGTGAGCATGGGTCCCGTCAGAAGACCTTGAGGAGGGCCATGAGCTCCGTGGAGATAGTAAGAAGGGAAGTGGTTTGGGAGTTTAGAAGCTCAGGTGGGATTCCAGACAGCCAAATGAAAGAGAGGCTTTCCAGGCAGAAGGCATGGCATTAAGCAAAGGCACAGAGACGTGAACTTGCATGCTTGGTCAATCCAGGGAACAGAGCAGAGTGGAGAGCTTTGGTGGAAGACAGCAGAGGGGAGAAAGAGAAGCAGGAGGTGAAATTGGAAAGAGNGGGCTGGGACCAGTTCGTCAATAGTTGCATATTTTTCATAAGAGAAGGTGCCAATTTCTTGTATCTTTTAGAGGAAGGTCACAGGTGGTGCTTGGTGAAAAGTCCTGTTTGGAAACCTAAGAAGATCTGAGATTAGAGCTCTTACCAGGCAATGGTGAGGACAGCTTTTAGCTCCTCTCCCAGATTATCCTTCCCCAAGATTTGCCGCTCTGGTGCCTGCCCCCAGGGCCCACCTGTGCCTGTTGGCAAACAGATAGCTCCTTGGGCCATCTCCCACTCCCCCACCAGGGACTCTGGCTCCCTCATCTTACCACTCAGACCTCTACCAGCTGCAGGCGCTGCTCTCCCGTCTGCTAAAGAGAGAACTTTCTCTTCCTTGGTTTTCAGAGCGTGGGAGATCCTGCCACTTCTAAGAGCAGAAAGGCCTGGACTGTAAGGGTTTGAAACTCTGGTGAGAGTATTTCTCAATCTGAAGCCTTTTGACATTGGTTAGAAACTGTGTTAATGTTTTCGCCTTGTGTTTGCTTTTAAATTCCTGCTCAATGAAATTAGGTAATGATTATTAGTCTTAAAAATTGAAAATACTGATACACATCCGAAGGGACCCAAGTCAGAATATTGCTATGCACTCCAACACTCACCCCTCCTCAATGTAGAAATTTCTAAGTACAAACAGCAACAACCAAAAACATGTATTTTTTTTATTTTTTTAAATATCTTTTTTTAAAGACTTTATTTATTTGAGAGAGAGAGAGAGAGAGCACAAGGAGGGGGAGAGGGAGAGGGAGAAGCAGGATCCCCGCTGATCAAGGAGCTCGATGCGGGGCTCCATCCCAGGACCCTGGGCAAATGTTGAACCGGCTGAGCCACCCAGGCACCCCTAAAAAACCATGTGTAGCATTCTTTTCCATTGTTTATAATAGATATGCTGAGACGCATCTATAGTCATGTATTTTTTCTAACAATATCCCTTCTTGCCAGAATCTGCTTTAAGAATGTAATTGTTATACGCAACTAATGAATCATCGAACTTTACATCAAAAACCAGGGATGTGGGGCGCCTGGGTAGCGCAGTCGTTAAGCGTCTGCCTTCGGTTCAGGGCGTGATCCCGGCATTATGGGATCGAGCCCCACATCAGGCTCCTCCGCTGGAAGCCTGCTTCTTCCTCTCCCACTCCCCCTGCTTGTGTTCCCTCTCTCGCTGGCTGTCTCTGTCAAATAAATAAATAAAATCTTTAAAAATAAAAAAACCAACCAGGGGTGTACTGTATGGTGACTAACATAATATAATAAAAAATAGTATAATAATAATAAAAAAGAATGTAATTGTAGTGCAATCAAGCTATGGAACACTCATACAGTGGAATATTGTACCAAAAGCCGGGAAACCCTAAAAACACCCTACATGTCTATCTATTGAGGAGTAGTGGAATTGATTATCAAAGAGCCACTAAGAATTATCATTTGGGGACCTGATGACAACAGAACTTTAACTGAAAAAGTGAGAAACAGTAGCATATATAATATTAATACATTAGCTTAGACAAAATGCTGGAGGCGAAGGCTCCAGAATGTTAGCCGTTGCTATGGCTCAGGGGGATGTTATGCATGACTTTTATTTTCTTCTTTTCAGGAAGACGAGACATGAGGTCAGCAGCAGGGAGGATCGGGGCCCCGTGTGTGGCATGTGGGAGATGGTGAGGCCAGAGCTCACCCTGAACACTGAATAGTAAAGACATGAGGGTGTGTGCATGACGGGGCACAGGTCGAACGGCACAGAGGCAGGTGTGACAGCCAGCAGCAGGGAAGGAAGGTGAGCAGTTATTCAAGATGCCAACAAAAGGAGGACACGTAAATAGACCTATGTCCTTAAAGGCTTCAAATGAGTCGAGGCTAATAAGGAAAATCAACGAGGCTAGAAGATTCAGCTTCCGGGATCTCAGTTCTAGATGTATTTGCTTCATGGATTCAGGCAAAGACTTTCATCTCTTGTTTTGGCCGATTTGGGGAAAGACGCCATTCCTGTGGTTCCATCCCATTAGGACCTTCTGGAACAGGGATGATCCTTCATGAAAAACAGTTCCGACTTCACAGTGACTACCAAAGGAAGAAGGACTGGAAAAAACAATTTTTAAAGTGATTTTTGCAGGTTTCTTCGGATATTTTGCTTTAACAAATTATGTAATGATTAAAATAAAGGAAATTTTAGGTTTTGCTATTATGAACTGAGACTGGGGCCTTGCCAAAAAAAAAAAAAAAAAAATTAAGAGGGACAATTCTGGTGTGAATCCTCTGTGTATTATTTTAAAAGCTCTGTGCTAACACCAGAAGAATGTATTTCGGGTGGGAAGTGATATATTTCCATGGCTTCAGGGAACTTGACTCTGTCCTAAAAATATATTTCCTTAGATATTATAAACAAAACACCTTAAACAATAAAAAAATGAAAATATGGCCAAACAAACCCCTACAGCAAACAGCAATGTGTTATATCCTTACCACTTAAAGACTTTAGATCTATAAGAAAAAATGAACATCTGTACCCCAAACCCCCCCCTGCAAAAAGGCAGTATCTAGGAGATTTGCATGTGAGAAATAAAAATAAAAATGACAACTCTGCTACTAATCAAAGAAATGAGTAATACCATAGCAGTAAAATAAAATTTGCTCCGTGTACATGGAGTGAATGTGTCGTGGCGTTTTTCTTGTTGTGGTTACATGCGATATGACGTTGGACAGTGTGCGATGTTGAACATCCCTATGACCCCCTGGCGTGGCTGCCACGGGTCTGCGGCACGGTTTACCCTCGGTCCTCATCCTCGAAGTTAGTTATTCGAATCCTTGAAATGTGTTATTTGTAAAAGCATAAATATATGCATAAATCCATGTAGGTAGTAACACAAGGCAGCAATTTTTTTTTTATTTTAAAGATTTTATTTATTTATTTGACAGACAGAGAGACAGCCAGCGAGAGAGGGAACACAAGCAGGGGGAGTGGGAGTGGGAGAGGAAGAAGCAGGCTCATAGCGGAGGAGCCTGATGTGGGGCTCGATCCCAGAACGCCGGGATCACGCCCTGAGCCGAAGGCAGACACTTAACCGCTGCGCCACCCAGGCGCCCCCAGACAGCATTTTGTCCAGCAAAAATTATCAAAACAACTGAAAAGACCAACAATGGAAAAATGTTCAAATTCATTACGGTGGATTCATTTGACGGATTTCTACACAGTTGCCTATGCAAAACCAGGTTTTTCAAGGACTATTTAATGGCATGAGAGATTGTTTAAAGTAATAAGTAAAAAAAAAAAATTAAGAAGCTAAAAGCTATATGTAGTATGCGCCTCATATCTTTATATAAAAAATACCGGAAGACAGTAAATCAAAATATTAATAATCCTTATCGCTGCACTATGGGATTATCTTTCATTCTCTGCCACATTTTTCTGTACTTTCCAAAGTTCTTACCAGGAATCTGTAGTACCGTATGGTTCAATTAAAGGATGTGATGTAGAAACAAAATGATATTTCTAGGTGTATACCAGGCTTTCCTTGGTGACATATTCCAGCCCCAAGACACCGAGACTGTAGAATTATCTGTCCAGGAGTGAATCTTCCATGCTTGCATCCTCAATTCTAAGGAGACTGAGAAGAGTGAAGCCTTTTGTGCAAAGTCACGTGGCAAGCGTGTAGTGTCGAAGATAGACAAAGCCAGACACTGGGTAAATTCATAAGGACGGATGCTAATCAGTACTATATATTGCAATAGGCAAGACAGTGAACATCCAGCGTGAATTGAACTCAACTTCTGCTTGCTTAGAGGTATCTGGGCATTTTTAAGGCAGAATGAGGGACTAGGGAGAGAGTGGGCAGGGCTCAGGAGAGTCAGGAAAGGTAAAAATTACAAAAAGCAGGAAGGGGTGGGTTGGTCCATGTGAAATTCATCTGGGATCCTAACTGGTACTTCTGGATGGTAGGCTTCTCCCCTCCCACAGAGGCTGGGAGTCGGAGACCCAATCTCCAGGTGGTGATTGGAACACAAAGACAGTTCTCTTGGCAGCCTTGAGTTTCCCAGGAATGCACTTGGAGGGGAGCTAGCGTCACGCCAGGGATCAGCCTGGAGCTGTTAGAAACTGTGTGGGGCATCTGGGTGGCTCAGTCTCAGTCAGTTGAGTGTCCGACTCTTGATTTTGGCTCAGGTCATGACCTTGGGGTCGTGGGATTGAGCCATGCATTGGGCTCCCGCTCATCGTGGAGTCTACTTGAGATTCTCTCTCTCCCTTTCCGTCTCCCTCTCCCTCTGCTCATGCTCTCTCTCTCTCTGTTTCAAATAAATACATTTTAAAAATCTTTAAAAAACGTTTAGAAAACTCTGTATGTGTTTCTTCAAGTCTTTACAGGTCAAGGGTGAAGTCTAGACACTGAATGGAGCAGAGGACTACGGGGAGCCTGGCTACAGTTTGGTCACTGAGGGTCTTTGCCTGAGCAAGTGCTGGAATTGAACCCAGTTCTCCCACCTCCTGTTCTAATATCCTGCTGCTTTGCAGATCAAGAATTTTCTGACCTGAATGGAAGCTTCAGCCAGAATGGAAAGGATAAGAAGAACGATAAGGAGATTAAGAAGAAATACTTGCCTATAGAAAGCCTCCCCCTCACCCATTATCCTGGATCTTGATTAAAATGCTCAAAGCTAGTCTTCCTGTGAATAGAGCCTTCCTGTCTGTTTTGTGGGTTAATGCTTGAGTCTATGTATTTAGTGGGTTGAGATAAATTATGCCTGGGAGTCTCACCACAAAATTCTTAATACGTTATCAGTTTCAATATATGCATGCTACATATTAAATCCTGGGTGGTTTACTCTCTCACAAAGTTGACCAGTGAGATGCTTTCTTGGGTATTGATTTCCTTTGCTTGGCGTGAGCAAATATATTACTCACTAATCCTCCGTTGGTCAAGAACCTAAGAACAAGTACCGTTATAGAGCTGCTTCATGCCTTCAAAACCTGATGTTTAGAGAACTTTCTGGGATCACTGTAAAACTAGTGAAATTGGGAAAAAAATCCAGCCTTGACTTTGGTAAAAACAGTATCTTTCCAATCCAGTTACTTAATGTTTAGCCATCATTGACGGCTTCTTCCTTGTGTTCTTCCCATTTTCCCAATTTTTCTTTTCCTTTCTCTACTTTGTTCTTTCTGCCCTTCCTTCTTCCTTCCTTCCTTCCTTCCTTCCTTCCTTCCTTCCTTCCTTCCTTCCCCACTTTCTGCCTTCAACTCTCAAATTCATTTAGTAAACATTTGCGGTTCCCACTTGTTGCCAGACCATGTGGTGACCTACCGAGAGACAGGCTAACATGGGGCCAATACCCGGGCTTCCAGTCCGACAGGCCAAGACCAGTTTTAGGCTCGATGTCAACTAGATGACTGACCAGGACCAAGTTATTGGATCTCTACATATATATTCACTCCGTAAGCACACACTGATTGTGAGGCCCTTATTTGTCTTGAGGTGTGCTAGACGTACCCACCATGGTTTTTAAAAATACTCTGTATGGGAAGTCATCAGAGAGGGAGAGAAACCATGAGAGAGTCTTAACTCGAGGAAACTGAGCGTTGCTGGAGGGGAGGTGGGTGAGGCGATGGGGTAACTGAGTGATGGGCATTAAGGAGGGCACGTGATGGGATGAGCACTGGGTGTCATAGGCAACTGATGACTTACTGAGCTCTACACTGAAATTAATGATGCACTCTATGTTGGCTAATTGAATATAAATTTAAAAAATACTTTATAAAACAAACTGCTGCTCACCGTTGGGCTCTTGTGATGATCCCACGAAATGACACATGTACAATGGGGACCTCTTACCTGGCATGTTGTTGATATCTAATAAATACCAGCTTCCTGGTATTTTCATTCAGCTTCAGATGCCAAATTTTGTATGTGAGACCCAGTTTTCAAAACCATCTCACGGGGGGGCTAGAAAAAGCAGATTTCTTAGGGAAAAAAATATGCTATATTTCATATATTCTAAGTCAGACCTTTTCCCTATTTTCCCATCTTTGTAACCAGAAAGCTTGTCAAAATTGCTGTTAGCCTGCTGGTGGCCGTGATCTGTGGCTGTTTGGTGGTCACGTGGCAGAGCTGCACAGATGATCTCTCCAGGCCATCCGGTAGGTTATTAATACTCACATGCGGAATTTAAAATATCATCAAGGAGATCACGTTATGATTCAGCAGTAAAACCAAAAGCCAGTCGAGTGCACAAAAAGGCACAAAAATAGAGAAGGGAGGGATTACTTTGGTATTAGTGAAGCGAATAGTCTTTACTAGAGAAATAATTAAGTACTAATCAAATAATCCAATAGCCCACCAGCATCAAAGCTTGCAGAAAGGTGTCTCAGCTTGGAGGGCAATGGCGCACACACTGGTGACGTGTTCTTAGAAATGCTGCACTTCCCTCGTACACAGTGCCCTGGATGGAAATACACAGGCATTGCTGATGACAAAGGCTTTATGAACAAAACAAAACAAAACAAAAACAAACAGCAACAACAAAAAATCCTGGGTTCGAATACCGACTCTGCCTCTTACTAACCCGAGTAAAAGATTTCCTTTTACTGGAACTCAGTCTGCTCTGTTGAAAGAGGAGCATTAATAATATGTACCCGACGGGGTTACTGTAAAAATAAATGTAATAGGCGCTATGAAATGAAATGAGTTTTAGCTGCAAAGTGTTATCAAAACATCAGCATTTTGCAGAGCTGATTGTTTAACTGTCTGTTTTTTTTTTTTTTGTTCTATTTTTTTTGACTGAAACTGGCAACTCCTCAAGGGCAGTGGCTATTCAGCTTTCAGATCCCCCCCCCCGCACCGCCCCCCGCCATGTGGGGTGTGACGTGCACCTGTCGTTCAGTCACTAAGCACAGTGCTCCTGTGCCTGATGCTTTGCTGCTGCTGTTATCATTGCTGTTCGTAACATTTTGATGCTCACGGCATTCCTGAAGGTTTTATGAGCAAGCATTGACGTGGACACTATGCATAGAAAGTGAACAGAGAAGACCAGGGGCTTGTCCACGTTCACGTGGAACGTTGGAATTGAATGCCCCTGTGGCCCTGATATTCCCCACCTGGGCCTGCACTGGCTCGGTCATGAGGGTGCATCTGGGCAGAAAATGAAGTGCATTGGTACCCCCAGTTCTGGGAAGCCATAGGCTGCAAGGGGTGGGGGAGGAAGCTGGGCTGAGCTGACCCTCTGGGGCGGGGCCTGTCCCTTGCAGATGGTTGTGGGAGATGATGGTGTCAAGGAGACTGAGGGTTCCATGTGCAGAAAGAGCCTGTGGGTGTAAACATCTCTGAGGCCAAAGGGGTAAGAGAGAAGGTGCCAGAGAGGTCTGAGGGGCAGGAATGTAAAGATCAGGGGCAGTAGGTAAGGGCTGGAGGGGGGAACATCACTGACTTGCCCTCTGCAGGGGTGGGAGAGGGAGTGATGGGATGGCTAAGGAGAGGTTAGTAAACCCAAGAAGACAAAGGACAGGGACATCTTTGAATGTATCCATTGTACATTTAGGTGGGAAGAGTAAAAGGGGGGCCAAGTGTTTTGAATCCAAACAAATACATCTTTAAAATGTTTACTTTACATTTTTATATTAAACTATAAATAAATAGAGAAAAAATACGCAAGTCTTAAATATCAGCTCAACAAATTGTCACAAGATCCACAACGAAGATTACTAGCAGCCAGAAGCCCTTCCTGTCCCTTCCCCGTCACTGTCGTCTCAGGGTAACCAGGGTTCTGGCTCCTCATCAGAGATTTAAATTTCTGGCTTTGTTCTATGGTATTGCCTCTGCATTTAGAAAAACAAAAACCGAAGGCATAAGAGCGGGTGCTATGCTTCACGTGGGAAGTGGGGCCATGATCTCTGGCCTTGAACGGGCATCGCCTGGAGCAGAAGGCAGACCCGGATTTGAACTACACACGTGCCATTTCCTGACTGCCCGATTTGAGCAGTGCCCTTTTTTTTCCTCCCCAAACTCCAGTTTCCCCATCAGTAAAGTGGGGACAAGATGCTGAATCGGGAGTGTTGTTGTCAAGCTGAGTGAGGTAATATGTGACTCCATCCCCACTCAGAGCCTGGTGCTCCATAAGTACTGGTTGGGGGATAGATGTGTGAATGAAAATGGAACAAAGAGGTGTCCTATTTGAACAGACGCAGACCCTGGGTCTTGGAGCACGATAGAGGACGTTTCCCTAAGTCCCTGGTGGAAAACGGGATGTGACTGGAAAAGCATGGAACAGACAAGACAGAGTACTCACTCTCTTTCCCAGCACTACCTCTGACTTGCTGGGTGACCTCTCATGTGTTACCTTTCTTCTCTGGGTCTCAGTTTCCTCTCCTATAACTAACAGATTCTACAATGAGTTTTTCCCACTACTAACCTAGCTCGAAAATATTGAATCTATAATTAGCTAACTTGGAAAACCATAGAACTGAAATAAACACACAAATGCATTCAGTGAGAGAAATCAGGCTGTAGAAAGAATTCGAAATCTTATATAAGGTTGATAATTACGCACATGTTAAATAAATCAGTGAACTATAGCAGACCAGTTAGACTCACAAGGGCACCCACGTAGTAGATAGAAGAATATACTGCGTGATGCTAAGCTTTAACATCAAACGCTGACCGATTGCCCGGGGACCTATAAAGAATGGCTCACTCTAGGGCTGTATGCACACTTACAGGCTGGAGGCCCAGGACGCGGTGCATTTCCTGGCTTCAGAACGATTCAAACTGATGCATGAGACATTAGGGTTGGTGGGGATGGCCCTCCCAGCCCTGAGATTCTGAGTTTAAGACCAGAAAGAGCTCAAATCAATGAAATGGCCACCAAATAGCCTATAAATTGTTCCAAAAGCCATCCAGAACACATTCTGAGGTCATTGACATTTAAATGGTTTGCATTAAAATGATTTTCTCGTTTAGAACTTGATTTAGCATTCACAGGCTGAGGTTGTTAGAAGTTACCTTCCCAAAAAAGTTTAGCCTAAAATCAAGAATAAATAATATTATAAAAAGTTTCCTTATAATGCATATAAGATCAAGGACCCTTTATGGGGACTTGGAAACTGAATTCTCTCCTCACTCTCGTGCCCTGAAATAGACTAACTTATTGCATTAATTGTAACGCTATACTCTATAACAGGGCCAAACTACAAAAGAAATAGGATGGATTTTAAAAGTTTTATTATCTTGAAAGGGGAAAAAAATAAACCGTTTTTTGGAAGAGAGGTTTCTTCCCCCTGCCAGTAAATTCTAAGATAGATTTATCCCATGAGTCCTCCAGACCTCAGCCAAAATCCCTAATCTCCTGACTTCTAGTATATTGTTCTGTGCACTACACCATCTTGCGGCTTTTCACTCTGCTTTTCACCTCCTAACATTTCTTATAGCACTCCTTCAGCAGGTCATCACAGAACCCACCCTTTCTGTTAGAGATCTTCACTCATGCTCTTAAACCCCCCACAAATCCCCAAATATCTATTAGTGTTAGATGCAGTACATTAAAAAATGAATGAGGGGCTTGGCCCCTGTCTCCCAAGTGTCCACAAGCTTCAAGGAAAAAAAACAGAAGCACCAATGTGCAGGAGTCACACAGAGGCATAAATCAAGGCCAGCCCTAGAGGGGACCCACTGAAGGACCAGGACACACAAAGTGTCCTTCCACCTCCTTTTGTTCGAATCATATCGATCAGCTTTTTCAAGTGTGGATCTGAGCCCTGATGGAAGGCGTGGTCCATGCAAAGCTTGACCGTGGAGAGGAATGAGTGAGTCTGGTATCCTTGCCACCAGCCACGCCCCTGTTCCCATCAAGCAGGAAGGCTGAGTGTTGAGGGACACTGAGGCAGCCAGGCCAGCTGATGTGGTTTGCTCAGGGATAAGATGGGCAGAGAGATTGTCTCTTAACCAAAGCTAAGAGATTGGATAAAAATGGTGCAAGGCAGCTAAGCCAGAGCCGAGGGCTCCCCCCACACCCTCACCTGGCCCTGCTCCCCGCACCTCTCTGGAGCCCCAAGGCCAGACCAAAAACCTGCAGTCAGAACAAAAACAGTGTCGCGGGGAGGCGGGGCACCAGAAGGCCCACCAGTATAGCAAAGGACAATGATAGGTCATCATATACTTTCTCCATTGGCCTGCCGGAGACATTAAAGGTCCAAAATGAGAGCAAAGAAATGGTAAGGGATAAAAGCAGATCTGATGAATTAATATTTGACTTGGTTTTAAATACAGGCTTGGATTCTACCTGACCACATCCTGGCAGGAACATACCAACCTGGGCCTTTGTTTCCTTGTTGTAAAACAAGGAACCATCCTATAAACTTCTGTGGATTAAATGAGATCTTAAGTGTGAAAACATTTAGTCAACGGTCAAGCACCCATTGGTATTCTTAACTCTATAGCTACACTTTTACACAGTGGGAGACTTTTAACCTTCATGACTTCAAGTTTTGTGTTATCTTGTTTTGCCTTCCTTAATTAGAAGTGTATCGATCTTGAAGTATCCCCCCACCCCCGCCCCCACCCCCTTGGGTTGTAGATTTCAAACCCCATTTAACAGGCTGGAACTTGTACTGGCAGGCAATGGAAAGAGTATGAGCTTTGCGATTCTTCCCAAGTAACAATCTCTAATCCCAGCTCTGCCACTGGAAAGCTGTGTGACCCTGAACGAGTGGCTCAGGCCTTCTGTTGATTGGTCTACAAACCAGAAGTAAAAACACAGCACTCACTATTTTAGGGTAAGAACACAGTACGTTGATCAATTCTGAAAACTAGAGAATTGTTATTTCTCCAGTTGGATCCGTATCAATGGCAAGTTGCTCTCAGAATAGACCAGAGATTTCTTTTGCCCCAGCTTCTATGAATATCAAGCACAACCCTTTAGTCTTTTGTAAGGGAAGCGAAACGCTGCCTTTTATAAAAGAGCTCTTCCGTGGCAGGATGCCCAGCCCGCTGTCAGCACTCCCTCTGCTTATGTGTAGCTCCAGACTTGTATTGATATCCGCACGCATATGTTGGCTCGGCTCCGCCTTTGCGGGCGATACATTGCTTCTGCCGAAGCTGCCAGTGCAATATTTTCAAAATAGACATCCATTTCTAGAAGAAAAGAGATCCAAATAAGAATTTTTTTATATATTTTACATTGAAAATCATTATAATCAGTGTCTTTCATGTCAGCACGATATTTGAGGCTGTTCAATAATCACTCTTGTCATGACCGCCCAGTGGTGTAGAGGGAAGTGTTTTTGGGGAAAAACCTGCAACCTGCTTGTATCTGTGCAAAGAACAGGGGCCAGGTTGACCCTGGCGCAGACTTCGAGTGTCTCAGTCTTACCATTTGTGTCGAATCGTGCGTGACGTCCGTTGTGCCGCCTCGAAGTTCACAGGGTGAAGGCTCAGCCCCAGAACTTCTGGATGGGAATTTATTTGGAAATAGGGTTGTCGCAGATGTAATTAATTAAGGTAGGATAAGGTCATCCTGGGGTAGAGAGGGCCCTCATCCAATATGACTGTGTCCTCATGAAAAGGGGAAATTCTGACACAGACACGTACACGGAGAGAGCGCTGTGTGAGGATGAAGGCAGACATCCCCATGATGCTTCTAGAAGCCGAGGACCACCAAGCATTGCCAGCAAACTGCCAGCAGCGGGAGGGAGAGGCTGGGAACAGATGCCCCCTCGCAGCCTCGAAAGGCACCAACACCACCGACACCTTGACCTTGGACTTCTGGCCTCCAGACGTGTGAGAGAATAAATGTCCGCTGTCCCTTTGTCACAGTAGCCGCAGCAAACTAATACACTTTATACGTGCCTGATATTTCTGAGACTTAGAGATTATTAGAACTGGAAGGCACCTTTAGAAATCATTCGGTACAATCACCTTATGATCCAGAAGGAAGTAATATCTGGAAAGATCCTTCCATAACTAGAGGCGAGAGGCTGACTGGCAGCCTGGGTTGCTGGCGACCAGGAGCGTGGTGGGTGTGTTTCCTGTACTACACTCTTTGCCAAGAGATCAATGAGGGGGAAAGGTAGAAGTTATTCAATATAAAAATGCCATCAACCTAGAAAGATCCAGATTTTCAGGGTCACCTCCAGCTCAGTTTGCTGAGACACCCTTCATCCTATCCGAGTCCTCCGACTCTGGTTCCGACCCACTCAGGACGTGTGCCAGGCCTTTCCTTCTTTGAACCTTGAAGATTCTGCTTCACAGGGAATTAGAAGTGAGGCCTGTACCAAGGTATTCATGAGCCATACCTAGGTATTCATGCAACTCTTTCACCTTCTTCTCGTCTTCCCTCAGACATCACTGTGTATCCCTTCCTATCCTGCCCTACTTCTTTCTAAATAGCATTTGTAATACTCCCTAGTTATTATATTTATTTATATTTATTATCTGCATCTCCCTACTAAAATGTAAGCTCCAGAAAGTCAGGAATCTTTTTCTGACTTGTTCACTGATGTATTCCAAGTTCCTAGAGTAATAGTAACTGCCATATGTGGGGCTTCTAATATATTTCGTTGTTGTTGAAAGAATGCATAAATATCTTAAAATATCTCTATTTGAATACTTCCAATGATGCCCTGGAATTTACTGCTTTGCTGATTTGGAAGACAGACTCGTAGCAGAGGCCTCGGCAACTCAGGGGACCTCTTAACGCTGGCAACCGTGGGTGGCGGACTAGCGGCCTGGGTCACAGCCCAGGGCTGCAGCTCGCTGAGGGAAGAGCGAAAAGAAGCCGGAAGGGAGCGCTTGTGGAGAAAATTAAGCCTTAGCATGTAGCTGGCAACGACCTCTCTTTTGTTATTTCCAAATGTATTCCACAGTAGTATTCTTAAATATACTATATTTAGGCTATGGTGACCCCCCCAAAAAAAATTAGTAAGTAGATGCGAATGTCCTCTAGAGCTCCGTGGTCACTAAGGTGGGAATGAGCCACATGTGGCTGTTTGAATTTCAATTAAAAGTGATTAAAGGTGAAAATCCACTTCCTCAGCCATTTCAGCCTCATGGTCACATCTTAATTGCCACATGTGGCCCGTGGCTGCCGGATCTGACAGAGTAGACGTGGAAACATTCCCATCATTGTAGGCAGAAGTGCGCCATATGTGTCTCTTCATGTCTGAGATTTGGGCACGGCGAGATGAAGGCATCACAACGAACCACGAAAATGTTCCCTCTTCCTTAGATCGTGGGACACATTGGCCAGACTGATGCAGGCCAAGTTGCCTCTGCTAGACTCCATGCTCCGTCCCCCTCCCCCCAATCTAACAGATTGGTACACAACAGGCCACAACTCTCATATGTTTTCACCAGGTTATTGTACGGGTTGTTCAGATTCTGGGACTTTTCCATTCACAGTCAAGAAAAGCATGGTCAGAAAGGGCACGGAGATATTTAATGTTTCAGTGAGTTCAGGACAATACACGTCGTTTAGAATGACTAAGCTGTGGGGTCCATGGCGGGTGGGGGGGGCCTTGTGCTCTCTATGGAAAGAAACCCCTCGAGGTGGGGAGCTTTGGCTGTTACACATTTATATCCTTAGTCCCTAGCATCATATATGCTAGTCTATTCACATTTGTCTGTTGTTACTCTTGTGGAATGAATGGATCAGGTAATCGACCAAGTCACACACCAACCAGCTGACTAAGGACAGATGAACAAGGGCCAGCTTCATGGGTGGGCTAGGAATGCTATTCTCTAGGAATAAATAGACTCCAAAATTCCAGAGGTTTCTGCTACGGAAGCGTGCTTTTAATTTAATTTTATACGTCTAATATAGGTCAGGGTGAAGGCTGATCTCCTGCGTCGTCACTCAGGGACCCAGGCTGGTGCGTGACTTCCCATCTTTCAGCTAAAAATACTCTGAGCATGTGGCTGTCAGGTCCCCAAGGTAGAGAAAAGGAGAGACGGAGGAGTGCCCCGGGGCTCAGCTGTCTCAGCCCAGGAATGACAGCGGTCAGTTCCACTCAGAGGTCATTGGCAAGCGTGTGTCACATGACTCCATTCCCTGCAAGGGAGACTGGGCGTGGAAGGAGCACCTCATGGATTTGGTGAGCACTCAGTGTCTACCACACCAGGTCATACAGGACCATGGCAAGAACCTTAAACTCTACCCATTAGTGGTTTCCAAGTTATTATTTTTAATCAACAGAATCTTTTCTTCAAATAAAGTTCAATATATAAATAAGGCAAATAGAGCTCTTCTGGTGGGAAGGAGGTCACAGAGAGGAGGATCCATAAATCTGCCCACTCCACAAACCCTCATGTACCATCTCCGTACCTTACATGTTCCTTCAGGGAGTCTAGGGCTCCTCAAAGCAGGAAGTGGTACGATCCCATCTTCCCTTTGGAAAGACCGATGCAGCGTAGTGTGGAGGGAGGCAGGGAGAAGTGCATTAGAGAGAAGGTATGTAGTGTGCGTGTCAAGGTGAGAGACAGGGGCAGGTTCAGAGGCTCCTAGAGCCGTTCCAATGAAAGACGGGGAGAGTCTTAACCATGCCTCCATGGAACTCCATATGTTTTCCCAAGTTTTCCCAGCTCGAAATTCTATGTCTATTTCTCATTTCACCTTTCTAGAGGTTGACATCATTCCAAGTAGCTTTCCAGTACTGACATAGGTCTATGAGAGTCAACAAACTTTCCGCAGACAGCCTGGCAGGCTATTTGGTCACTATTCCAACTACCCAACACCAACGTTGTTAAGAAAAACCCAAACTGAGGGTTGCAGAAGGGGAGGTAGGTGGGGGGATGGGATAACTGGGTGATGGGCATTAAGGAGGGCGCGTGATGTAATGAGCACTGGGTGTTATACGCACTAATGAATCATTGAACACTACATCAAAAACTAATGATGTACTGTATGCTGCCTAATTGAATTTAAATAAATAAATATTTAAAAATTTTAAAAAAAGAGAGAAAGAAAGAAAGAAAGAAAGAAAGAAGAAAGAAAGAAAGAAAGAAAGAAAGAAAGAAAGAAAGAAAGAAAGAGAAAGAGTGAGCCAAGAGGGACAGTGCGCAGAAGAATGGGCATGTGTGTTCCAACATAATTCTATTTATGAACATTGAAATGTGAATTTCATATAATTCCCAGATTTCATGAAATATTATTCTCTTTTTGATTTGTTTTCAATCATTTAAAAACGTGAAAAACATTCTTAACTCACAGGCAATGTAAAAACAGGCTGTGGTCCAGATTTGGCTCATGAGGCCCAGGTTGTAGACCCCAGGATTTTTGAATACTGAGTGATTGTCTCATTGTAAAAAGGGCTTATACTCACAAAAGTGATTCTCCTTTTATTTTTGAAGTGGCATATATTGTAAGGAAATAAAAATGAAGGTGTGTGACTAATGTTTCAAACAGTTTTTCCCCAGAACACTCAGAGACCCTGAAAAAAAAACAATACTGGAAATCATTGTTGATTCAGTCAGTGCTAGTGTGTTTTAATTTTGTACCACCCCAGGCACTGTAACAAACCCACACAATTAGAATAAACAAAGCAAAATAAAACAAGGCTGGAAGGCTCTAGTGTTCTTGGATTTCTTCTTGCCTCTGTAATAGAAGCCCAGAAATAAAGATACTCTCCCTCAGGCACCCCCCCTCCCCCCCGCTGTGGAGACCACCAGTTAATTGTAAGAACTCCCAGAATCACTGAACTGAGAAAAAAGTTGGACTTCTTAAGGCCAAGAAAATAATTTGGTTCAATTTTTTCTTATCAGAAGTCATCCTACCCCTGAGAGCGCCCAAATGAAGGAACACGCCAACTAAAGCATCAAATGAAATTATTTGTTCTTAAAGTGATTTCTTCCCAGTTTTCAAAGTAAGGCAGATTTCTTCTAGATAATTTGGGGGGGAAAATGACCTAATGGTATAATGATGAGGACCAAAGTCACTCCACTTCTCAGAACCCAGAGGCAGACTTTGTAAATCAGAGGCCATTTCTTTCACACAATGGGGATCACGTGGAACTTATATATTTATAGCCTGATTCGTTTTCCACTCATCATTACACTCTGAACATTTCTCCATGTCATCAAAAGCCCTTGGAGTTGTTGTTGTTGTTGCCCATAGAATTTTGCACAGGTATATTTTTATTTAATTAACTGATGTATTGAAAACTACCTTTCATGAGCAAATATTTACTGCATGCCTCCTTGATGCCAGGGCCTGGCCTAGACACTGCGGGCAACATGAGGACACAGTCCTTGACCTCGTGGAGGTGACGGGGGATGCCCGTGTGTGGAGGCCCTGTACTGGGTCCTGTGGTCCTCAGATGAGTGCAATTGCTTGAGCTCTGGGTTAGTGAGGGGGCAAGGCAGGCGGTCCAAGGACCATCACACCATGTTGTAACCTAAGGAGGATGGGCTGCCGTTACCGAGAGGGGGGGCACACCCGTGGCAGTGGCAGGGGTGAAGAGGGCATGGAGAACTTCTGCAGACATTGTTTTGACAGATATTTTGGTTCTAGTCCGAAGCATCTAGATACAGACTATGCTGTGTCCAAGTGATACCACTCTGCCCAAGAAAGTCTGGCCTGGCTGCTTAGTTAGAGAGGACTTGGCATTTAAGATGAACTTATGGGGCGCTTGGGTGGCTCAGTGGTTAAGCATTTGACTCTTGATTTCGGCTCAGGTCATGATCTCAGGGTGGTGAGATCGAGCCCTGTGTCAGGCTCTCTGCCCCAACCACCCCCTCTCTCTCTCTAAAAAAAAAAAAAAAAAAAAAGGTGAATGTAAATTCACCAGAGCAAGAAAAACACGGGTTCTCTTTCTAGATGACACACAGGAAGCAGCAGCATCAAGTGGACGATAGTTTTGGACCAGGATTCAATTTTTTAAATCCTGGTCTGGGCATCAATGGGGATTATGGTGTCCATGTGCCTTGTGATGCAGTCAACATTCTCTGTGGTCACTCATCTCAGCAAATCAGAATCTCTCCCAGGGAAGGTGCTGGTTCTGCCAGGCATGGAAGAGCTTCTGTCTAACTGGGTGTCAGATAAATTAGCCTTCTCTTGCTCGTCCAGAGCCCTGTCTGTGAAATGGGGATAGAATGTCTGCTCTGTTTTCACAAATTGGTGAGGCGATCATATATAAGAAAGCATTGTAAGAAGAAATATAAAGTGTTAAAATAACCCATTGTAAGGTAAGGTTTCACATCATTTCTGAAGAATGTTCTTAAAATTTCCAGGATGTTTTTACATGGGATGATTTTTATTATTTTTAAACCCAGGAACAAACATAAGCAGACGTTTTCAGGACACCTGTGTCTGTGCTCTAGAATACGACTGCCCAGCCTGCTGAAACACCTTCAGGGGCAAGGATCTGAATCCAAACTCCAGACTGCACCTTATTTACAACCCATGCACCACAGTTTCTTCTTTTGCAAGACTCTTCCTCCCAGTTCTGCTCTGGGGAATCAAGGGGCTAGAGGAGATGATATGGTAAAGCTCCCTGCCTCCGAGCCAGCACAGATTAAACCCTGAGGAGCTACTTCGTTGTTATTGGGCTGTTGTAACACTGTATCACTTCTTCCTGCAACCTGGGTATTCACTAAGGGAGCATCCTGGTTTCACACTGTGCTGATCGCCCCCCCCCCGCCCGCCCCCTCAAGGAGATGTCCTTCCCCACGTGACTGCTAATTCAGGTCGCTTCCATCTGTCTTTTGCCAGCTAAGGTTTTTGTTCTGAAAGCTATTTCAAAACACTTGTTTCGAAAGATGCGAATTTGTTGCAGCATGATTGATCCATAAGGGGATAATCTGAGCATAATGTGAATATATGCTTGTACACGCATTATTTCACGTGCAAGAACCCGCACACTGCTGACCTGAGCGCCGTAGGAATATGCAAAGCGCACACACTTCACGCGTCTACCAGTCCCTGCAGATCGCAGCGAGACTTATGACCACACCCGTCCATGTCTGGTGCTAGAACGTTCTCTGAGATTTCAGATCACCCTCCATTCTCTATTTCGGAAGAACTCACAAGCTGCCCCCTTCCAGCCGGCAAACTCCAGGTCTTTCCCAAGGAAAAGTGCCGTATTTACTGTGGTATATGTGCATACCTTCACTATCTAACATGAGTGCATTCTACTCCCATTTTTTAAGCATTTATTTATGTATTTGGGAGAGAGAGAGAGAGAGAGAGAGAGTGTGTGTGTGTGTGTGTGTGTGTGTGTGTGTGTGTGTGTGTGTGTGTGCAGAGGAGAGGAAGAAACAAACTCTCAAGCCGACTCTGCCCTGAGTGCAAAGACGTGGGGCTCGATTCTACAACCCTGAAATCGTGACCTGAGCCAAAACCAAGAGCCAGATGCTTACCCCACTGAGCCCCCCACCCGCCCCTCTCCTGCCATTTTTATTAGATACCTGTCTTTGTGAACGTGTGTCACTGAAGTTTTTGAGTGTTGTAACTCCACCTTCTGCCCCAGTCCTATGGTTTTTAATTGCATTCTTCTGTCCAGTACTGTCATTTATAGGAACACATATGTCGTGCTATAGAAGAATTCACTGTACAGGACTTCGTGTTCTCTGTAACTTTTATCTTGCTGGACTTGTCTATTGAGATCCATTTTGCTATTTTTTTTAATAAAGTTTGATCAGGTGTTCCAAGCAAGTGTTTTATTCGAATTTCACAGGTGGCTTATCTGGGGTTTAGTGGGAGTGAAGCCTAGCTTAGCTTTTCATAAGTGAGTGGTGAAATGAGAATTAGAATTGCCTTGTGTCTCTTGTTCCGGGGGAAGCAGCATGTTGCTATGTAAATAGTACAGTCACTGGACTGGAGCACGGGCTAGACCAGAAATCCTGCTCGACCAAATCCTCCCACATGAGTGCCTTCAGTAAACTCCTCAAATCTTTAGACCTCATTCCCCTCATGCATAAACGTCCAGGAAACCAACACTCGCTTCTCAAAGTCACTCTGGAAATTAAGCCACAAAATATATGGGAAATGCCACTCCAGTGCCTCAGGAAGGACAGACAAATTTGTTCTCTTCTCTTTCGCTTGCATAATAACGTCCAGTAAATGTTATCAAGCACGTGCTTTGTGCCAGGAACGGTTCTAAGCACTTTTCATGTATTAAATAATTTAATCTTTACAACAACGTAATGCAGAGGATTCCTTTATTATATCTATTTTACAGGCAAGGAAACTGGTACAGAGAAAGGATAGGTGCTTTGCCCCAAATCAAACAGCAACGCGCTCAATGCTCAAGTATTGACTCTCAGCTCCGAACGACCCTACTCCGCTTTGTGGTGCTGGGACCTGGACTCTGCAAAGCGCTTATCTATTTTGTCACCTGGATACCCACGAGTTTCCACCAGGCTGAAGGGACTTGCTCCTTCCTGTTTGCTTTTTGCCTCACCCCTGCGCACTGTTATGTCCCCATAAAAACTTGTCCCCCTGGAAGAAGCAATTCCTTCCTGTTGCAATGGCTGATCATAGCTCATAGTTTTTCTACCACTTGTAGGACAAGCTCCAGTCCTTGTGGATTTTGGATTCCCCAAGGATACCCGGCGCCCTCTTCTCAGATGTCTGTGGTTTAGCTCCAAGGGGCCCTATGCTAGGGTTCGACAACTTAGTCACCTAAATCTCTTCACCCCTTAAGCCCAGGGCTGTAGATGCATCTTGAATTTGCTACCTTTGCGACACCTTAGAGTCCATTTCTTACCTTTTCAATGACCTGGTTGGCAACTTTATACCTTGTTGAGGATCATTTGTATTAAATGCCCTCCGTGGGTCAAATTGATTTATGTGCTCTGCCTTCCGGCTGTACCCTGATCCACACATCTGGTAAGGACGGGAGACAGAACTGTCACCCAGCACCTGTGCTATACTGCCTCTCAAGTATTATATAACTGTGGATTCTTACACAGCGGCCATTGTCTTACATATAAGCCCAGTTATGACAGAGCTAAACAATATAATTCTAGCAGCTCCAAAGTTCTAGAGTCAGAAGAAGAGAGTTACTTCAATTGACCCTCCATGGGGCCTAATGTTTGGGAACCAGTGGAAACAGCTGTTAGTTTCTTTTTGTGATCCACTCACCAACCAAAAAAAGAAGAAAGAGCCCAGGAAGGTCAGTAGACAGCAAATGTCCAAGATTGACCCATTGGAAATCTTTTTCTGGAATATGGCAACTTCCACGTTTTGACTAGAACGTTGTTCACTTGAGTTCCCATCCCTGCGCACAGTTACTCTTCTGCAAGTTAGAAAGAGACATAGCATCCTCCCTGGGAGCTGCTAGTCCATAACCTTCTAGAATGTCTGAAGTAAATGAGACCTCGGAAAGCATCTATCCTCACACTCCATTTTACAAGTGGGTAAATTGAGGCCCAGAGAGGAGAATGTCTAGACCCATATCACACAGTGAACTAGTGATGGAGTCTAGACTAGAGTACAATCTCCTGATACCTAATCTTTCCATGGAAACAATGGATTGGGAGTTTACTGGGTAAGTTTTGGACTTTAGCACTTCTTCTAGAGATTATAGTCACATCTCTGGAATATGATCTCTCTGGGCAAGGGTTCCTTGCTTTTCCCTGGTTCCTGTCCCTGGAAGGCTGGGAAGATGGCAGAAGAAAGGTCTTTTCTCCACTCTCATTCTGCTTGACCTTACTCTCCCTGCTTCCTTCTCTACCTCTCCTCCCTCGGGGCACCAATGAGGGTGAAGTGAGTGAGGTGCGACAGGCAAATGAAGGGCCAGACCCTTGTCTTTGTTTAACATTTTGATATTTTATTTATTATGGATGTTTTGCATTAATTTTGGGTTTTTAAAAATAGTGCATTAACATATTAAACTATTATTTATCAGAATTGCTGAATTTTTTGGTGTCTCCTTAAGGTTTGTGCCTAAGGCCAGTGCCCTCGCTCATCACACTCTTGTCCAATTCCTGTTCTCCCTCCCCGCCCTCCCTGTGACACACACCAGAAAGGTTAGCTTGGGGGACTTTGTACTCATCTTCTAAGGCAAGTCTCCCCTTCTGAAATACTAAATGCTTTCCCACTGATAGCTCAAATGGTGAGTAACACAAACAACGACCCCCCAGGATCATCTGACAGAGATGAAAAACAACAACAAAAACCGAATCCCTAACTTTGATGGAAAGGGTGCCGTGGTGGTAGGATGGCAGGGGTTTTGAAGTCAGAGGAACTGGGGATTGAATCCTGAGAAGACCCCTGAGCAGTCGTGTGCTCTCCACGGCTTGGCGGGATTGACTGCCTATGATCTCAGGCACTGGATGTGCAGACCCGATCAAGGCACATTCCCTGCTCTTCAGGCAACGCCAACCTAGATAAAGGAAATTCTTGATTTCTCTGGGCTTGCTTCTCTACCACTGAGAGTGGCAATAGCATTATCTCTCTGGGAAGATTAAATGCAATTCTTACACGAAGCAGCCGAAGACGGTGCGGCTGCCCCGTTAAAATTCGCCTCCACAGGAGCAAGTTCTGACTAGAACGTTGTTCACTCGAGTCCCCATCCCTGCGCACAGTTACTCTTGCGCGAGTCCAGCTCTTCCGTGGATAGCTGTTCAAATGAGTTTGAGAAGACCGAGAAGAAAATAATCATTGGGAACTTTCCGGTGGAGTGCCTCAGGATTTCAGGAAAACACTGAGGAGGACACATGCCTTTCGACCACGCCCAGTGCATAGGGTTTTCATGTAGCAGCTTTTGCTCTGATGCCCCGGCCCTCTGAGTGTGTATTCTCACAGCAGCATCCTTGTCCTTACCCTCATCCCTCTACCTCTGAACTTACTCAGCCTCCCTTCGTTCTATAAGGCTATCACACGCGCCTTTCCACAGAGGGGCCGACAAATCTCAGAGGGCCATTCCACACACTGCTGGCGATACGAGTGCAGTCTTTCGGTGAAGACATTTTGGGAACAACATCTGCCAACATGATGTGGTGGGAGGAATTCTAAGATGACCCCCAATGAGTCTGCCCTTGCATATTCTCCTGCTCCGGAACGCAGGTGGAAACTGTGACTTATGCCTAGTCAATAACGTGTGACAAAGGTGGTGGGATAGTCACTCTTGTGATTGTATTATATTATGTTATATATTATGTTATATTATATATTATGTCATATTATATATATTATATATCATATATTATATTATATATTATGTTAATATATATTATATTTTATATTATATATTGTAATATATAATATAATATTTTATATTTTATGTATATAATATATAATATATATTATATACAATATGTTATATATAATAATATAATATAATAATATATATATTATATTATTATAAGACTCCATCATAGCAGACTGCAGTGAGAGGTTCTTCTGCTGACCTGGAGGAAGTGAGTCACCGCATTATAAGGGAACCTGTAAGAGGACCACGTGGCATGGAGTTCTGGGTGGTCTCCAGGTGCTGAGAATGACCCCAGCTGACAGCTATAACAAGAAAACAAGAACCTCAGTCCTATAACCACAAGGAACTGAATTCTGGCAACTCCATGGAAAATATTCCAAATTTTAGAGAGGAATGCAGGTCAGAAAACACCTTGATTTCTGCCTTAGGAGACCATGAGCAGAAGACCCAGCCAAGTTTTGCCCAGACTCTGACCCCACAGGAACTGTGAGATAACAAATTCATAACGTTTTAGGTCACCAAGTTTGTGGTAGTTTGTTACACAGCAACAGGAGATGAATACATGCAAGGTGTCTCTCTGAGAGGGCTGAGGTAGGGAGAGTTAATTCATGATCTTCATGTTTTCTCAGTGGTCCTTCCTCTCCACGAAAAGGCAATACTAAAGTCATCAGGGCTGGTTTTAGAACTCCATTTATCTCTAAACCCAAGGTGTCACGTGTAATTGAATCTTCTCACATTACATGCTCTTCATTTCCTTCAGTGGCACTGATTGCTTCACATCAGTTTTGTCAAGAGACAGGAGGGCATTTCTTCAAGTGTTTATGTAGCAGTTTGGATCAAGGGATAAGCATAGAGTTCAACAGGGTCCAGAAAATTGATGGACTTGTGGGAGCTGATTGATGTATGACTTTAATCAGGACCCCTGCGGAGTGAACTACAGTAAACTTTCATCTGCAACTTCGGCAAACATCAGAGGCAAGGCCAATCACTACATTCTCAAGACACATCATAAATAAATAAGAGTTGTTTAGCTGAACAAACCATTCATGTATTTATCAGTGGTACCCAGAGACCCTGCAGGGTGGTACCAGGGAAAGTGCACGGATCCTTGCATCCCACCATACACACACCCCGCACACACACTCTATCCCATCCCACTTCACAGCACAAGGGGGCCACCCTGATTGGAGATTTGATTTTAGTTCCTTTTTATATCATAACAAACCACCCCTCAAAAAACCCAGGGTTTAAGCAGCAATGATTTTCTTTCCTCATGGTGCTTGCTCTAGGTTGGTTGGGTTCTTCTGCTTCCCACGGTATCTACTATGGCTTTCAGTGGTTTTGCATTCAGTTGGTGGCTGGGCTGGCGGGGGAGGTCCAAGAAGTCTTCTCACATGTCTGGGGCCTTGGAGCAGACTGGCATCTGATTTCTCCTCCATGTGGCCCCATTCCCCATGTGATGCCTCATCCTTAAAGGTCTCTCTCTCTCTCTCTCTGGCCTTTCTCCCCAGCAGGATAGCTTAGACATGCTTTGCATAGCAGCCAGATGGCCAGAAAGCAAAGAGGCAACCCTCCAATCTTCTTCAGGGCAAGGCCTGGAAGTCCACAGGGACATTTCCACAACCTTTCTATTGGTTAAAACAAGTCATCAGGCAGTCCAGATTCAAGATAAGGGGAAACCACCTCCACTTATGAGAGGAGGAACAAGATTGTGTCTGGGGAGAAGAGGAGTTGTTGGTGACCATCCAAGGTATGAGTCTGTGTGTCTATCCATGAGATGATGCTTAGAGTTTACCTTTGTTTTTAGGTTTTCTATTGTTAATGAAGTATTATGTTGAAATTGTGAAATAATTTGAAGTTATTTTTCACAAGTTATATAAATAATTTCAAACTCTTTCATTCATTTAGTCAATTACCACCAAAAAAAAGTCATTTCTTTGAGAAATAGAAGCATTATGACATAGGAGAGTTAGTAAAGTTACACCAGTGGGGGGAAGAACCACTAAGATGCACCCTCTGTGTAGACCCTGCAGGACCCTACTGATGGGTCTCAAGGGTGGTTTTCAGACTTGGAAGTCATAAGTCCCAGAGTACGCCCTCATCTCCTTAATTTTCCTCTAACATTCCATTTTCACTCTCTTACCTATAATGTTATGGTCAAGAAATAGATCTATGTCCTTGACTGAGAAAAACTCAAAATTTGGACTGATAGGTTTTTTCTTCTACACCATTGCTGGAAGTGAAGTATTGTTGTATGGAAACATCCTACAGTATTCATTCACTCATCAATATATTCATCTGTCAGATTAGAAAAGTGACTTGTAGAACTACTGCCCACCTAACATCACCCATCTACTGATGAGCAATGGCGTCTTCATCCTGAGCCTCCCGCCTTCAGGACCAGTTAGCAGACCTTGAGACACTGTAAGTGCACAGAGTTGGGATGGAGATAGTGAGTGAGACAGGCATGAATCTGAATTCAAGCCTCATGATTGAAATTCGTCTCTTCTTAACACAGCTGCGTAGCTTGAAAATACTTTATCTTTTAGTATGAGGACAATAATTCCTACTTTACAGCTTAGTTTTAAATTTTATTTTATTTTAAAGATTTATTTATTTATTTATTTTAGAGAGACAGAGTGCACGTGCAAGAGTGCATGCCAGCGGGAGGATGGGCAGATGGAGAGAAACTCAAGCAGACTCTGTGCCGAGTGTGAAGCCCAGCATGGGGCTTGATCTCACAAGCCTGAGATCATGACCTGAGCCAAAATCAAGAACCAGACGCTTAACCAACTGAGCCACCCAGGCACCCCTTAGTTGTAAATTTTAAACCAAATAACATATGTGGATGACTAGGAATTCATGATAAAACTATCGCTTACACCTCCCTGGGCAGCATAGTAATACCACATCTTTGTGTCCTGGGTTAGTTCTCATTAGGAAGGCCATGTTAGAATAACCTAAGAGCTAGATGTTTCCAGTAAAAGTAACTGGTTTTTATTATATGCACACTCTTCTCCTGGAATTTCTCACTCTTCAAGGAAGAAAATTTGTGTTTCATGCTATTAACATGAGGTTATTCTGAGAAGGAGGATTCTGTCTTCTAGAAGGCCTTTATTTACCAGACATTAGTCCAACGCTTTAGAGCACACTGCAAACACTTCCCTTCTCTCTCTCTCTCATTTAAACATGAACAAAATAATGTAACGTAAACGCTAAAAAATAAGCGGGACAGTATTTCTATTGTACAGATGAGGAAACTAAAACCCACCAGGGCTTGGTGCCCTTCCCATACCCATTTTAGGAATCAGTCGACATCAGACCCAAGTCTCGAACCCAAGGATCCTGCTTTCTTTTCTAATGTTTAAAGGAATGCAATAATATGACAAGAGGAAGAAACCAGACCATTCTTGAGCAGCTGTTGTGTGCCAGGAACTTTTTTACGGGCTTCCTAGGTCATATTTTAAATTTAATCCAGACACAATGAGAAATAGGCATTATTAGTCTGATTTGACAGAAGAAGAAGCTGAAGCCTGAGAAGTAATTGGCCAGATGATACAACTCAACATTGGCAGATTTTAGAACTGGACCCAGAGAAGTTAAGCTGACAGCCCATGCTGTTTTCATCATCCCTTATGATCACAATGAGATAGGGACGAGGAAAGGGCTATGAGTCAGAAGAATCTGCAAATGGCTCATTTTTATTCTGGTTTATCCTCCAACTCAAACTGTGCTTGCTCGGTATTAAGTGGCATGGCCTGTCCTGCCCACTACCTTTGAGTTTGCAGTGAGAGAATTCCACCTGCAGCCAGAGACGACCGGTTAGGTGTGCGCACTGGAGTGGGCATAGCTAGGAAGAAGTCATATTTTTCGCTGGGTTTTCTACCTCTGGGGAACCGTCGTCTGCAGTAGCATGACTTCATCATGCTTGATTACTGACCTTGCCCACTTCCTCATGCACTGCCACCGCTGGTTCCCATAGTATTAATGGGCTCGACCTTAAAAGAATCCTGTTGGACATTGCCCCAGTCTTTTCTATTATTGACTCACTGAAATCCTCTATAAAAACTTTGAAATTCTTCAAGTGATTTGGAGCTCACCTAGTCTGGAAGAAAATGGCCTTCATGTAAAGTTAGAGAGGAGAAATTAACCTCCGCTGTGTGTATCTGTTTTGCACATTACCCAAGAACTAGAAAGGGTTAGACAGAGCTAGAGCCGGGGTCTCTGGGATCATCAGGGCTGAAAGGGACTTCATGGTCCATGTTCTGGGTAGCAAGTGCCCCATGCTACATCCCCTAAGATCAGCCCCTTCCCCACTGCACTGCAAGAGGAAGTTCTATTCTTGTCCTTGTGGGAGTGACTCTGAGCTGGCTGGGATGGGGCAAGAGAGGTTGTATAACACGCAATTAATACGTGTCAGTCTGCCATAGAGGAACACCACAGACCGGATGACTTAAACAAGAGCCGTCTTCCAGTTCGGATGGCTAGAGGTCATGATCAAGGTGTCTGAAAATTCAATTTTTGGTGAGAGCTCTCTTCCTGACTTGCAGATGGCTACCTTCTCACTGTGTCCTGACATGGCCTTTTCTCTGGGTCCCCTTAGAGGGAGCTCTGGTCTCTCTTCCTCTTCCTATACACCAATCCAGTAAGATCAGGTCTCTACCCTTATGACCTCATTTAACCTCAACTACCTCCCCAAAGGCCCTGTCTCCAAATATAGTCACACCAATGACCAAGACTTCAACATATGACTTTGGGGGCATACGATTCAGTCCATAGCAATAAATAATAGCTATTATTATATACGGGGCACTGATTCTATGACAGGCATCATACTATGAATTTTTACATTATTTTATTCAACACTCAAAAAGTCTTTCTTGCATACGTATAAATGAGTATGAGTTTAGAGCCTCATTTTAAAGGTAAGGAAAATGAAAAAGAGGTTGAAAACTCACACCGATAATAAATGAGTGACAGATTCAGGCCTTCAACTCAGATGCGTTTGTCTCTGAAAAAACATTCCATGTCATAGTTGTAATCTCTCTCTTTCTCTCTCTCTCATTTCTTCCTATCTTACAGCGGCAACAGGTATTTCCCACAGGATAGCTATCTCATAATGGGGCTAAATCAAAACGGTCAACGTGGTCCTGCTTCTCAGATGTTTTACCATCTAACAAAGCCATGGCTACTTGCTTTACCGACCATCCATCCATCCTCCTCCTTCTTCCTGTTTGAAACTCATTTCGATACTGATATCAAGAGCTGGGGCAAAGATGGAGTGGTAATGAAAACTGTGAAATAAGTTTAAAGGAAGGGAAGTTTTCCCCCACTTGCTTAAAAAAAGAGAAGGCTAATTTCTGCATAAATTAAGGAATTCATGTTCTGTGTCTGTGCGCCTATGTGTCTGTCTGGGTGAAGAGGGGGATGTAGCGAGAAAGGAAGGAAGATGGAGAGAGAGAGAGATTGAAACCCAGCCAGGGCTAGCTAAAGTGAGGCAAACTGCTGAATAAGGGCATTCATTTTTCTCTCTGCACTTCAAACAAACGGTAATTGTTGGTTTAGCTAACAAGTTGTGCTTAATTACAGGCCATTAGGCGCCATTAATAAAGGAAACCAATTCCACAAGAATCTGAATTTCACTTCTTACATTTCATTCTTTAGAAAGAAGTCCTATTCAAAAAAAGATCCAAGTCTCTGCTTCCAATCCTGTGAGAGGCTAAGGTCCCCACCCTTCCACAGCTTAGCTTAGCTGTCACCTTCTCTGTGCACCCTCCCCTCCATGTGTCCCCCCCACTGCTGTCTTGAGGGATGAAGCAATCCTCCCTGCCCTGGACGCTCAAGGGGCAGGTTCTTCCGTTGACCTGCACCCAAATGGTCTACATGCAGAAGAATCATAACTTTAAAAAAAATCTTTTCTAGTGAAATAAGAACAATAATTACTACTTCTTTAGTTTTTGAATCTCTTATTAATGAATACACATCCTTCTATTTACTCCAACTACTTGATTTTATCATCTCAACAATCCACCAGTTTCCCACATTATTGTCTTTTGTGTTCTGCATTCCCCCAAGTGAAATCCCAATCTCTATCCCTGCAACAATTGGAAGAGGAGGGAAAAGAGTCTGCTCATTCACCCAGCTTCGCCTGCCAGGGGCATTCGCATTGGAAGTGTGCTTCCTTTGGGGAATGGAAGGTCTCACTCACAGTGAAAGGGCGTCTGTGCCTCTGTTCTTGAGAGGTTCCTCCATGCTCGGACGTTACTGACTGCACTCCCAAGTCAACCCAGCCACAAGTAAAAATCTCTCAGCAAACAGTCCTCCAACCGGTGCAATGTATATGCCCCACGTAACATTCTGGAATAGATACTGAAAATCTCTCAGCATCGTAACAAGGTTAAAGCACATGATCAGTCTCTTAAGCTTCGAGCACAGTGACCCTTCTAACACTCGAATTCACTATGTTCCTTAATCCTGTCTGGCTCTGCATTACCACAGGAGAAAGTTGAACATGACCCAGAGGGCCTCTCATGACTTGGACTTTTTCCACCTTAGCACACTCCATTCAGGACCTCAGATTTCGCCATCTGGGGAGGTGGTGACACTTGTGTCAGGCAATCCGCCGAGCTTCTGGTTAGAGACAAAATTTCTACCCTAAATGGGACTCAGTTTCCCTCACTGGCTTTTCCATAAATATGTTGCTTTCACAGTGAAAGTTTATATACCATTACAGGGTACAAAACAAGCACAGAACACCAAAGAAAGCTTTGAATAAACGGAGACTTCCCAGGTAGAAGAAGGGCAAACTAAATGGAAGAGTTTGGGAATTCTTGATACTTAGCCGAGCAATGTCAATGTTGTCTTGGCTCTTCCAACCTCACCTTTCTTGTTCACAAACATGCTGGCTTTGAAGACTAGTATGAGAAGTGACATATGTTCTAATCCCCTGTATGGCAGTGAAGCCTCTCAGATATCAGCTTTATGTAAAGAGGAAATTAGTCTTATTAGGTTAAGGGGTATGTGATGCATGACAATGGTTGTAATCAGCAAAAGTCTTTTAGTTTTGTAGGTAGCTCGGTTGCTCCATATGTTCACGGTAAATACTAATTAAATGAATGAATATATATTATCAGACACCTTGACTGGACATCTTTAATATTTCTTTTTTTTTAAAGATTTTATTTATTTATTCGACAGAGACAGCCAGCGAGAGAGGGAACACAAGCAGGGGGAGTGGGAGAGGAAGAAGCAGGCTCCTAGCAGAGGAGCCTGATGTGGGGCTCGATCCCAGAACGCCAGGATCACGCCCTGAGCCGAAGGCAGACGCTTAACTGCTGTGCCACCCAGGCGCCCCTGAACATCTTTAATATTTCTAACTGTAATAATGATAATAATGTTGCCTCAATATTTAAAGGTCACCTTATAGAATGTGTCATCTAATGTCCACAACACCATGAGATTGCCCAGCCTTCTCACCATCATCACAGGTCCTTGAAACCGTACACTGGACACCCTCTTCACCTGGCGCTTGCCACAGCCTCTGAAGGACATGCTAGCACTGTCTTGACCCACAGGTGAGGAGATAGCTTTAGAGAGGGGAAGGACATCCCCAAAGGTTGCAGAGTTGCCGAGTGTGCTTTAACTAGTGCAGTCTTATGGCAGAGATTACGATCTTAGTGCACTGGGCAAGCCTCAGTCTCGAGGGTAATTAAATGATGAGCTCAAGGTCAAGAATTTCTATGGTAGGACCCCATGTCCATTTTGGGCATCCCGGTTCCAGATGTCTTCAGTACGTCAAAGCAACAGAGTGGAAACGTGTGCATGTCCACTTGACTTAGTTTTCTAATACCTGAGCCCTGACTGACATCGGCTCTGCCCATGTAAGTTCCAGCTAACATTCACTCAAACAGGCAAAGGAAAGATCCAAATTATCTTACTAACAATAGATTCAGGCTGGATGGCCGATTATATCACAGGACCCCTTGATGCAATGGAAGTGGGCTCTGGCTCAATTTCTCTGATAGGACGCATGTCTTTGAAGCTCCTTTGTGATGAATTTAATGAGCCTGATTGTCATCTTCCAGAAGAGAGTGCAGGTGAGCCTCTGCAGTCGGGGTGGATGGAATCACTCATCGATCTCGTCGTCGCACTCATCAAACAGTCGGGAGAACCAGGGCAGGATGTGAAATCAATCTGACCTTCTATTTATAGACGAGGCAGTGCCTTTGTCATGGTGATCAGATCAGCTACACGCAAGGCAACATCTGCACTAAATGACTTACGCAAATTAAAAATCGTGTCCTAATAGCACGGAAAGGGAAATTCTATGTTTTATTCAACAATATTGTGTAAATGTGGACTTTTCTTTCTTCTGTTCTTTTCACCTTTATAATCCTCCTTCTGTTTCTATTTCTCTCCTTCTCTCTCCTTCTCTGCACCCTTTCTCTCATCATTCTTTCTTCTTTTTCGTTCAACTGGAATCTGTTTAAGTTCCAATACGTGTCGGGCATTGTACAAAGCGCTATGAAAAATTTAGAGAAGATACTCCATGAACCCAGCTTCAAGCCATTTCCAATACCTCTGTGGGAGGAAGAGTACTCATAACGCAAAATCAAACACCTATTTTCTAATTGTTTCCAATATTTGTGTGTTTTTTTCTAGGACCCTGCAGTAGTCACTCATTGTTTCTATACTCCAACCCCCTCTCCTGTAAAATAAAGCAACGGTGCCTATACCACAGATATTTTGGGGTGGCTTATGTAAAAAGGAATAAGCTTGATGATGACAAAAACCTAGTTGGGTAACCTTGAACAACATAAACTGTCCAAGTCTCAGTCTATGTGAAATGAGTATACTAGCAGCATTCAAGTCATAAGATTGATGTGATGACTAAATGAGATTATATACACAAAATGCTTAAGGAGGCAGGAGCTGGCTTAAGCCCTAGTTCAATGAGAACTTGACAGGATTTGGTTAGTTACAGAAGACATGGGAATGTATGTTACAAATGATAAGGTGCTACTTTCTTCCCTCCCACCATTCCCCCCTGCTCTTTTTTTCATTTTGGAGTTTTGTGCTGTAGTTCATCTCCCAAAAGAGTGCAATTCTGCTTCCACCTAGGATGCAGAAAGCTGCACAGAAGATACGTCCGACAATGTAGCTGGTTTGATTGCTTAAATCACTTTTCTTGAGCCCATTGGAGACCTGATGTAGTGAGGCGATCATGTAGCCTGAATTCTAAACAGGGTCAGTCTTTCCCAAGGGGGAACTCAAACTCTCTCACCTGTAACAGAGCACAAGAGTTATAAGTGGCTGCCATGTAGGTGACTATAAAGAAAAGGATTCGAATTTTGACAAATTATGAAAAGCCAAGTGTGTTTCAATGTGTAGTTTCAGGATAACCACCAGCCCCAGACACAAGGGAAATTTATACTCACATCCAACCTCCTCGCTCAGGCCCTGACCAGGTGTTCCCCGGAAAAACTGGGGGCAGTGTAAATTGGAGGGAGCCCCTCAGTTACGCAGACATGCAGGAGGCAACCGATAGTTATGAAACACCACCCACGGTCTTAGACTGGAATGCCTTAAGCCACTAGAGGGAGAGCAGTTAAGTTCATCATGCCTGGGATATATGTGCAATGGCCTGTTGCAGCTGGGGAAGGGTAGAAGAAAAAACAAAAACAAAAACAAACCATTATTCTCATGGGAGAAGAAGGAAATCATTTTGAGCCCAGAATCCGATACCAATATGAAGCAGAAATGGACAGTGGGGGAGAGGGGAAGAAATACTGAGAAAGCTTCAGCCAAATGGTCTAAAACCTTGATTTTGACCTTCTAATCTCCAGATTTAGGAGAAAATAGATTTCTCTTGTTTAAGCCATCTGTGGCTCAAGACAAAACTAAACTGAAATACATCCTTCAGTCAGGGTCAGTAGAAGCATCCTAAGATAATAACCACATCTCGCTTCCAGATTTTCCTTGAGAATTTGAATTTAAATGTACATCGTAAGTGCAGACATACGTGTAAGACTCAGTACATATCGCCTTATTGACTCGCACTAAGTTTGTACTAAATAATACAGCTAACAGATACTGCATGATGAGAATGTTCTCTTGTCATACAGGATGTTCCTCTCCCCACCCTCTCCTCCTCCCACCCCCTTCCTTCTCTCCCTCCTTCTCTCTTTCCTACCTTGATGAAATTTTTAAAAAAATTACATTATGTAACCCGCGTCTTATGATCTTTCCCCTCTATCCATTGTCTTAGTCTCCTCAGGTTGCTATTAAAAAAACAAGATAGACCGGGTGGCTTAAACAACATACATTTATTTCTCACAGTTCCAAAGGATAGGAAGACCAAGATCAGGGAACCAGCTGATTCCCTTTTGGCGGTGGGCTCTCTTCTGGGCTTACAGATGGCTGCCTTCTCTTCTTCACCTCACACAGTGGAAAGGATGAAATCTGCTTTCTCTCTTCCTCTTTTTGTAAGGACACTAATGCCATCATGAAGGCCCCAACCTCATGACCTTATCGAAACCTAATCATCTCCTAAGTAAAGCTTGGCCATCTGGGAAGTCTTGCGTAAGTGCTTAATAACATATACATACATACATACATACATGCATACATACATACATACCTTAAAGTAAATCTAAGTCTGATTATTCAACAGAAGACAACTTGGCATGTAATCGATATCCCGATTTTAAGGCACAGATGCACCCACATTTTCTTGAATTGCAAAGACAGCTTCAGCTCCCTGCACCATGGCATTTCATCAACAAAATCGAAATGCATTATTTGGAGCTGCCTGTGAATAAAAATAGCTCTATTCCTGATAAGGAGATTGTTTTTCCTCTCGCCGTCTGTTGAGAACTATTCTCGCCTCCAGAGTTCAGTTTGGGAGTTTCCAGAATGTAAAAAGAAGTCAGGGAAGAAGGACTTCAGGAAAAGCCAGGCTTGTTATGACATGAATAATGCACAATATAAAGGAGTCATCAGGCACTTAGTGCCCACAGCCTTGGCATGGCAGCTCTGCCATTTGTCTATAAATAACTGACAGGTCCAAAGACTAAGGGATTATTTTTAATGTTGCAAGTGATAAAAGCAGGGCTCTGAAGGATTCAGAGGAGAGAAACAGCCTTGTGGAATGTCAGAGGAAAGAGCTTGCAAGTGATAAAAAGAGTGAATAATTTAAGACTTTCCAGGGTTGAACGTGATCTTTGAAGGTTTATTGTGTCTCCCTAGGTCTTTGTTTTCAAATCTAGCTTCTCCATTAAGCTCAGCCATTGCTCTCTCCGGCCCAATCTCCACCAACATCAGGGGACTGTGGTCTCCCTCCCTATCACTGGATCAGAACAGTGTAGAGTGAGGACTGCTGCATGTGAGGTACTTGTGGGAAACCTTGTTCTTATTTTGGTTGTTTTCACTGATGACCAAAGAGTAACACAGGTTAAGAGAATGTACAAGTGTTTTCAAAGTTCTGTTCACTTTAACTTTCCAGGAGTCTCACGTCTATTTATCTCTACTTAAACCTTCTTTATTTTGTGACATATCACCTCAGATGTTATCGTGCCTAGATTTCTGAAGTGGGTCCATTACTTGACCTGCCTGCTCTCCAGCTCATACCCGACCAGTCCAGGCTGCCCCACACTAAGCAAGATGAAGCTTTCTTCTGGGTCACTTCTTTTCCCTCCCCACAAAGCTCTGGCAGCTGCCACTGCCCACAGAAAACATCCCATTGACTGCTAGGGCTTCAACTGCCACGTATGCGCTGATGACTCTGGAATCCTCACTTCTTTGCGAAGGGTCCAAACCCACACATCAAATTGCATATGATAAACGTACCCATTTTGGTTGTCCACAAGCTTCTCAAACTCAAAATTTCCAAAACTGGACTCCTTATACCCACTTCCTTCCCATGAAAAATAGCTCCTTCTATTTCTTTGATTATAATCTATGTAGTCACTCATCCCAAAACACACTGAGACCCACTCTCGTACACCGCTCTCGCTCACCAAATCTTAGCACACCGAACTCTGTTGACGTTACTTCTTTTTTTTTTTTTAAGATTTTATTTATTTATTTGACAGAGAGAGAGACAGCCAGCAAGAGAGGGAACACAAGCAGGGGGAGTGGGAGAGGAAGAAGCAGGCTCATAGCAGAGGAGCCTGATGTGGGGCTCGATCCCAGAACGCTGGGATCACGCCCTGAGCTGAAGGCAGACGCTTAACTGCTGTGCCACCCAGGTGCCCCTGTTGATGTTACTTCTTAAATTCTTTTCAAATCTGCCCCCTCCTTACAGTCTCAAACGGGCATCCTCTCTGGGCCTAACTTTCTAAAACCTCCTGCTTTGTCTTATCAGCTCAAGTCCCTGGCTGTGAAAGTATTCCCCCACTCTATCTTCACTCTGACAACTGTACAAGGCAAAAAAAAAAAAAAAAAAAAAAAAAACTTTTTTTTTTTTTTCNCCTTCCAAAGTGTAAAAGAAAAAAAAAAAAAAAAAAAAAAAAAAAAAAGCTGTTCTCATGTTGACTTACATCAGAAATATGTAATGTCTGGTGGTATAGGTTTTTTTTTTTTTTTAAGATTTTATTTATTTATTTGACAGAGACAGCCAGCGAGAGAGGGAACACAAGCAGGGGGGGGGGNAAGGAGCCTGATGTGGGGCTCGATCCCAGAACGCCGGGATCACGCCCTGAGCCGAAGGCAGACGCTTAACGACTGCACCACCCAGGCACCCCTGGTGGTATAGTTTTTAGCTAAGGTGGTTCCACTTCTGACATGGTAGTGTAAGTTTCTACAGGTCAGCATACATGAAAAAAAAATACACAAAACAACTTCTAGAAGACTCTGAATAGAAATCAAAACCAGAAAGATTTTGGAGGGGGATTGACATTTTGCATAAGGGAATAATATCATTTAAGTTCCACATTTTTGCAGGTCTTGCCAGAAGGTAATCGTGGCATGGGATGGTTAGAACTCCAAAAGAAACTCCAATCCCTTTCTCCTCAGAGAAATGAAACACCAGAACTTGAATAATCACGTCCACCAAAAGGTGAGGGTTCGGAATCCTGGAAAAGAGAAAGAGAAGGAAAGCCCTAGCTTCTGGGTGCAAATTCTAAGATTCTGGCTCAGTCTTGGGGCAAACTCAAAGCAATCTCCTTCAAAGATCAAACAAGTGCGTAGGATTTCACCACACCCACGAGGGAGACGGGACTTCAGTTTGAGTTAGCCAAGTGATTGTCGGCTAAAACAAAGGCGTCACGTTCTTAAAAGGAATGTAATACATCTCCGGCTTCATCAACAGACATTCACAATGCACAAGATGCAATCTAATATTGCCTGGCCTAGGAAGAACCAGGAAAATGAGACCATTCTCAAGGGAAGAAATAGTCACCAGAGACAAACATTTAAGATGACACAATGCTGAAATTAGCAAGCAAGCACTTTAAGGCAGTTGCTCTAAAACTGCTCAGTGAGGTTAGAGAAAATAAGTCCATTTTAAGTGAAAATGTAGGATCAGAGAAGTAAAAGATGCAAAACAGAAGCAAAAGGAAATATTAAAATTCAAAGATACAATATCTGAAATTAAAAAACACACACACAGAAAACATGGGATGGATTTAATAAAATTGTGATTTGTGATCACAGAGGATAAGCCCATTGAACTTGAAGATAGATCAATAGGAATTATCCAATCTGATAGAATAAACAGAGGAAAGGATGGAAGGAAGGGAGGAAAGAGAATGAGCGACCCTCAGGAACCCATGGTATAATACCAAAAAGTTCAACCTATGTGTAACTGTAGTCCCAGCCCCAGAAAGTGAGAAGAGAGAGATGGGGTAGAAGAATATTTGAAAAAAGTCATGGTCAACAATTCCCCAAATTTAGTGCAAGATATAAATCCTCATCTTCGAGAAGCTCAATAAATGACAAAGAGAAGAAATATGAAGAAGACCATGGAAAGTTACATCATAACCAAACTACTGAACACCAAAGATAGAGAGAATACCTTTAAAGGAGCCAGAGAAGAACTACATATTACATAGCTTCTTATGGAGTTAAGCTTACACTGACTACAGGACCTTGTCATTCCACTCCTAGATGTCTACCAAAGAGAAATAGATATAAGAACTTATACATAAATATTAATACTAGCTTTACTAAAAATAGCAAAAAACTAGAAACAACCCTAATGCCCGTCGACAAGTGATCAAATAAACAAAATACAATACTTCCAAAGAATGGACTACTACTCATGGGGCGCCTGGGGGGCTCAGTCAGTTAACTATCTGCCTTCTGTTCAGGTCATGATCCCTGGGTTCTGGGGTAGAGCCCCGCATTGGGCTCCTTGCTCAGCAGGGAGCCTGCTTCTCCCTCTGCCTGCTGCTCTCCCTGCTGTGCTCTCTCTCTCTCTGTCAAATAAATAAATAAAATCTTTTCTTAAAAAATGGAATACTACTCAGTAATAAAACATAGATGAATCTTGAAATAGTTGAGTGAAGGAATCAAGATATAAAAAATACATTCTGGTTTGTTTTATTACAGAAAATTATTAAACCACAAGCTACCCTATAAGGGCAAATAAGTAGATTAGGGGTTTTTTGGAGTTGGAAGACAAAGGCTTTACGAGAAAGCTCTGGGGTGATGAAATATCCTGTCTCACTGATTGCAATGACACCACGTGTGTGCACCCTTCAGAACTCAAAGTGCACATACATTGGATGCACTATGTAAATGATATCTCAGTAAGGGACTAAAATATGCTACTTAAAGAAAAGACTAATTGCAGAAGAAATGTATACAAAGCCCTACTACTCTTCAATACGTTTTGACATGAGTCGGTCAGCTGTTGAAAAGTCTAAATCAGAGCAGGGATTATGGAGACCAGTAAACCCTCACGTTCAGGGATCTATGACTCTTCCAGGGGCTGCAAGTGATTCAAAGAAGTCTTTAGCTTTTCAGTGTGAAGAGGTTTAAATGAAACCTCACTATAAAAGTGAAAAAGAAATTGGTTTCTAATTGAGCAGCTGCCTGAATGGTCCTATCAGTTACTAAAATATGTTCTACAGAGTTTATGACCTTTTTTGGCCTTAAAAATGACTTCTCAGAGTGTAGTGTATATTATAATTTTGGTATCTTAAAACCGGTAAATTATGGTGTATATAAAAGTGTTCCATCAAGCACCTGGCATGCAACAGGTGGTTGATTCCTTAATGTTTTTAAAGTGAACTTTTGACATTTGGGAAAGGAGAAAAAAAGCAGGCTTGCTTGGAATACATCAGTCCACCAAAAAATATAATTCACCAGAAGAGGCTCTATCCTAAATGGCCCGTCCAATCAATTTTACTCAACTACATTCTGTGGTATTGTATGGTCCATTTACCAAACAAAAACTAAATTAGCCATGGAATTTGGAATAACCCATGTCCCTCTGAGAAATTTTCTTAGCCTGAAGCTTCAGGATTACTCACTTTAATCTTGCTGTACTCTTGGTCCTGAGATGGATGGAAGTTTCAAATGTCATTAAAGATGGCTTGAAATTGAAAATTGCCCTTTCAAGTAGAGAAAGAGAGTTGAAAAGGGATTAAGATGACCCTGTTGCAGTGGCGAACAAAGCATGGCTTATTTACCCTTTATTGATTAACCTAAATCAATGGTAATCCTCTTCAGAGCTCCTAATTCATATGGAATAATCAATCTACTATATAAAAAATAAATTTGACATAATTTCATTTAAAAGCAGAGGCATAATGCTTTAATTAACAGTTACTTTTTTAACTGTATTTTTATTTACTTTTTATTATGTTACGTTAGTCACCATACACTACTTCATTAGTTTTTGATGTAGTGTTCCATGATTCATTATTTGCGTATAATGCCCAGTGCTCGTCGCAAAACGTGCCCTCCTTAATACCCATCAGTGTGCTAACCAGTTCCCCCAACCCTCCCCCGTCTGAAACCCTCAGATTGTTTCCCAGCATCCATAGTCTCTCATGGTCTCCCTCTGATTCCTGCAGTTTTCCCTTCCTTTTCCTAATGTCCTCCATGCTCTTCCTTATGTTCCACATAAAAGTGAAACCATATGATAATTGTCTTTCTCTGCTTGACTTATTTTATTTAGCATAATCCCCTCCAGTTCCATCCATGTTGATACAAAAGGTGGGTATTCATCCTTTCTGATGGCTGGGTAATATTCCATTGTGTATATGAACCACATCTTCTTTATCCATTCACCTGTTGAAGGACATCTCGGCTCCTTCCACAGTTTGGCTATTGTGGACATTGCTGCTATGAACATTGGGGTACAGGTGTCCCTTCTTGTCACTACCTCTGTATCTTTGGGGTAAATACCCAGTAGTGCAATTTCTGGGTCATAGGGTAGCTCTATTTTTAACTTTTTGAGGAACCTCCACACTGTTTTCCAAAGTGGCTGTACCAACTTGCATTCCCACCAACAGTGTAAGAGGTTTCCCCTTTTTCCACATCCTCTTCAACATTTGTTGTTTCCTGCCTTGTTAATTTTTGGCATTCTAACTGGTGTAAGGTGGTATCTCAATGTGGTTTTGGTTTGAATTTCCCTGATGGCTAATGATTAACATTTTTTCATGTGTCTGTTAGCCATTCATATGCTACAGAACACTTATGAAAGAAATTGAAGAAGACACAAAAAGATGGAAAAACATTCCATGCTCACGGATTGGAAGAATAAACATTGTTAAAATGTCTATGCTGCCTAGAGCAATCTGTACTTTCAACACCATCCTGATTAAATTACCAGTGTCATTTTTCAAAGAACTGGAACAAGCAATCCTAAAATTTGTATGGAAGCAGAAAAGACCATGAATCACCAAGGAAATGTTAAAAAAAGAAAAACAGAGCTGGGGACATCATGTTGCCTGATTTCAAGCTATATTACAAAGCTGTGATCACCAAGATAGCATGGTACTGGTACAAAAACATAGACCAATGGAACAGAATAGAGAGCACACATATGGACCCTCAACTCTATGGTCCACTAATCTTCAACCAAGCAGGAAAAAATATTCAATGAAAAAAGACAGTCTCTTCAATAAATGGTGCTGGGAAAATTGGACAGCTATATACAGAAGGATGTAACTCGACCATTCTCTTACACCATACACAAAGATAAACTCTAAATGGATGAAAGACCTCAATGTGAGACAGGAATCCATCAAAATCCAGAGGAGAGCATAGGCAGTAACCTCTTCGATATCGACCACAGCAACTTCTTTCAAGACACGTCTCCAAAGGCAAGGGAAACAAAAGCAAAATGAACTTTGGGACTTCATCAAGATAAAAACCTTCTGCACAGCAAAGGAAGCAGTCAACAAAACTAAGAAGCAGCCCACAGAATGGGAGAAGATATTTGCAAATGACACTGCAGATAAAGGGCTGGTACCCAAGATCCTTAAAGAGCTTCTCAAACTCAACACCCAAAAAACAAATAATCAAGTCAAAAAATGGACAGAAGACATGAACAGACACTTCTTTAAAGAAAACAGTTTTTTTAGATATTAAAATATCTGTGGACACACTGCTCACTCCCATACTAGATGACAATTATCATTTCCCAATCAAGAAACAACCAGGGCTCCTTGGAAAAATTTCTGTTTCCAGGTCTAAGCCAGAGAAAGTACTAGATGAGCTTGAGAAATCTTGGTGTGCCAGAAAAAAAAAGGGAAGTTCTTGAAATTTAATATGGTCACAACAAGATGATTGAGAAGCCAGCTGTAGACAATGACCACTGGCCAAATCTAGGGTATGTGAGGAGAGAGAGAGAGAGAGAGAGAGAGAGAGAGAAAGAAAGAAAGAAAGAAAGAAAGAAAGAAAGAAAGAAAGAAAGAAACTAACTGATTTTAAAACTTCGATTAAGTAAAAAACTGGGAGTTCACAGTCACATTCCAAAAAAGAAAAAAAAAATAGAGAACGAGAAACTTTCTCTATAAAATAATGCCAGTTAATAAGTATATAAACAATGATAGAATTTTATAAAAATAAGTTTGCAACTCTCAGTATATAATAATTGATTCGAGCAAGAATGATCAATAAATGCAGAAAGCATTAGCTGATATCTGCTTAAAAAACAAGACCTTTGCATGGTGCCAAATATTACCTTACACATTGCTAAATAGTTACAAGGGGAAAATATACCTTCATAACGGAGAGATCTGATGATTGGCTCCTTAACAAATGATAGACGATCGTATTGGCGATGTTGTACACCTGATATTACAGTCCTTTTGATGTGATACCTTAGGGAATACAGCCTTGCCTAGGTATTATTCACACCAAAACATGTTTAACCTGAATCTCAACAAAATTTAGATCTGAATTCTTATTCTGAGACACCTAGAAGAAATAATCAAACCCAGAATGTGGGAATTCTATGGGATAGCACTCTTGGCCTCTCCCAGAAGTCAATGCCATGGAAAGAAAATATGCCAGAATTGTTCTCAGACCTGTTCAATAAATGTAGAGCAATAATGAAACTGTTCTTTGCTGTCCAGTATGATAGCCGTTAGCCACAGGGCCTACTGAGCACTTGAAATAAGGTTCAGGCTACAGAGGAACTCTGTTGAACAGCGTAGTTCTAGCCTAAAAGTTTGAAATGACATAAGAACAAAATGAAATGCCATACCCTGATTGGATTCTTAATTTAAAAAAAAAAAAGCCTGTAGGAGCACCAGGGTGGCTCAGTTGGTTAAGCATCTGCCTTTGGCTCAGGTCATGATCTCGGGGTCTAGGGATCAAGCCCCATGTCGGATTCCCTTCTCAGTGGTGAGTCTGCTTCTCCCTCTGCAACTCCCCTCCCCCCAGTTTGTGCTCTCCTTCCCTCTCTTTCTTTCTCTCTCTCTCTCTCTCTCAAATAAAATAAATAAAGTGTCTTTAAAAAGTTATTAATACAATTTGGTGCAATTGCTAGAATTTTAATAAAGACAGGATACTAAATGGTATTGTAAAATTATTGTTAATCTTTTTAGGGGTGCTAATAGCATTGTGGTTATGGAAGGGATTGTCTTTGATACAGAGGCTAAAATATGTAGGGTTTATGTGAATGCCATCTATGTCTTCTTCAAGCAATTCAGCCAACATGCAGGTGGGGCAAGGGAAGAGAGTGAGGGAAATGGGAAGCAAATATGGTAAAATGTTAACAAATGTTAGGTGTCAGGTATGCAGGTGTTCATTATAACATGCTTCCAAATTTTCTATATTTTAACATTTTTAGCAATGTCTGGAGAAAAACAACTCACAAAGTCGTAATTTCCAGCTTTGCTGAGCCTAGGTGTCCAGAGACGAAGTCGGGCGCTACTGGTCAATGTGAATCTGCCTACCTAAATGTGGATGGAGAAGAATCAGAAGTCAGAAAGAGAAGGAACTTGCTAGGGATTTCCTGTCATTAATAGGCTAAGAAGAGCCTGTAGGTCTACCCCCTGGTCCCCAGTGCCATGGTCTCTCTACTCTTCTCCACAGTATCATGCATTTTCCCAGCTCTCAAGAGCTGGTATAAAACAGTGGTTTGGAACACAGACTTCAAAGTTAGACCTTCTCTCTTTGACACCGGCTTCATCAAGAAAGATGGTCTCATCAGTCTGTCCATCTGTAAAATGATTATAATAACAACATTGACCTAACAGGTATTTTTGGGGCGGGATAATATTAAGATAAACTATGATAATTGGCCCACTGACGGGGACATAGAATGGTATTATTTTATCATTATTAACTGTGTGATCAGTAGGTAAAGTGCTTGGCACAGTGCCTGACTTTTAAGTATTTATTAAATGTTGATTAATGAGAACAATAATACAGTATGTATGTAGGTATTCTTAATCAAACAGAACTTGTTGGCTTTGGACATAAATAAACTGCTAAATTCAACTTGGATTATTAGAGATGATAAGCTAAGATGGGTCTAGAGAATAATTCACCTTAAAATTTCAGCAGCTTAATACAATAAACATTGATTTCTTGAGATGCTGGTTATATTCACTTTCTTATTTGTACGCTGGTTACATGGATGTATTTAGTTCATAAGAAATCACCAGGCTAAAAACTTATATTTTGTGGGTCAATAAAAATAAAATTATATGAAGAAGTAAATACTTCAGGCTTAAATTTTTTATTTGTAAATTTGTTTATCATTCACACAAAATCCAATGTAATTAATATAAGTTATGCAGTTTCTGGAACATAATGACTCAGAAATTGCGATATTCATTAGAGTTGATCACAGATTTTCTTTTTTTTTATTTTTAAGGTTCATTTATTTATTTATTTGAGAGCGAGAGAGCTCACACACAAGGGGGGAGGGAAGTAGTGATGCAGGCAGAGGGAGAGGGAGAGAGAGTCTTAAGCAGACTCCACGCTGAACGCAGAGCCTGATGCGGGGCTCGATCTCATGACCCTGAGATCGGGACCTGAGCCAAAACCAGGAGTTGGATGCTTAACCAACTGTACCACCCAGGCTCCCAATCGTAGATTTTCTAGTTGTAGTTGTGATCACTGGAAGTCAAGTGTGGCCATACTAGTCAGGTCCTCCAGAGAAACAGAACCAGGAGGAGGTATACATGTGTGTGCATGTATCATTCATAATGAGATTCAAGTCAATTTCTTGAAATAAATACATATGAATTTATTACAATTTATTATTTATTTATAGGAATTGGTTTACAGTATTGTGGAAGCAGGTAAGTCCAAAGTTTGCAGGGTAGAGCAGTAGGATAGAATTATCAAGGCAAGAACTGATGCTATAACCTTGAGGCAGGATTTCTTCTTTCTCTGGGGAACTTCCTTTTTGTTCTTCAGCCTTCTCACGGATATGAAGAGGCCCGTCCAGATTACCAAGAATAGTCTCCTCGACTTAAAGTCAACTGACTATAGATGTGGCCAACAAAATGCTTGACAGCAACACAGATCAGTGTCTCATAGAGTAACAGTACTGTAGGGTAGCCATGGTGACCCACATGGTACATCGGCTAAGTGGAAATCATTGCTAATGAAACGAGAGTGGCAGTCACGTTTGTCACTTCTTGAAAGGCAGACCTGAAAAATTCACTGTTTTCTTCTGTGCTCGGTCAAGCCAGCCATCAGCCTAGGTACCTGAGTACCCATGAGGAGCAGAGCCACTGCCAATACTCTGTACAGGGGGAGTGAGTGAGAACCCTCCTTCACTGACACTTCAAGCTCATATGTTATAGCAGCATAACCTGTCCACCACCTCAACATTCAGCTTCCATAATCAGTAGGGCAGGGATCGAAGGCTAACTCACTGACTCTATTTAACTTTGGCCAAGAAATGACAGCATCACTTTTGCTCAAACTAGTCTTCTGATCCCACCTAAATACAATAGAAACAGGAAAAAAAAAAAAGCCAGGGGAGCACAGGGACACCCAGTACTCAGTAAATGTTTCTATCTCTTACTGCTGTAGTGTTAGAAGCTATCCAAATAGATTAGAAGACACACGTAAAAGAATTTCATACGGTAAATGCCCCAGAATGGAGTTAGCTCCGTTTATTGGTCCTACAAATCAGAGGTTCTTAACCAGCATGAGCGTGGCTTTTAGAACACCTGAAATTATAATAAAAATTTGTGAAGATAGGACTACATGCATTTTTTATGGAATGATCATTATTTTCCATCAGATTTTCAGAAAGATGTTGGGCCCAAAATGTAAAGAATCACATGATTTTCTTACATGAACAATTAAAAAAAACACAAAACCAAGTCATGGACTGCAGACAGTGATCTACCTGGTTCTCTATTTCCCAAGTGGAGTTAAGGCTTAAGACTAGGAAACTCCATCCAGCTCACGGTAATTGCCAAATCCTCCCTGCATTTGCTTTGGAGTCTGTCTTGCCTGGATGTCTCCCCACTTTGACTGGTTGCCCTCTCTCTGTCTTCCCTTCTTACCATCAGGTTTTATGACTTGAGCTGCCCGGGTTTCTCCTCCTACTTCCACACGGCCCTCTCCTGCAGAGGGGTTCGCCTGGTTCTTATTACAACGGTGCTGCTGGTAGGGAAAGCCACGGCAAGCTAAGAGTTCAGTAATTCCCACATATTATTTTCTTCCATTTGATTTGATGTTTCTGAGGTCCTGCACTGCACAGAGTCCAATTGCTAAGTTCTGTCAGGCGATCGTAGAGTTGGCTGACTTCTAAAAACCCATATATGGTTTTTCCAGTTAAATCCCTTGTGTCAATTCTAGCTACAATTTGTCAAATACTGAGGCCTTGAATACCTTCCTTCAAGGCAATTGCAATTAAGAGAAATCACTTCTTATTAAACTTAGAAGGGTCTGTTCTTAGTTAAAGGCCATTATCCCTCATTCAGACTCCTTCTGGGAGTATTAAGCAGTTACGCGGAGTAGTTGTTTGCCATTAACCTTGAAATCGTGTGGATTATTTAACTCTTAATGAAAATCATGCCGTATGGATACCCTTCTGATCTTTAAATGAATTAATTTGATCTGTTTTCAACTCTCCCTCATCATTCTGAAAAACCTGGCAGAGGATCAGTATACATCACAGGCTCAGAAGGAATGAGACTTGCTCTCCGATTTTCCAAGTTATTTCCCAGTTATGTTGGTTCTCTGGCCATTTCTATCTAGGCAAAAACAGTGAGTTTGTAGTCAAAGGACATCTCTTATTTGCTAAGATACAAATACCTTCTCCAGGAAAGATGCTCTCATTACTGTGTCTTAGTAAACCCAACTCCGTTACTCATGGCCACCAGCATTCCTTTAAGCTACTGAAATGGTGTCTTAGTAAAAGGACCTCAGGCTGACCTGTATGTAATCTCATCTTTGAGCTTTACTGGTTTTCGGACCATGAGTTAATTAAAGCTATTTTAAAAGTTTGTTTATTTAGGGGCACCTGGGTGGCTCAGTGTTAAGCTGCTGCCTCTTGATTTCAGTTCAGGTCATGATCTCGGGGTCCCGGGGTTGAGCCCTGCGTGGAGCTCTGTGCTCAGCAGGGAGTCTGCTTGAGATTCTCTCTCTCCCTCTCCCACTCCCCCCTGCTCCTGCTCTCAATCTCTTTCCCAAATAAATAATCTTTATTTATTTATTTATTTTTAAGATTTTATTTATTTATTCGACAGAGATAGAGACAGCCAGCTAGAGAGGGAACACAAGCAGGGGGAGTGGGAGAGGAAGAAGCAGGCTCACAGAGGAGGAGCCTGATATGGGGCTCGATCCCACAACACTGGGATCACGCCCTGAGCCGAAGGCAGACGCTTAACCGCTGTGCCACCCAGGCGCCCCTCAAATAAATAATCTTTAAAAAAATAAGTTTGTTTGTTTAAAAAGCTATTTTAAAGTGATTTTGATGCTGATTATGTCTGACAATTGTGTGAAAGCACCTAGGACATAGTAGTGACTTCCTAAATGTTCTGAGGGAGCATTATGAGTCAGGCGCGTGCTATGTCTCCCAGGGGTCGATGATAACCTCCTGATTTCAGAGCCTGCACTTTTATTCTTGCAGTTCAAGCTTACATTTGTCTTCATCTTGTTGTTGTTGTTTCATCTTTATGGTTTTTACCAAGAAGTGTGATCTTTGCAAAGATATAGTATATACATTAGAATCCTAGTTGAAGACGACCTTTATGCTAAATGACCCAGCTTTGCCATTCTCTAGCTGTGAGTCTTTTTCAAGTTACTTAGTTAATATGAATGTCTTTGGTTTTTTTAATCTGCAAAATGGAAATAATAAGAATTTTGAGGTTTTTAAATTTTTTAATATTTTTATGTAATATAAACTCCTAAATTAATACACCAAATACACTGAATAAAATACACTGTTAGTCCTGACAAAAGGAACAAAAACAAACTCTTATCTCCCTGTGTGTATATATCTCATAGACTACATAGGTCACTTGGAATCATGCCCATCAGGTGGTAATTGCTCTTTACATTAAGCTATTATTAGTGTTAATTGAAGAATGCGTGAGTTACAGGAAGTATTCAACACATGTTAATTATCATTACTATGATTCTTCTAACTAAAGACAAGGGTTGAAAGACGTAAAAGAAAATAAACTACATCAAAACTAGTAATGTACTGTATGGTGACTAACATATCATAATTGAAAAAAAAAGAAAGAAAATAAAGACCAACTAAGAAGATAATCAAGAAAAACAACTCTCTGCTATCAAAGAAGCAAACATCTGTAGGCTTAAAACTGTTACAGAGTTTAAGAAAATTCAGTGACAATAGAAATAAAAGCAATAAAAATCGAACTATATTTAAATGTTTAACAAAATGAAACAGTGAAAGTAAATTAATTCAAGAAATGTTGACCACAGTACTCTGTTCATTTTTCACGGGATATTGTTTAAGGACAAAAAAATTGCCAAGAAATTTTAATCTTTACATAGTAGTTTTATTGTTACTATGAATATTGATATTAAAAATCAGAGAGTATCTATTTTATTACAGATAAGAAAATAACTAAGCATGTTAATATTTGAACCCAGGGTTTTTACTCTAGGAAAAATAAAATAAAAATATAAAATCAAATAAATTAAGGAAAGCCCCGTGATGTAAAATTTGATTTGGAAATATCAGTATGAACTCGTTATTTACATATCTAAGTATTTCCTAGCTTTTCTACCAGAAAGAGCCTAGAATCAGTGATATCGCAGAAGCACATGAGCCTACGTGGCACCCAGATATTAGTTCCCAAATGCCAGGGACTCAGACTTCCGTAAGAAATGGCCGATTTCAGAGCTGGGATAAGGAAAGACCACAATACGTGTGCAACATCGCGTGCCAAAAGGTGATAATATTCTCAAAGCCTAAGGGGCCATGCAGCAAGTGCACTGGAGTGTGGCATGTGTATTTCAAAATATTATACAGAATGCTTCATCTTGTGTTCTTATAATCACTGGTTATGTCACCCTCAACAAACTCAGCTACTCTGATAAGAATACGACCACCTTGCTCAGGAGAGATACAAACCTGGTGAGAGTGAGAACATTTGAAGATAATGATGTAACCCCAAATGACTTAACCCAAATGATGTAAGGCAGTGATGTAACTTTGAACAAATAGCACGCGAGGCATATTGTAACTTCCAGGTCCTGCGCTAGTTAGCAGAAAACTCAGCAATGCCACCCTCCCCCACCCCTCCAGCCACATGCATTGAGAAACCTTTGTATTCTACTTCTCGTGTGACTTTCCAGGAAGCATTGTTCTATCAGCAGGAGGAGGACACCCCATGGTGGGCAAGGCAGAGAGCAAGGCACTGAACACTTCAGGGATCTGGGTGATAGATCCCTTTCCCACATTTTAATTTTGCTTAGCCACTTAACTTTTTATGGAAATAATGCTTGAATTTGTAAATGCTTTAAGAAGTGGTTTGTATGGTTTTTGCTCCTCCTGCATTCTACAGCTCAGAGAACTAGGTTTTGTTGTGACTTGAGTAACCCTGAAATTGAGACTAAAATTGGAAACTCAAGTGGAACACAGGAGCCATGTTCAAGAAGTTCTTATTGGCTGAGTGTGTGATAATTTGAACATAAAAAATAACAATTTTGAAAATGGATTATAACACATTGAATTAAACCCCCAAATCCATGTGTCCATAGTGTGACATCAAAAAAGATGGGGAGTGAAGAAGGGGGGATGGAAAGAAAGTCAAGTCATGAATGTAGAAGGGATAATGCTTAGGGAAGCTGCTGGTTTTCAACCACCAGTATAATAATCATTTCAGGCAAGTATCATCAATGGATAGTAAAATCATGTGTGAGAAGTCAGGAGACACCACAGTTACATGGTCTCAAAGTTTTGTCTCGTGGATTACTTCCTAAAGGGAAAAGGCACCTCTACAATGGAGCGAGTAGAGCTCCTCGGGGCTCTAGCTAAGGGTCCAAACGTGGTAACGTGAGTAACGGGACAGACTGGTGCAATGGGCCTCTTGTGTTGCAATAAGAAGTACACAACATCACCTGCATGGTATTCCCAAATACTATAGGAAATTCTTCTTTAAAATCTAGAATGAGGGGCGCCTGGGTGGCACAGCGGTTAAGCGTCTGCCTTCAGCTCAGGGCGTGATCCCGGCGTTATGGGATCGAGCCCCACATCAGGCTCCTCCGCTATGAGCCTGCTTCTTCCTCTCCCACTCCCCCTGCTTGTGTTCCCTCTCTCGCTGGCTGTCTCTCTCGCTGTCAAATAAATAAATAAAATCTTTAAAAAAATAAATAAAATAAAATCTAGAATGAGAGACATTCTATTTTTTTTAAATGACCTAGGCTGTAAAAATTTTAACTCAAATTTAAAAGGTGCAAAATGACTCAGGAGACCTAACAATCAAATGCAATGTTCAGAACTTGATTGGATCTCAAATCGAGAAAAAAAAGAAAAAAAAAAAAAGCTCTTCTAAAAGGTATGTGAAGGACAGTTGGACAAGTTTTACTATGAATCGTGTCATGACAGAATTATAGAATTTGGGTCCATTTTCTCATGTGTGTTAGTCATACTGTGTCACCTAAGAGGCACCTGCGAAATTACTTAGGAAGGAGACATCATTACCTTCGGAAAGTTCAGGGGGGAAAAAGATAAAATAAGTGAGACAAACTTTTCTCAATTCATGCAAATCAACGAAGAGCACACGGGTGCCGATCGTTGCGCCGGAGGTTGAACTCCAGCTTGCCTTTCTCCACTCTGTGACGCGGGGGTGGGGAGACCATGTTTTGCTGGAGGCTGTTGGCTCCCATTAGGCTCTAGTGCCAGGGGGATTAAAGGGAGACTGGGGGCTGCGAGAAGAAGGGATGGTTTTCCTGTCGGCATCTGCCCGCAATGTTTCTTCTCCAGAGAAATAGAACACACACGGGGGCTCAAGTCATAGCTACGGCATTTGTAGCATCGAGCCAGGCAAAGGGGGCTCTCCTCCGAGAAAGTGGGTACAGAAAGCCTATGTTGTAGGAACACGGTCTCCGAATCACAGTCTATTTTCCCACAGAAAATTTTTCTTCTCAGACATCCAAGGACCTCAAGATGAGTAATTCTAGTCAAAAAGAAGTCTACACTATATTTTATACTCGCACCAAAATAGCTGGTCATTTTGCTGCAGGATTCTACCTTCAGCTGTTGGTGTCTCTACAGCCAGGGCCAACGGAATTCAGGTGGTCTGAAGGATCAAGTGCAATTGGTGTCCATGGCCATGGTTTCCATAATTTCTTGTACTACCTCATGTGTCGAGGTCAAGAAAGCTTTTAGGATCCTATGTACGTGCAGAATCATCATGACACGCCCAGAAAAATTTCTTGCCTCCTAACTCACTCCAAGAATATCCATGGCCTTCTACTTGAATCCCTGCTAAAGCACACTAGCTTCAGACTCCATTCACTTGACCAAACTCTCCAGAGTGAGCTTGTACCCATTCACATGGGTATAGTCTGAGCTGTAGAATTTTCCTGTATCGAGTTGAATCACAAGAAAGCGCATGAGTAAATTTTTACTAGTAATATGGAGTCGACTAAAAACCCAGACATCATAGCACGGCCCACCCCAACTGGAGTAGGTAATGTAAGACACAGAGCAGAAGCTCTGCACCAGACCAGAAGAGAAACTATTGTCTCGGCCATACTGGTTCAGATCCATCATAGGGAGGTTGGGAACTGAGTTCTGTTTTGAGCCATCCCTGTGTCACTGGGTATAGACAGGACTCTCTCTGGACGTCATTTCGGAAAGTAGGTCTAATGATTCAAAACAAAAAAAAATTTAAAGACAATCTTTTCGAGCACAAAGAAGCATTCTAGGTATTGCTTTCAATCAACATTTCTTAAAACGTGTCCACAAAAATTCCAAGAGACATTTAAAAAACCTCTTCAGGAGGGAGCTAGAGCATGCAACATTTCCAAACACACGGAACCCAGTATATCCTCACCTTAGCACCTTAAAGGGCTGGTGTTCTGAAGAATACTCTTAAGGAAATACCTAAATTGAGTAAGCCTCGCCAGACAGTGTGACCAAGTCTGTCTCACCGATGGTTACGTACATTTGCCGGGGGCGGGGGGAGGGGGCTCATCCACAACCACACTTCTGCTGCCCCACGTGGAATACAGTCAAACGATGCTCCCCACAGCTCCTTACACTCACTTGCTCGGAGTCAAGAATCCATGAGCTTCTACTGAATTGGATTAAAAAGGACTTTAAGCTTAAAATTGCTCTGAGGGAAAGAAATATGAAATTACTTCTTGGGAAGTTATGATTTATACTTGGAAATGTTAAGATAGAATTTAATCATCAAGAGAATTCTCATCTAATTGAAGAGAAAAAATCACATCCCGGAGAAATCTTCCTGGCCATTATGAATCGCTGCAAGACTAGAAGCAGGGAAGGTGACAGGATTCAGAGAGCATGGAAATTCTATCGTTTCTGCTGCATCTTCCTGTGAACACCAGCTGCATACTGAGTGAACATAGCTTCAGGATTCCTAAACCTCATTCCAGCTCAGTCATGTGAGTCCAGGCTAAATCGGATGGGAAGGTTGCAGAATTTCTGAATACAAATGGAATTTACTCTCTTCTGCTGTAGGCTTTCTTCTCTGGCTATATATATTTGGAGGAAAAATTTTGATATTTTGGGAGAAAAATCTTTATACCAGTATCTGTTCCCCTCTTACCACTTATCAAAGTCATTTTCTGCTGCTGACATCATGCTTGTTGATGAGAGGGAAGAATAAAACAGCCACAAGATATTATTCTCCAAACTTTTAATGAGTACCTACCAAACATTAGGAAGTGTTCTACAGCTGTGGTGAATTAATGAAAAAGAGAAAGCAAGTCCCTTACATAATAGAGCCCACACTCTAGTGGGGAAGACAAATACGTATACAAACAGCTGGAATCTCTATTCAAGAAACGTGTAGCAGGTGCCTGCTACGGAGCAAGAACTGTGCTAAGCAGGGGGGATGGGAATATGTAGAGACACAAGACAAGTCCTATTTCTGATAAATTATTTGGAGACGAAATCAACAAGTAATTTACTACGTCACAGAGAAGTAAGTACTATAATATAGTGACTAAGTAACTTTGTCTAGAGAATTAGAAACAATTTTCATTTAAGGGTATTATTTTCTAGTCTTTGAAGTAGGAGGATGAGTCCATTTGGCAAAGAAGAAAAAGACATCAAGATGCTAATAATGGTCAGAGTACACAGTTTGGCAGTTTTAAGAATGTGGCCCCAAGAAACTTTGTGGCTCCTTGCATTGAGTGGTCTGGCCCTTGTACCCTTCCCTTGGGGACCCATAAGGGACGGTTGTTCTGATGCTGATGACTAGCAACACCTGGACACAAAAGGTGCCGCTTCCACATGTTCACTGGATTGCTCCCAGTAGAAGCACTGAGTCACCGTGGCTGAAGTACAGATACCGCAAGTCTACCATACTGTGAGGGATCCAAACTACATGGGGAGGCCATGTTGGCAGCCCCAGCCATGGACTCCTCCCTACCCATATATCGAAGGCAAGTGAGTACATTTTTAGTTAATTTCAGTCCTCAGGCTTCGAGTCACCCCCATTTTTCAAATTTTTCCAAATGATTTTCCCAGATGATTCTATCACTCTCGTTCTGTCCCCACTACTACTATGCTGACTCTAGCCATTATTATTCCCTATGAGAGTGAATCCTCCCACGAACCAGGTTGCTCTCTGACTGCAGATACAACCTCTCGATTTGGCTCATCATTCTGCAAGGAGAATGATATTTCTAAAACAGAAATATGATCGGCATTGCCTCAGCACGTGCCGACCTTCCCATCACCTCCAGGAGGCTCACGAGGACCTTCGTGATATGGCCTCTTTAATGCTCTCCAGGTTCAGCCCTCAGCCTTCCTTCCTAGCCAGAAAGCCCACCTTTGGTTTTCTTGAACACATCTTCCTTCTTCTCTCACTTCTTGGTCTTTTCACAGGTTTGTCCCTCTGTGGCACCCATCCCATATTTGCCTACCTGATGCTTCCTTATTCATCAGTTCTCAGCATCAGTGTCATCTCATTTAGAAAGCTGTTGGTGCCCTTTCCTTTCCTCTTTCTTTCTTTCTTTCTTTCTTTCTTTCTTTCTTTCTTTCTTTCTTTCTTTCTTTTTCTGCACCAACAGCCCCAAGTCTCATTCCTGTTCAAGAAGATAGGCTGAATTTTCACTGTCTATAAATTGTCTGACTTTACCACTGTACTATAAGCGCCATGAAGATGGGGACTTTGCCTAGCTTACCACCTATCTAGCTGCAGGAGGAAAAGGCACAGAGGTAAAAAACACATCTTACCTGAAACTAAGGTGACAACTTTCCTCCAGTGCGAAGTGGGACAAGAAGAAATTTAAAAATTGATAAGATTTAAATAAAGAAATAATTTCTGTCTAGGGAATCAGGGATAGCATGTTACACATAGTCATATTTAAACTGGGTTCTAATAAATAATACCATTTGAAAAACAATCAAGCTGAAAGAGAATATCCTATATTACACCCCACCCTCGACATATGATCATTTTGCATGGAAATCTATAGCAATAGAATCGATTTGTACCTAGCCAAAGTTTCTCTTCTACCACCTTCATCTGCCTTCAAAAATGAAATTATTCTTGAAGATTTTGAAAACTATCTGTAGGTGTTTACAAATGAAGATGTTTACTAATTTGTAGGTGCTTGCAGATGAGTATTTGTCTTTGAGATCTCAGCCGTTTCTTTTTCAGAATTGCCTGATGATATTCATAGGTGACAGAAACGTACCCGGCCAGAGTCACTAGGGCCTACTCTGCTCAGATTCTAGTAGGTGCAATAATTTTCAGGAAATGCTGAAGGTCCTCCCCATCATGGCAACAGAAATCTCAACCAGTAATTATCACAGAGTTTAAAGAACGCTCAAAGGGGGAAAAAAAAAAAAAAAAAGAAAAAGAAAAGGCTACAGGTTTAATTTTGGATTTGAGCTAATTAGAGCCAGGAGAACATATCTGAAAGGGTTAGGAGCCTTTCATAGTAGCATTTCATAATTATAGAATATCCCTGGCCCTAGGCAGTCATGCATTTCATTGTGGTTTGAAATTGTCAGGGTCTCCTGTCACCCACTTACTTGGATAATTTCAGAAAAGTTTCTTTTATCCCTCAGCATCTCGGGGAACTAGCCTCTTGAGGACAGCCCTGAACGAGGTGTCTGTTTCAGAGTTTATGGTGTTCCTGGAGGTGTTGTCCATTCTAGATATGCTTATGACTTGTTTCAGCTTAAGCAGTGACCACAGCCATCTACTACGATTGGATTTAAAATCAAAAGAGTCAGGACAGAGAATTAAAGAAGCTCATTTAATAAATTATGAGGGTTTTTGTTTGGTACATCCATCTATTTATCCATTTGCTCATTCATTTATTGCAAAAATATTTATTAAACTTCAAACATGTATCATCAGGCAAATAATAGTACTTAGCCTCACAGGGTAAGATTTGAAGAGACTATTTGCAGACCTCAGAGCAATGCCTGCCTCGTGACAAATCTGTAAATGGTGAATATTAGTTTGATCAGTTTGTATCCAATACATTTTTTGTGGAATGAATAAATGAACAAACAGCCAAGTGTTGATATCAATCAAGAAGGAATCAGAATGGTGGAATAATCTGGACAATCGAACAGAAGGAAAATTCACATTTGCACAGGTTCTCATGAGCAGGGCTGATGAGATACATTCTGTTGGAAACAAGAGCTGGAAAAAGGACAGTGGGAGAAGGTGCTTCCTGACGCCCTGGGCTGTGAGGCGTTTGAAATAGGTTCCCTGGTGAGGCGGTGAGTATCAGGTCCGGGGTAGGTAGGGGCTCATGTCTACATTGGATTACTCACTGCGCAGGTGTGGAGGAGGGTGGGCAAGGGGTCCCTTTGAGGTCCCTTCTAAACTGAGATTGTAAAATTCCAAGGAATCCCTGAGCATCTCAAGGATATTCGATTTATCTCAATTAGTGGACAGATTAATCCAAGCTAAAACTTGTTAAGTAAAATAGCACAAAGTAGCTCTAAAATGGGGTTAAATATGGTTGAATTCCACTGAAAACAATCAGAACCATAGAATATTTTCTCTTTATTTTTCCATATGACACAGAATTAGCGAATGAGCAGTCACGCGGGACATTTTTTTCTAACCTGAGTCCTTGATGTCATCATTTCACGTACACACAGAGGCCAGGTGGGCCTTCTGTAGCTCCTACTTAGGAACATAGGCCTTATGGTTAGAAAGTTCTGGCTCCTAGTTCTAGCTGCATTGTTTGCTCAGCAAACTTGAGCAAGTTCCTGATGCTTGTTGAGCCCTGGTTCCTTCTTCATTGAGGTGAAGACATTATTTTGATTGCTACATTATTCAAAGAATATTCAGAGAGCCAGGAGATGAGGATTGTAGCCCAGCTCGGTCACTCACTGGCTGAGTGACTCCGATGAGCCACGTCGTCTTTTGGTGTCTAGCACGGCTAGACAATGGACTTACTAACCTATGACCTGCTCGCTTTGCAAATTACAAGAATCCGAAGTAAGTGATATTTTAAAAACTATATATACAGATAAAAATGAGTGTTTGTTTTAAATACATAAATATACCTACACAGTTGTATTTTCTGTATTTACGTATCTATAAATAATAGATAATATAAAATCTTTGCCAGTTTTATTGTCAGTTGAAGTGGGATCTAAAGCTCCTGCGGGCTTTTTTTTTTTTTTTTGCCCCAGCTTCGTTCAACAGTATCTTTCCCATTCCTGCTTGTCTCCAGGGCTGCTGTAACAGATTACGATGAATGCCGTGCCTCGAAACAACAGATATTTATTCTCTCCCGGTTTGGGAGGCTACAAGAGCAAAACCAAGGTATCAGCAGGATCGGTTGCTTCTTGGGGGCTCGGAAGTGGCATCTCCAGGCGTCTCTCCTGGCTTTGGTTCAGAGCTGTCGATCCTGGTGTCCCTCGGTCTGTGGCAGCATCACACCAGTCTGCCCCCATTGACATTGGTGGTTTTCTCTGTGTGTCTGTGTGTCTCTGTTTTCCCTTCTTATAAGGACGAAGCACTGGATGAAGCCCCACTTGCATTCAGCATGACCTCATCTCAGTGAAGACGGTATTGATGCCAAGACCCTATTTCCAAAGAAGGTCGCATTCTAAGATTCCAAGTGGATGTGAATTTGGAGGGAACCCTCTTCCGCTCAGGATACCATCCACAGTCCCCAGATTCTGTCGCACAGAGAAGAGCAAGGAAGGAGACTCCTGCTTTTAGGTGTCTTATAAAATCAATGATGCGTTATGAGGATTTCGGTTTTGCTCTCTATATTCTACAGCTTATTACTCTGGGGACGCTTTGTCTTCAGGGAAGCAGATGCACTGAGGATTCAGCAACGGGAAGGAGTGCATCCTAAACGGAAAATACATCTCTGACAACGTACATGAGGCAGGTGGGAGGAGAAGCTCAGGCGTTTGCCTGCATCTGGACCTGTCTCCCACCTTGCCTAGATTACACTGGTCTGTGCCCACCTGCAGCTGGACCCCAAAGGAGCAGAAGGTTTATTGAGTTAAATTGTCAGGTTTCACCAAATTTGGTGTGATTACATTGGGTATGTTGTTCTTATCCGAGCCATGCTGTAGAGAACTGAGATTGCAGATGTGTTCATCCGTCAGCCAGGGCAGAGCTGAGACCAGATCAGCGACAGTCATGGTAATTACCAGTAATTCCCAGGGCAAAGGGGAATGTTCTGACGAAGAGCTGTAGTCTGAAGGTCCAGCTACTTCTGCTTCTAAACAACTTTACCTCCACTAAAAACCTTGAAATCGTCAATGTGACTTATTAATGAAGGCTATAATTTTCATATAAACCACACACTCTGTAAGTCAATGTTTGCTTAATTTAATTGGGACAAAATTGGTCCTCTGAGCAATGTTATGTCATTGACAAAGTCACTTACACTCTGTATATTTCAGCCGCCCACAGCCGCCCAAAATACAAAACAAATACTATTATGTGCCCTTTCCCAGCAGGAATGAATTCAACAAAGGCTTTAAAATCAACTCTGTGTTTTTCAAAGGGAAGGTAAGTGCCTCTTCGTTACTTGATCAGGCATCATGATTGAAAAGCGTGGACACCGATAGTAGATATCCCTTTCTTTCTCATCGACAAAATGAAGTGCAAATGATACTCCATCACAGGGCTTCTCTGAAGGTCTAGATAATAATTTCTAGTAAAAATTAATGAGAAGATTTGAAATGAGAGCCATTGATATTCAGATTTGTAATTGTTGAAGTAAGCCTTTCCTTTTACTTTCTGCTGAAGCAATTGACATTTTCCCCTGAGTGGCCAGCCTGGCAGAAATCACAGTCATCTGAGGACCTCTATACAAGGGCATTCTTGGTTAAAACTCAGTAAAAAGGTGACTGCAAAAGCACTTTTAGAGGCTTCTTATGGTAGAAAATATGACTTTCCTTTAATGTACATTTAAGTTAAAATAGAAAAAAAGTGAGCTCTATTACATTTAGAGCTTTTTATTTAAAGTATCTTCATCAAAGAACTGAAGGTGGGGAGATGTATTGAGACCATATATTTTAGCATTATTCAGGAAAATTAAGGCAGTGTGTACAAGTCATTCTACCCTATGGGGTAAGGATACTAAAACTTAGTTGCAAAGTATAATATAAAGAATAAAGAATAAATAAATAAAAATAATTAATCTTTGTAAAAAAAAAAGACTTCTATTAAAAAACAAGGTTTGGACTAAAGTCTTATTTGAAATCTGAAATCGTATTGGGGACACCTGGCTGGTTCAGTCGGTAGAGCAGGCAGCTCTTGACCTCAAGGTTGTAATTTGGAGCCCCATGTTGGGTGTAGAGATACTTGAAAATGAACTCTCTTTCGAAGGGATACATGCAACCCGATGTTTATAGCAGCATTTTCTACAATAGCCAAATTATGGAAACAGCCTGTGTCCATCGATTAATGAATGTATAAAGAAGCTGTGGTGTATATATCCAATGGAATATTATCCAGCCATAAATAATGAAATCTTGCCATTTGCAACGACATGGGTGGAGCTGGAGTGTATTATGCTAAGCGAAATAAGTCAGCCAGAGAAAGACAAATACCATATGATTTCAGTCACATGCGGAATTTAAGAAACGAAACAGATGAACATGCGGGGGAGGAGAAAAGAGAGAGGCAAATCATAAAACAGACTCTTAACTATAGAGAACAAAGTGAGGGAGGGGAGGTGGGAGGGGGGATGGGCTAAATGGGTGATGGGTATTAAGGAGGACGCCCGTGATGAGCACCGGATGATGTATGTAAGTGTGGAATCACTAAATTCTATACCTGAAACTAAGATTACATGATATATTAACTAATTGGAATTTAAATAAAAACTTGAAACTAAAAAAAAAAATCTTAAAAAAATAAATAAAATCATATTATATACTACATTTTTTGTTAAGTCCTTACTCCATGAATTGTAATATACATATTTAATTTTTCACATTCTAATTAGAATTGCTATTTTATCACTTTAAATGTAAGGTAGATCCTTTCCATGGTATGCAAGTCCAGGTTTGCCTGGGAGCAGGACAGAGAGAGGAAAAATGAAACAGGATTTCTCCCACTCTCTCTTTCGGTTGTAGGACCCCTTCCTACTTCTTAAGCCAGAAAGAGGAAGATTCTTTTCTTTTTCTTTTTTTTCATAAAGATTTATTTATTTTAGAGGGGGTGAGGGGCAGTGGGGGAGGTAGAGGGACAAGCTCAGCTCAGCGCAGAGCCTGAGTTGGATCTCTATCTCAGGACCCTGAGATCGCGACCTGAGCCAAGGAGATCACGACCTGAGCCGAAACCAGTAGCTGGACACTTAACCAACTGAACCACTCAGGTGCCCGGGAAGATTTTCCTAGAACTCTTTCTCTCTGTGCTAATGCACAGGGAGGATTTGGGCTGCTTTGGATCTAAACTGAGGGTATACTCTCTTTACATTAATGAGAACAAGAATCCTTGACCAAGGATTGCTACTCGTTCATTACTCATCACTTCTTTTTAAAAACATTCCCTTCCGAATAACTTGACTGAGCTTCTCCCCAATCCCGTTCAGAGTTCCTAAACGGAATGCATGCAGTATAGACAAGTTACTGTGCAGCCTCATTCAGAGATTGCTTTCTGTCTCTTACCTCTCTCATTTGCCAAGACCCTGCTAGATCACAAACAGGTAAAAGGGAGCCCCGGGGCGCCAACCTAGTTAATGACAAGATGTCACAATCCTTTTAGCTTGTTTTCAACTTGCTCCTTACCTTCTTTTCTTTTCCAGGAAGCCCCGATGCACTCTGTATTTGGGCAACATCCAACCGTATTTTATACATGACTCATTATAAAAGCATTGGGAATACCAAAAACCATGCCACTTCCCCTCTTTTAAAAGATCCTTAAACGGAGGTCAATTACAAGATACTGGATTTAGTAGTGGCATATGTCAAGTTTACTGAAATATAGTAAGGGGCACTTCTTTCTTCCTAAGAGGGTGAGTAATGGAGGGCAGAGACTCTTCTCTGGAGATACCTCTTAGATGGATGCTGAAGGATAAGTAGGATTTCAGCAGATAGAGCTCTTCTGTAAAATAAAATGACTTTTATAACCTGAAATGGAAATAAATTAGTAAGATCGAAGTGGAGCAGGGTGAGAAAATGCAACTGTTTCTACCGTACTCTAGGAAATAATTCTAAATTTAAAAAGCATCGCCTTTGCCATGTATTGCATTGCTCTAAAATTCATGCACATAGAATATTAAAGCGCATTAAGTTCAATTTTTAAAAAAGCATTTGCCTATTGATCAGATAATTACCTTATATGTTTGAGGTGCCAACATGTAAGTAAGCAGGAAGGATCTGATGCGTTCTTCATCACCAAGTCTAGAGGTCTTTATTTTTAGTATTTACTATAGTCGTGAAACATAATTTACAAGGAGATTTACACATACCAATATCTACATGTTAGGTCTTTTTCTTTTCCCTAGAAGTCTTTAGCTGGCAATAAAGCACAGAACCACAAGGCATGTAAAGTATGAGGATGAGCTCAAGACTATCGTCAGATACCACACTAGACCCAAATCTTAGCACAAGCATTGACTAGCTGCGTGCCCATGAGTAAAATACTAGATCTCCATGCTTCCTTTTCTTTCATTTGTAAAATGTGGCTCATAATAGTACCTATTTCCCAAGATCATTATGAAGATTAAGAATATAAATATGTAAAAAGTGCTTGCTGTCTGACACATGAAAAATGCTATACATGCTAGTTATTAGTATTTACATGTATCAATCATATAGAAAGTTATTTTTTTAAGTTATCATTGGTTCTGCATGTAAGGAGGTTGGAAGCCATCCCTCCATTCTAACAACAGCAAAAAGTTGAACAGATCGAAGAACAACTCTCCTTGGATCCATAAAAGAGGGGAAAACAAATGGCAAACCATTGCCCCCAAGATTAGAGAAACAGACAGGGGAATACAGGCATCATTGGAAGAGACTCCCAAGTGGAAACCACCCGAGGAACGAGTTCCAACGGAGGAAAACTGAACTGTAATTTACAAATGCTGGAGGACAACTGAGAGTTAAAAACTCCAAGGGGACCCAGTCATAGGAGGACCTTCAATATATTGTGAGATTTATCTCCAGGTGGTTGACCAGGTTCCCATCTAGTCAAGTATTACAGTAGTGGCATAATGATATATTGCTATCACTGCAACTATTAGAGAAAAATCCCCTGGTGCTTCTGGAAGGGAAAGAGGAAAAGGAAGCATTTTGAAATACACCATTGTGCTGTGTTCTTCTTAACAAGGCCTGCCCTTAAGGAAAACTGGTTGACCAATGCCTAACCTGCTGGGACATTATCAGAGCCTAACGGACCTGGAGGGGGGAGGAAATAGCCAACTACAGCTCACTCTAGCCATCTCGACCCACTTAAAGAGAGAAAAAGCTGAGAAACTCTTGAGACGGTCACAGTGCAGAGGCACAGGCTCACTGAAAGTTTGAGACATAACTGTAGGATTCTGGAATGGTCCCTCTCCCCACACACCTCACCACATTTCTAATGGCCTATTTATAGCCATACCCTTTACCCAGTACATTTTTGCCCAGCTATCAGGGAAGGAATTACAAGGTATATCAAAAGGCAAAAACAAAAACAAAAAACAACTCCACAGTTTGAAGAGACAGAACAAGCAACAGAACTAGACATGGCAAGGATGTTGGGATTATCAGATGGGGAATTAAAAAGACAAAACAAAACTATGATTAACATGCTAAGCAGTCCAACGATAAAGTAGGCAGCGTGCAAGAACGGATGGGCAAAGTAAGTGGAGAGGTGCAAATCCTAAGAGCGAGCCAAAAAGAAATGCTAGAAATAAAAAAAAAAAAACCACTGTTAACAGAAGTGAAGACTGCCTTTGATGGTTTGTTAGTAGACTGGACATGACTGAAGAAAGAATCTCTGAGCTAGAGGATATATAACTAGAATCCTTGAAAACCAAAAGCCAAAGAGAACAAAGACCAAAAATAAACAGAACAAGATATCCAGGAAATGTGGATATGAAAGGTGTAACATACGCACAGCGGGAATGCCAGAAGGAGAAGAAAGTTACAGAAGAAATATTTGAGGGGCACCTGCATGGCTCAGTTGGTTAGGTGTTTGACTCTTGATTTTGGCTCAGGGCATGATCTCAGGGTCATGAGATCGAGCCCCACCTCAGGCTCCGCACTCAGCACAGCAGTCTGCATGAGATTCTCTCCTTCTCCCTCTTCCCCTCCCTCTCCTTCTCCCTCTCCCTCTTCCTCTGCCTGTGCATGAATGTGCGTGCACATGCTCTCTCTAAAATAAATAAATAAAATCTTTCTTTAAAAAATATAAATATTTAAGACAATAATGACTGAGAATTTCCCTATTTTTCGATAGAATTAATGAAAATATGTGTATTGAGATGGTTAATAAAATTGATTACCTTCTACCCAGACTAACGAGGATAAAAAGAGAGAAGACACAAATGACAAATATCAGAAATGAGGAAGGTACCAGTACTACAGAGTCTTCATCTATTAAAAGGATAAAAGAAAATACCATGAATAAGTTTATGCTAATAAATTTGACATGCATATTAATTGGATCAACTATGTATACGTATAAGTTGGGTCAATGTATGTATATATATATGAAATATAAATTTTCATTAAAAATTCATAAAATAAATTTTACATAAATATATATAAACTATGTATTAATTTTTTCGATTTTTTATTAAGTTTTTTATTTTAATTCCAATATAATTAAATACAGTGTTATATTAGTTTCAGGTGTACAATATAGTGATTCAACAAGTCTATACGTTACTCAGTGCTCATCATGATAAGCATACTCTTTTTTTTTTTTTAATGTTTTTTTATTATATTATGTTAGTCACCATACAGTACATCCCTGGTCTCTGATGTAAAGTTCGATGATTCATTAAAATTAAAATGAAGAGTAAACATTCTTTCTTAGTCCTCTTGGAATTTTTTTTTTTAAAGATTTTATTTATTTATTCGACAGAGATAGAGACAGCCAGCGAGAGAGGGAACACAAGCAGGGGGAGTGGGAGAGGAAGAAGCAGGCTCATAGCGGAAGAGCCTGATGTGGGGCTCGATCCCATAACGCCGGGATCACGCCCTGAGCCGAAGGCAGACGCTTAACCGCTGTGCCACCCAGGCGCCCCAGGAATTTTTTTTTTCTAAGTAAGTTCTACACCCAGCATGGGCCTCAGACTCATAACCCCAAGATCAAGAGTCACATGCTCTACTGACCGAGCCAGCCACGTGCCCCATTTTTAAAAACTGACCATAGTCTGGGCTATAAAAGCAAACTTTGAGAAATGAGAAAGACCAAAAAGGATTCAGTGAATGCACTTTGGCCAGAGTGCAGGTAAGGTAACCATGACGAGAAGATAATCAAAAACTCACATATGTTAAGAAATTAGAGAGTGTGCTGTGAGAGCCCTTGGGGCGAAGAAGAAACTGTAATGTACATAAAAATGTTTTGAATAAAATGATAATAAAAAATGGCATAGTGTGGGGCCCCTGGCTGGCTCAGTTGGTTGAGCGTCCAACTTTTGGTTTTGGCTCAGGTCATGCTGTCGGGGTGGTGAGATCCAGCCCCATGTCAGGCTCCGTGCTCAGTGGGGAGTCTACTCCCGATTCCTTCTCCCTCTCCCTCTGCCCCTCCCCATCCTGTGCTCTCTCTCTCTAAAATAAATATATAAATCTTCAAAACAAAAATGGCACAGTAAAACAGTGAGATGTAGCTAAAGCTATGCTTAGACATTTATCCTTAAATAAGTACATTGGAAAAAAACAAAGACTGGAAAATAAATATTTTCTAAATATCTGTCTCATGACATAGCAAAAACAAACAAACAAATAAAAGCCTAACAAGTTAAGCCCAAAGAAAGTAGAAGAAAGGGAACAATAAAAAGATGAGGAGATTAATGATAAATTAAACAAATATACAATAGAGAGATCAATAAAGCCAAGAGTTTGTGCTTTGAAAGCGCTAATAAACGGAGAAACCTCCAGAAAACTGACCAAGAAAGAGGAAGCAAATTTCAATATCGGGAAGAAAGGGGGGGCTGTGTAACAGATGCTACAGAATTTGAAAAAGCGTATCTAGAGGTATTTTGAAAAACCGTGACAATTGAGAAAAAATGAACCAATACCCAAATAAATCGCTAACTCTGACGTTAGGAAGAAAACATAGATCTGAACAGCCGTAACTTTTAAAGAGATTAAATATATAGTTAAAAACCTCACAAAGAAAACTCCAAATCCCGATGACTCATAGGTAAATTCTAAAGTTACCTTTGAAAAAGAAAGGACACCCATTTTAAGCAAACGCTTCTACAGAATAGAAAAAACAGGAAAACTCCCCAGTAGTTCCTACCATCCGGTAGTATTCGATCCAAGACAGCGTTCAAAAATAATCAGTATAATTTCTTATATTAACGACAACAAATTAATATGACCATTTCAACATAAAAACACCCTTTTTATTAAAATTTGAAGTTCATTCCTGAATATCCAAATAGATATTTTGTTAGAAAGAAATTTTCTTCATCTCCGACAATGAAGACAAGAAATTTACAAATTTGAAAAATCACACTGGAAAATGTGAAGTGTTCCTTCTGTAATCAGGAAGGAGACAAGCTTCCCCATTATCACAGGTCACGTCCAGTATTGCAATAGAGGCCCCGAGCTTTACAACAAGACCAAGAAGAGGAAAAGTGTCATGGGCAGAGGCCCAGGTGATAAAACTGATTATTTGCATGCGCTGGCGCACGTGTGGAAAATCTACAAGAATGTACAGAAAAATTGTTATAAGTAATGAGCAAGTTTAGTGTAGTTGAGTTCAAGGGGTAAGTTGCCTCATTACATCAATTTTGTAGTTCCATGTTTCTGCATAACAGTGATTCTATGCATTTTGCATCCGCTTGCACAATGCATGTACCCTGGACTGCATGTTTGCGTCTCCCAGAAATCATATGCTAGAGCTCCAATTTCCCATGAGATGGTATTTGGAGGTGGAGCCTTTGGGAGGTAATTTGGGTTAAATGAGGCCTTGAGGGTGGGGTCCCCATGATGGGCTTAGTGTCATAAGAGCAGGGAAAGTTGAGAGCTCTCTCTCTCTTCTCTCTCCACCACTCAAAGGCACAGCTGCAAGGCGGCAACTCAGGAAGCAGGCCTTCACCAAGACCTGAGTCTGGGACACCTTGATCTCTGACTTCTTTAGTTCCAGAACCGTGAGAAATAAACGTCTGTTGCCTAAGCCACCCGTTGGTGGCATTTTGTGACAGCAGCCGAAGCTGACTCATACAGTGCACGGCTGTAATCCCTGAGCCCCTTTCTGCTGAGAAGCAACTTTCTTCTCATCCCATAGCCACTGGTTATTTTACGTCCTCGTGGGTGCACATCAGTTCTTGGCCCTGCATTATGTGTTTGGTCCGTTTCATTCTATATACTTTGGTTCTAATATGTTCAGTTGCTCCCTCCATGAGAAAAAAGGCCTTTATTAGAACAGACTACAAAACCACAGCTCCTAGAGTAGGCGGTTGAATGGCACGTCCTTGGCTTCCTTGTTTTGTCCTATGACCACGACTCCAGTTGGTGCAGGAAGAGTCTCTCCAGCTAAGGCACAGGCCATGTGGCAGAAGAGAAAGGACACGGACCCGGCCACCCTAAGTGACTCCGCTCCCAGCCTGGAAAACTTGAGCTCCGTTTCCAGCCAGGAAAACTTGGGTTCCTTGCTCATTTTACTGACAGTTATCTACAAATTGGGATTTAAAATAAATACATCTCAGGGTTATCCTAAAAATAAAGTATCATGTGTCAGGTACCTAGCATAGTGCTTGACATGTTTCTTCTCATTAAATATTAAAAATAAAGCAATTAAAGAAAACAGAGTACAAAACCCTCCAGTGCATTAGACTGAAGACCTCTGACAGCAGAGCCTCCAGCTCAGAAGTTGACTGTATTTTCCCCAGAACCTTTCCACTTAGCTATCTGTGACCCACATCTTTATCTTCTTAAATCTTAAAGCACCTGGTGTTTCGTTTGAGAAGACAAGCTCCTTTCCATCCACGATCAATTAGCCATGACTTATCAAGCATCTACTCTGTACCAGGCCCATGGAGGACCTTGTCATAAGAGATTATAGCTGTCTGAATAACACCTACCTTCCAATAGCACCTTGGGTTTCAGGAGCTTTCGTTAACATTATGCAATTTGACCTTCACATCATTCCTAGGACGTAGGTAGAGCAACAATCTACCTTTGTCCCCCATTTTGCAGACCAACAAACTGAGGACCACTGACAATAACACGTCTGTTAGTAACAAACCATAATACATGCACCCTACTCTTGGAGATGCCGGGGAAGGTTTTCAGAAAGGGATATGGTCCGTGCATCTGGTGCAATTGTGAGGCTGTGGGGTGTGCTGGGAAATGTACTGATTTCAAAAAGCAGGTAAGATTAGGATTGAGCCACCTGCCTTGCTATTTACTGCCTTGGAAAGTGGCCCCGCCTTTCTGAGTCTCTGATTTCCTCATCTATACCATAAAGATAATGTCTGTTCCCTAGGAGTGTCCGAGGACTCATTGAAAAGCAGCTAAAGCTTTTAGCACAAGTGACTGGCAAACAGTAAATGTTGAATAAATCTTATTGTGCCTCCTCCACTCTCTGTACAATCGATGCTTTCAAGAGGGCATTAAGATCATTTAAACTTTACTCTAAAATCCTCCACTTTTTCCTATGTGACCTTGGGGAACACTGTTGTCTAAAACTTGGAAAGAAGACTGTTTTCAGGAATCAAATATTCTCTTAAGTCATTCGGCATGGCTCTGGCAAATTTTGAAGAGATTTCTAAATTTTCACAGATGTCCAGTGTGGTGAAATACACTAACACTCATGCTTTATTTACAGCCATCAAGTCAGATGACTCAGAAGGAAAGTGAGAGCCTCACTGGGCCAGGGTTCTGGAACGGACACACATAAATTATCTCTGGGACTGGTGGTAGAGCTCTTGCCTGGGAGCATTTGTATGATGGGGACCAGAATAAGTCAGGGTTAATGTTACATGTTGCAAAATCTAAGTGGTCACAGAGCAGAAGGGGCATTAGAGATTAGAGTCTACACCCCTCAAGTTATGAATAAGGAAAATGACATCCAAGCAATAGAAGAGACTTCCTTACCTTAGGTCTTCAGACCATGTATTCAAGAATGCAGAAATGGTACTGGTCCCATGAGCTCTTGGTCAATCCACCAACCCTTCTGCATCTCCTCTGAAATACATCACCTTGCTCTCTCTCTCAACTCTCGCTTTCTACTGGACCCCTTGGCAGCCACTGGCCAGCCAAGCCTCCATGGTCCAAGCAGATCAGATGGGGGAGCTTGAATTATGGCAGCTTCCATCTTGTAAGCTCAATGGCTCTTTCCCCTGGGGAAGACTGAGCTGCTCAGCTTTGTTAGACAATGAAGGGTAGGTAGCAGATGGACTTTAAAACCACAGAAGATATCCAAGGGCTGATGTATCCACAGAAAGGTGTGCACTCAAGGACCAGGGGTAGCAAGCTTGAGTGGAGATGGGTGGGCACACAAGCTGCGTCTGGTAACCCCTATGACTCTCCCTTTTGCTTATAGAATCAGGCAGAGCGCCGAGTTCTGCTTCACAGCTAGGACTTCAGAAACAGACATACTTCAGTTCACATCCTAGTTCTGATTCTTATTACCTGTGTGCCCTCAGGCAAGAAACGGATATCTCAATTTTCTCATCTAACGAAGGAGAGAGTTCTTCTGGAAATCATGTGAAGGTATGTCTGCAAAGCACTTAGCACAGTTCCTAGCACACAGACAAGATTTTATAAAGGACGACTGCTGTTGTTGTTTTCCATCCAAATGTTCTCAGTCTCTGCCATGTTCTCTGTTTATGCCACCATCAAATCTGACCCGAATTTGTGCAGCCACCTTTATTGGGCTTTCCTTCTGGTAGGTTTTCCCATCCTTCCCAGTGCGTCCTTATCTATATATTGTTGGATATCATGTGGATATCCTACAAGAATGTGCAGACAAGAAAAACGAGGATATAATCTGTATACTCAGTTGAACTGCCCAAGAAACATGCAAACTTTTAACAAAATATGTGGGTGGGATGAAATGAGAAAGAAAAAATAATAAATTCTTATGGCACCAGGCAGAGTCAATCAAACCTCTGGCCTGTTTTCAAGTATTTCTCTTGTCGGCTACTGTAGGTCAAACAAGAAACTATTGCGCATCACTCATCCTTACCATTCCCTGATATAGATAACATCGCCCCATTTTACAGAAGAGAAACTTAAGTTTCATGGAATTTCAGAAATGTTCCCAATGTCATGGCACTAGGTGACAAGATCAAGATTAAAATCTAGAGCTGTCAACCCCAGATCTATCTTTTCTCCCACTAACCCAGGTAGTCTCCATGCACACTCAAATGTTGTATTGTGTAGACATCGTCACCCACAAAATCCCTTCTGAGACCCCATTGTCATCTCCAACCCAAGAAATCTTAGTCTGTAAAAGCAAACAGAACCGTGACAAGTCTAAGTTCAAGGTTAAGTCCAAGCTAGGGAACCTCAGAGATTTCAAATGCATTCTAATTCTACCCAATGGCCCCTCTCACGAGAAAGCTATGCTGGGATTCTAGAAGTTCTGAATTTCCTATTTGACATTTCAAATATTCCAGCTGCTCTCCTCACAACCATGTCTCAGGAGTCCCCAACCATAACCTGGGAAAGTGGGACCAGATGCCCTGCCAAGTGCTTACAGTTTAATAGTAAATAAATGAGTCCCTGGTAGTTTTCTTACAGCTAGCTGGGGAGCCCATTCCCAGCTGCTGGGTCCACTAACAGCTGAGCAAATACACTCTTAGAAGCCACAACCAGAGAATTACCATTCAGTGCCCACAGCCCTGGATATCCTAGGACTGCTGTTGTTTACCCATTAGCAGGTGGGAAATTATCAAAGCCTCCACTACTGAATCCCCTACTAAGGTGTCTGTAAAAAGGATTGCTCTAGTTATGGAACTAGAGAATCAGAGCTAGGACTGCTGATTTAAATGAAAGTAGATTTAAACCTTTACTATGCACCCAAGGCCTATATAAATGCTGTAGTTGCATTTCTAAGCCTGTGGTCTTGGGCGACTTGTCCATGCCAGCACACCTCACGTACCAGCCACCAGCAGGTGAGGGTTGAAGCAGCAAGCAATCAGTTCTGTTATGCATTTCCCTAAGTAACACCCACTGACCAAATAGATGCTAGGTCCTGGGCTCTTCTGCTCAGTGAACGTTTTTGGGTGGAAGGCAGTGACTCCATTCTCATGGACTAGTAGGGAGAGCAGATATCTGAAGAAATAATTTTGAATCTCTGTGACCGATGGAACAGTAAATATAACTTCAAGTCAAAGAAGCAATACCTCTAGGAGGATTGAGCAGGGGACAGCCAAAGAGGGGGTGGGTGAGTACCATTTTTCTTAAAGATTTGTTTGTTTATTTGAGAGAGAGAGAGAGAGAGAGGAAGGGGGAAAGGCAGAAGGAGAGGGAGAGAGAGAATCTCAATCAGACTTCCCACTGAGTGCAGAGCCTAACATGGGGCTCGATCTCACGACCCTGAGATCATGACCTGAGCTGAAATCAAGAGTCAGACGTTTAACTGACTGAGCCGCCCAGGCGCCCGTGAGTACAGTTTTAAGGATGAGTTTGAACGTGTGGGTATGTGCTGTGGAAGGGTAGGTGTCTGTTGAGAAATAGCTCTGCATGGAGAGAAAGCAACATGTAGGAAGGAATAAAACAGCAAACACATATTCTGGAAAGTCAGAGGAGTTGGGAGTGGCACCAAAATGAAGCTGGGAGGGAGACGTGGGTGAAAACATGGCCTCACCTTCAGTGATGCAACTGGCTTGGGTCAAGGCTGTGTTCAGTGCCTGGACTGGTGTCCAGAGGATGTAGGTGTGAGCATAAGTGCAGCGTGTCCCATCCCCAAGTAGGCGACAACCCCTTTCCAATGCCACATGATGTTCTGGACACTTATTCCATCCCTTCCCTGCTCCTATAGTTTTCACCTAATGCTATTAACACTGCCAATCTTTCTGCAGAGCAAGGATGAACTTTCCCCTGTGTGGTTCTCTGATGTATGGTTTGTCTTTCTCCCAGCATCCATGATTCTGGTCCCTTAACCAGAGGGGGAGCCTTTGGAGTGTAGGGACCATTCATTCTACAATTTGAGAGGCCAGACTCTCTGGTATGTTCTGATGATATGTAGATAAGTATAGAGAACACAGTATATTCCTTTGAGGTACATACAGTTTATCAAATTCCGGGCAAAAAGCAGAAAGAGAGACCATGCAGTGTGTTATGGAGATGAGTCCCGGGTACTGCCCAGGACAGAGGAGGCATCTGTCTTACTGATTTTCTTTCCATCCCAGTACCAATCCCAGGGCTGTGGGCAACGCTGGTTGAGTTGTTGGGGCAATATTGTGTCTAGGAATGAACGCTGAGCTGAAACATAGAATCCTGAGTTCAGGTCCATTTCTGTCACACTGATAGGTGGACAAGTCCTGCTTATCTTTTTTCATTATTAAACAAATAAAAATTTTAAAAATGGTTCTGTATTTGTGAGGCACTTTCTCGTGCTTTTATATGCATTGACTCATCTTTCTAAGAGACCCATTTTACAGTTGCAGAAACCGAGCTCTGGGGGTGAAGGGGCACAGCTTGAACTGGAAGTTGGGATTTCCTTTCCATTTCAAGTCCTATGTCTTATTTCCCTTTCTGTGCCTGACTTCTGAGCCCCCACATAGCTCTCAAACTCACTCTTCTGGTACTTGGGGTATCTTACTCTCTGAAGTGTCACAAACGCATCCTTATTAGATAGTGTTCATTCAAACCATGTCCAAAAGAATAATGGCCTTGACAGATGTCATTTTTGTTTCATGCTAAACAGAAATAACGATGGCTTTTCCTGCTGACAATGGCTCTTCTTTCTGGCCTCGGAACACACTTCCTTCCCCAGAAGGCAGAGGCCCTGAAGATGTCTCGTCCCAGCCAGTGGTCGATTTCCATTCACAACTCATGCACCTTCCACAGCTTTCGAGATGTGATAGTATCCCATGATGTTTGGTGGTAACATCTGCCCTAGAGCAAGACCCTTGCTTTATAGTTTCTCAAGGTTAAGATCTTGCTCACTTAGTTTTTTTTTGTTGTTGTTGTTTTATGGCCACATGTCCCCTTAGGTTTGATGTGTGTGCTGTGCTATGTTGCACGCCAGCAGGGAGGGCAAACCTGGGATTCGAGGACGTTGGTCTGGGTCCAGACCTCATGCCTTGTGACTTGGGATAATTTACCTAGCCTCCTGGAGTCTGGATCATCTAAGAAATAGGAAAATGATAATAACATTTGTTCACCTGCTGGTGTTACTGTGATTATCAAATGCTATAAAAATGGTGCACATTGTCATTGTTCCTATAGTTGTATTATTAGTGGAATTATTGAAGAATCGGACTAATGCACCTAGAACAGAATTAGCTTGAAGTGCAGTGAATTCCAGTCTATTCTGCAGTGATGCAGTACAGTCTTTCTGTAACAGGCAGGTCTCAGCACTAGGTGACTCTGTGAAGAAAAATGCAGCCCCTCTTCTGCAGATTTCAGGAAGGAAGAAAAGAAATAAACATTTATGAGTCTTGCTGTTTTCCAGATGTGTGCTAAGCACGTGACATTTAATTTATTCTGAGCAACAAAATGCTCCAAAGTCGGCATAATTATCCCTGTTTTGTACGTGATGAAACTTCATGGCAGAGAGGTTAAGAATCATATCCAAGGGCAGTTTGCTAATATTTAATGTTTTGTACATTTCCACACGCACGCACACATGTGCATGTGTATGTGTGTGTGTGAGACAGAGAGAGAGAGAGAGAGCTGGCCTGTGGAAGTATCAGTCTTGAAATCAAATCCAGGCTAGGGCCTCAGGGCCCAGTGAGGTGAGAGAGCCCAGAGGCTGCAGACGACAGTGATGGTTTGGGAAGCTGACATCTGCGTTTGGATTCCATCTGTCCCATTTGGTTGGTCTGAGATAATAATGCACAACTCAGACAAAACTTCTGGGTTTCAAATTCTGCATCTGGGAAATGGAAACAACCCACCTTGCAGCATTGCCGGAACGGGGCACGATGTCAGACTGAGAGTCATGCTCAAAAATTAGAATTTCCTGTCTTCCTTGAGTGCGTTCATCCATTCTGGGTTCACGCACCAGCTCAGGTCTTCAGTCAAGTGTTTGGCTTTTATCCCTGTGTCCTACTGAACCAGAGAACGTGGACAAATCCCCAGGAACTAGCACAGCCCTGGAAGCAGAGCCCACCATCGAAGTAACTTGGCCAGAACTTGGACTTGGAACCTGAAAACACATTTACGTCTAGGGTCTACCCGAGTGACTTCAACCCAAACTTTTCTCGCTCCTGGGACTTGGTATCTTCTTCTGTGTAAAGGCTCCTCTATCACAGGCAATATCATGAAGATTAAATGAGAGAAAGCCCATTGGCAAAGTACATTTGAGATGATATTGTGAAAGATTGAGTGAACTTTCTTGCCCCCTAAATAAGGCAGCCCAATTTAAATTTCGTTTAACCCTATTTCCATTGTACCTTTCCTACCTGTCTTTATTCTTTCTCTTTTTTAGTGACATGATGGTAGCAAACTCTGGAAAATACTCAGGGCATGTGAAACCAGTGACTAAAACAGTTGAGTACATTAATTACAGGAAACGTTGTGAATTAGCGGGCCGTGCTTTCTAGTTCTGATTATTTGCTGAGGGGGTTCCACTGAGGACGGCGTTGTGCTGTTATCACATACTTGCACTCAGCTCCTTGCTTTCTGACACCACTGCTTTTTACAGAGCCGTCTTTCTTTGGTAATTTGGGAGGAAAAATCAGGTGATAAAGATAAATGTTGAAGGTGTATTTGCATTTAATGGAAGCAGACCAACTATAATCTAAAGGAGTAGAAATTTTGAAATTATCTTTGTCATTTTAAAGTGTTTGAAAGCAAATATAATGGATCAGATGAATGCCAGCAGATCTTGAGAACCTATCTGCTTTTCGTAGAGGTCGATCATGGATATTTGCACTGAGTTCACCTACAGGCTTCCAGAATCTTAGCCAAAGATTCATCACAACCTACATGTTCTATGAATTTGCATTCAGTGTTTGTCATTAATAAGTTTAGACTTGTCAATTATTGTAATCAAGTTTTAATTGATTTATTGAAGAATGCGAAGAGCAGTGGTGATTGCTTTCCCTCACTAAGATCATCTAAGAATTGTCTCGTAGAGAGTACTGTCAGTATGATAACCAAAGTTTTACAAAACAGACAACACAATTTTTAGCATTGTGTGCAGAAGAATGGATTCAAGTCAACTTTCTTTCCAGATTTATAAACACTTAAAAAATAGAAACATTGCCTCAGAATAAATTTTCAAAAATGCATTTCCTGAAAAATACAAGGGATGTGATCACCTCTTCCAGAATCAGGCAGAATCACAGATGGCCTTTATTTCTCTTGATTGAAGATTGTTCCAGAACACTGGTGGAAATTTTATAATTTAGACATTTGAGTGAACATGCACTGTTTTAGGTATTTGTATGGTATTTGTAAATAGAGTACCTCACTTCTTCCTAAAAAAAAAAAAAAAATTCCAATACCAATATTTGACTCTTTTTTATAGTTGAAGGAAGTTTGGCCTGAAAGAATACCCGTTTGCTACGTGTTCCTATATAGTGTCGGTGCTAGAATTAGTACCTAGGTCTCCAACATCAGACCCATCATTCCCTCCTATGTGGCATCATGATGTGTCTTTGAACAACAACAACAACGAAAATGACATAACGGAATGATTTTCTTGAGAAAAGCATAAAACACACGTCTGTAAGACCCTGGGTTCTTTGCTACGTAGCAGACATAATATTTTCCTTTTTTCCCCCTACAATGTTTGTGAATCAAGTGGTAGCTGAAAACAGCAAATGCAATGACACGTCTTCTCTGGTTCTCCCAACGTCGTGTGCACAAGTACACCTATTAATAATGTCACACACTCTGATTTTTAAATGCCTGCCCGTCATTTCATTTGGTGTGTTTGTACAGCCCGCATGGGTTCATGAGCAATTTGAAATCCGCTTTGGCCTGAGACCTTTCACAGGCACACTTTTTCCTTTCCACAGTTGCTTCTCTGTAATAACCCCCTGCTTCAGCACGGCTCACCTGCTGCAGCTTGCACATGAGATAAATAAGGTCAGGATGGGATTTATGAATCATCAATTCCACCACCTTTTACGGGAAAATTCAAGCTGAAAACCAACCCCATTTGGCACTGACTCAGAGTGGGACTTCCTGAAGCAGCGAAAGGAAAAGGAAAACTATTTAAAGTCAGACCTTCTAAAATAGAGTTTCACCCCAGTGACCCTACCTACATGATAAGCTGGAAACCTAGCGTCCAGGGTCACAGAACTTTTTGCAGGAAAAATCGAGATGCATCCCTGGCCTTGGAGCCCCAGGTCAGACTCCGTGCTCGGCGGGGAGTCTGCTTGGGATTCTCTCTCCATCTACCCGCTTTGCCCCTCCTGCTTGTTCTCTCTCTCTCTCTCAAATAAATAAATAAGTCTTTAAAAAAAAAAAAAAAAACAGATGTATCCCTGGCCAGTTCTGTCACTGACTTTCATTTCTTTTCATCCACATTCACATGAGGTGGTCAAAGAAATCCCATGCCCTGAAATAGATTGGCCTCTTAAAAGCTTCACTTTGGAGAAGGAAGTTCAATCACTCATTCAATTGATTCATCCGTCAGTCAACAACTAGGCTCTGGGAAGGTACCACCATTTGTTAAACACTTCTTTTCGACTTAATATTAACTAGGTGATTCTACAAATTTCATTTTACTTCATCTTCAAAATTATAACAAAAATGAAGCCATACAAAGATTTATGAGAAAAGCTCTCTGGTAAAGTAAACATGTGGGTAAAAATTTAAAAAGCAGTATTATTATAATTTAGATTCATCACTCCACTTTGTACACTTTTTGAGGATTTAAAAGACAAACCCTAAAAATAATTACAAACCTGTGTTCGTGGCTACACAGCATATAAAGATGTGATTTGTGACATAAACACCATAAAGGGGGTAGAGCTGTAAGGAGTAGAGTTATTTTTGAAATTGAAATTAGGTTGTCATGAGTTTAGAATAGATTGTTATAGCTTTAGGAGGTTACATGCAATCCCCATAGTAACCACATACAAAGTGTAGAGCGTACACAAAAGGGAAAGAGACGGGAATCAAAAGTTATCAGGATAAAACATCAGTAAGGGAGGCAGTGAGGGACAAAAAGCTTTAAGACATACAGAAAACCAGTAACAAAAATTTCTCTCAGGAATTACTTTAAATACAAATGGATACATCCAATGGAATATTATTTGGCCTTGAAAGAAAGAAAATTCTGACATGCTATGTCGTGGATGGACTTTGAGGACATTATATTAAGTGAAATAATTCCGTGTCCAAAACATACTTATGATCCCATTCATTGGAGGTATCTGGAGCAGTCATATTCACAGAGACAGAAAGTAGAAGGCTGGTGGCCTGGAGCGGGGGTGGACGGGGAGACCAGGGAGCTGTTACTTAATGAGGACAGTGCTCTAATCTTACAAGAGGAAGAGGGCTCTGGGAATGGATGGTGGAGTGGCCTGCACCATCGTGCAAATGTACTGAATGCCACTGAACGGTGTGCTGGGAGAACGGACACGATGATAGGTTTTATGTTATGTGTATTTCACCACAAGGAAAAATAACAATAACTAAAAAAAATAAAGGAAAAAAAATGAGGTAGGTAGTATTATGGTTCTCATTTTGGAGATGTGGAAACTAAGTTTTAGAGCCATTAGGTGACACGTGGTGGTCCCATGACAAGTCAGGTCAGAGGAGTGTGGCCACATTACAGGGACCTCACAGAAAGCTGCCTACACAAGTTCAGAAAGGAAGGAAGGAAGGAAGGAAGGAAGGAAGGAAGGAAGGAAGGAAGGAAGGAAGGATAAGAAAGAAAACATTTGTTTTTCATAGAATTTTGTAGATGAGAACTTCTTCAGGGAAATACGAGTTTTTTAGAACTTGGCAAACTTATAAACATGTCATCAAATCAATTTGAGAAACAAAAGGAAAATTCTTGAGCTCTTTTTTTTAATAATAATATTTTTTTATTATATTATGTTAGTCACCATACAGTACATCCCTAGTTTTTGATGTCAAGTTCCCTGATTCATTACTTGCTTGAGCTCTTTTATGGCTTTACGCTAGTTTACTTTTGAGTGATGAATGACGGCTGAATGAATGGTTTGCTGGAATTAATAAGCCCCATGCCTTTTATATCTTGTCAATGCAGTTTTGTTCGGAGGCATTTTCATAAAGGAGATGCCTCTCTCTGGCAAGATACTAGCCCAGAGCGCAGGTAAGAATGGAAGTGTGATGCCGTTGAGTCAAAGGTCAGAATGACAGAAAGGGGTTCTGGATTTTCCAGAAGTCTGAGTTATATGCCAAAGATGATGCTACATTCTGGAATAAACAGATTTTGTGGAACCCCCGGTTTAGAATTATTTCATCTTAAATGGATAAATAAAGGAAACCAAGGCCTCTGTTCTCTAGTGGGACTATAAAATAAATACTAATTTCCTTTTATAGAACACTAGATAATTAATCAAGTATCTGCACCAATATGACCCTAGTCCAGATGAGACAGATCCAGGAATACAAAAGCATCTTAACTTGCTCTTAAGGAGGATGGAGGAAATTAGCAACTAACAGCAGGCCCTGGATCTGGCCTGGTGTTGAGAAGGGAGTTACGGAAAGCACGTTGCTCCATGGGAGTAAGGGCCCAAAGAGGACGCATTAATCCCGGAGATAATTGCATCTCATATCAAAAGTTTACACTGGGTTCATTGATGGAAACTCTTAGCAGCTCCAACAAGCCATGGCTCTGAATATGACAAAAAGGTTCTAAAGATGTTTTGGTTCATGAAAGAGAGCCAGGTCTGGAAACTCTTATGTAGTGGATATTTGTTTTTCTTGATTCCCAATGTCGATTGCACATTTTTCGTGGTGAAACCTGATTTTTACTTGGGAAATATTTCTTCACCACTGGATAAAATCAGAGACACAGAGATCTGGCCTAGCGAGGAGGTCAGCTCCCGGCCTCACCTAGCCCCTGCTCGATCTCCCGGCCTAGAATTTGAAGAGAGAGCGACCCAAAGCCAGAAGAGATTTGTGGTCCATGCATTCCAGCAGTGGCACATGGGCACTGCCAAGCAGGTCCTGCTCTGAAGCCATCTGGAGCTGCCTGCCCCTTTGCCCAGCCTGGTTTTCAGTTTTCCTACCATCCTCCGAGCCTCCCCCTGCCCTCCAATAAGCTCTCCTTTTGCTTAAGTCAGCAGCAGTAGCTTTCTGACGCTTACAACCCGAGGATTCTAAGTGATGTATGAGGCTTGTTTGATTTCTCATTTGCTCATTCACTGTTTCATGGATTCATTCACACATTTGCTCATCGGTAATCATTTATTTAGCAAATATTTTAGGCAGACTTTAGCATTCAATCAAACGTGCTAACTGCTCCCAGGGTGCAGTCCACTGGGAGTTACTCCAATTACACCTTGCTGTTCCTCCACGCTTTGTTCATGTTCCTGTCTATCTGGAATGTCCCGTGTGGCTGCCCATTTCTTTCTACTTGCACCTGTCATCAAAGCCTCAGCATCTCTGATAGGTCTTAGCTGACCTCCAGGCTGGGGTTGGGTGACACTTCTCTGGACTAGACACCACCATGGTTAACGGTATGATAGGCTCCTTCACTAGAGAGTAATCTCCTTCAGGGCAAGTGCTCATGATCTCATCTCTGCCTCTCCAAGGCCCAGCACGATGTGAGGACCTCACTGGGCACTCAGCAGTGGCCTCGTGAAGCAACAAAGTGTAATAAGTGTTGAACAGATTCATATGCAAGGTGTGAGTGGGAGACAAGAGAAGGGATGTTCTAAACAGACTTGCAAACAGAACCAAACTTCAGAGAAGAGGTGCTACTTGAGTCAAATCTTAAAAGGTGATTGGAAATTTTCAGGTTGGAAATTTTCAGGTAGTTAAGAACTGAAATTATTGAACAAGCAAAAGGGGACCATAAAGGGCATAAAATGATCAAAAGCACATGGAAGAGAAAGGCTGAACACTCCATATATCTGGAATATAACTTTTTCCTTGTGTGAGGGTGATGAATCAGGATAAGGCAGATCTGATGTCTTGGAGGTTTTGTCACACTGATGGAGTTTAGACTCTGTTCATATGCAGTGAGAGGCCCTAAGACCACATTAGTTTCCTAGGGCTACCGTCACAAAAGACCACAGACTGAGCGGCTCAAACAACCGAACTTTATTTTCTCCAGTTCTAGATGCTGGGGGTCTGAGATCAAGGTGTCAGCAAATTTGATTTCTACTGAGCCTCTCCTTGGCTTGCCTTCTCCCTGTGTCCTCATGGGGTCTTTCCTCCGTTCAAGCACATTAGATCAACATTTCCTCCTCCTGTGAGAACACCAGTAAGATCGGATTAGGGCCCATCCAAATGGCCCCATTTTTTAGCTCAATTACCTCATATCTCCCAATAGGGGATTAGGACTTCAACGTATGAATGGGGGGATGCACAACTCAGCCCATAATAAGAACACAGTTGTCAAGAGCAGGATCTCTGCAGATTGACTTCATGGGTTCAGATCCTTGCTTGCTCATTTAGTTGCTGTATGAGTTTGAGCAAGTTACCTAAACTCTCTGTTTCTCAGTTTCCTGATCTGCAAATTGGTGTTATCACTACCACCTAGGTTGTTATAAATGTGGCTAGCTTGCATAATGATAAATAAAAGGGAAACTAGTCAGTGGGGAGGGGCCTAATCAAGGGTCCATCAGGCATCAGGGTAGGGGATGGATTGGAAGTAGAAAGACTAGAGTCAAGCAGGCCAACAGAACTGACAGAATTGTATGACTTAGCTCATAATTTCAGAGAAAGGAGAGGAGAGAGTTTAATATGGGTAAAGACATTGGATAAGAAAATCATGTTTGGAGTAGAAGGGGTTCAAGGATACTGTGACTTTGATGCTTGGGATTCACCCAAGGATAGTCTAGCAGATAGCAGTCCATGCAGATCAGAAGCTTGGGACAAAATTTGGGCCTTGAAATAACAGAGTTAAGAGTCATATGTGGCAAAGTGGTGGCTGTGTTTATAAACTGTGGATGAAATTGTTCACAGAGAACCAACCTTCTATATGACTTGAGATTAAAACCATAATTCACCAACACAATCAACACAGAATGTAAGACCCTCCCCGTCCTTGAAAAAGACTATCCTACTAGTCAGGGTCTTCCTAAAAAACAACTCCAGGATTAAGGTCTTGGTGGGCAAAGAGATCTGCCAGCCTTCAGTTTTCAAGAATGGGTGTCAGGAACGATGGAGTGGGACACAGGACCCCAAACTCCATTTTCTTTTCAATCTATACTATTGTGTTCTGACTGAGAAAGATTTAGAAATCAAAAGTATCATTGATTGAGTTCACAGATGTTTCATTGTCCTAGGAGATAAAAGAGGCTGATCAAATGTAATCTCTTTCTTCAAAATCCCCACCATATATACAGATGGCAGGTAATTAGGGCATACTGAGCCAGGGTTCTCTTCTGAAAAATTACAATAAAAATCACACTAGCCTTACCCTTCCTCTGGTATCAGAGTGATGATATCTAATTCAAGAGTGGTTTATGATTTCCCAAAGTTCATGCCTGGAGGGTACTTGTGTGGCATCATTGTTGTTATTAAGCACTGATATAGCCATGGTCAGTGGTATTTCAGTATACAGGGATCCAATGGACCCCACTTTCGTCTACAGAACAGCCTTTGAATAACACTACCACTGGGACGAACATCACGTAACGCGCAAAGCAGCCATCCAGTGACCACAAAGTGTGCACAGAGAAAGCTCCTTCATCACAAACCACGTGGGGAGTCATTTGAGAGAGATAGCCCCACACCCCAAGCATCCTGTGATGGAGGATAACGTTCATCTCAGTATTATCCAGTCATGGGACCCAGAAGCTGGGCAGGAAGTGGAGGCCAATCTTACAGAGGGTTGATTCAGTCTTCAAACCATTTGCCCAGGAGCAGGAAGGCCCTGCCTTCTCAATCAAGCAAGAAACATCTAAGGCAGCTGGAGAGAGGAGAAGCGGCTGGGCTTAGTGAGAAGACCACCCGCCTGGGGATCAGGACACCCGGACCCTCTCTCCCAGCTCCACCACAAATGAATTGCCTGGCTGAATGTGGACAAATCATTCTTCTTCTCTGGGCTTCAAAGGAGGAATCCTCTGTAAAATGAGGGATTTAAGCCAGATTCCACCTTGGGGTAAAAAATATATATATCCCCTTATCTGGCAACGGACATTCCCCTGACATTACCAGTGGTTACTGCACAATGGACAAGGTGAGGGTCACACCCTGTTCCCTGGACAGTGATGTCAATACTCAGAAAAATCTTATCCGCTCTAACTTCTCTCTCTTTTCCATCTACTTTTCTACTGCCCCATTCAGGACCAGCTCCATGAGTGTCCGATATTAGATGGGCTCTCTGTGCTGGGTTTAATGCTCTATTGTCTGGTTTTGAAATTCTCAATAATTTTTTAAAATTTTTTATTATGTTATGTTAGTCACCATACAGCACATCCTGAGTTTTTGATGCAGTGTTCCATGATCCATTGTTTGCGTATAACACCCAGTGCTCCATGCAATACGTGCCCTCCTTACTACCCACCACTGGCCTATCCCATTCCCCCACCCCCCTCCCCTCTGAAATTCTCAATAATTTTTGAAGAAGGGCCTCACATTTTCATTTTGCACTGGGCCCCACAAATTCCATAGCTGGTCCTGCCTTGATTCTACAATCCTGGCAATTGAGTCTCCTGGTGGTCAGAACTCAGAAGAACAGACAGAGAAGTCTTCTCCACTGTGCAATTCTTGCTGCATGGAACCACAGTGAGGTGGGCAAGATGAGGGTGAGAGATGTGAGCTAATTAACATGAGGCGATACTTCCAGGGCAAGATACAGGGTCAACGGTTATGGAAAAAGGAAAGAAAATTTCATGATCTACGGAAAACCAGGAACTGGCTCCTTGCCTTCATTCATTCTGACATCCTGGGGAAAAGATCTCTTTGTTATTGATTCAAGAAGTCAGGAGCTGTGTATGTGTTCAGTGACAGGAGTGACAGGCTAACTTCCTTCAAACTTTTTACTTCTCTGACACCTCAAGCTAGTGATCATTTGAGTAACATATGGGCATGAAGACAAAGGCTGGACTCAAATGATCACAGTAAACCCTACAGTCTAGGCAATGTGAATGTTGGAGGTGGAGTCCAGAGTTTTCACCAGGTACCCCACAGTTCACAGGGCTCTCTAGCAGAACTTCTCGCCCCGTGCTTCCCTCCTAAGGGCATCAGACCCAGCTGTCCACAGCTATCTGAAGTCTCCAGGGGGCTTATGACTTCCAGAGATGAATGGGGAGGGCCTGAGCAGCTCAGGAAATATACAGAGGAGAATATGTGGGTGTCCCAAAGGAGAAAGTGGTGGGGTCCAGAGCCTTGGTTGAAGAATCTAGACTCTACCATGCATCCCAGCAAGTCACTGTCTGTCTCTGGTCCTTGTGTCCCCAACTATCAGTGATGAGGTCAGCCAGCAGAGGCTGCAGTTTAATAGATGGAATGTGGGGTATAGACTTAAGTAGCTCTGGGTTCAAATCCTGATTCCAACCCACGTATAGCTGGGTGATACTGGACATGTGACTTTATTTCTCAAAGTCTTACTTTCTTAATTAGCACTTGAACCCGGGGTTAATAATGTCTTCTCCTTCACAGAGTTGCTGTGTGAAATTAGTAGAATAATGAGAGGCTAATATGAATGTCCAGATCTTACACATGGAGGCATTTCATCTTTGAGAATGGTTACTGTTTACAGAGGCGTTGAGGCTTTCCCCGCGATCTGTACCCTTGTCAACAAATGGTATTTGTTCTGGTGCTGAGAAATGGTCAGCAGAAGCACGAGAGGGAACACGCTCCTCCAAGCATGCCTGGATCCAACATGTTTCTGGAAACATGGTCGTGCAGTGGGCAGAGCCCCCCATGGTTTGTGGGGAGCATCTGAGCACTCATGAGAAAAGGAGGCACCTGATCCCTCCGTTCCAGATTCTGTCCTCGGCGCTCACCCTCCTTTTGGCCAAGAGCGAGTGGGCCTGGATCACAGTGTTCAGTACTTCGCACGTCCAATCTGGGCTCCGTCTAGACAGACAGCTGGAGACTGACAGCACAGGATGCCAAACGATCTGGGGAGGAGGAGGTGCCACAGCAAAAAAATGTTCTCTTCCTGCCTCCGCTGACTGCTGGTTCTCAGAAGACAGTCGGGAGCAGCTGAGGGCTTGCTGGAGGAGCCTGGGTCAGCATCCAGAGGGCAAGGCAGCTGTCTGGCTATTGGCGATTTCTCCGTCCCCCCCACCAGCCACAGGTCATAGGCATCTCTGCTTGGCTGTGTCAGGTCAGATGGCCATGACGACACATCATCCTAAGGGCCCAGAGCAGGGTCCTGCCCCGATCCCCTTCTGCCCACCAGTGCAATGGCATCTCCGGCATCAGGAGCCCCTGTCACTCAGCTCCAGGTGGATTTTTGCCTGTTTATAGCCTCAACCTGTACAAAGAAGACTCGGTGGCCTAGGCCCTGCATACCTACCCCGTCCTATGTCCCCCCTCTTCCCACCTCACACTTGATACTTGGGCAACACCAAATTTCACGTAGGCTCGTTCCTCGTCCTAGGAAACCATGTGCCCCATCTTCATGGCATCCTCAGTGATCACCAGTTGGACAGAATCCTTCATTATCCCCACACGCTGGGCCAGGTGCTACTTCTCCTAATATGACACTTGTCAAAATACATTATAACTCACTCTCAGTCGTCTTGAGGGCAAGATATGGGGCTGATTCCTTGTCACCCCATTACTTACTACACAGTTGGATCTCAACATATATATTTAAATGAAAAAAGTAAAGTGAAACAAAACTTACACCAGTTGAATTCAAACTTCCTTCATCCCTTCCCCTGCCATTCAGTCTCCACAAAGTAACCAAGTTAATCTTTCTATAACGCAAGTCTAATCGTGTCACTTCCGTGTTCAAGGCTTTCAGTAGTGCCCCATAACTCTGAGGATGAAGGGCCAAATCCTCACCCCAACCTACAAAGCCCTACTGGATCTGACCTCTGCCTATTCCACTCTCAAAATCCTTGTCCATATTCTTGGATCCTGGGTCAGTTTGGCTAGCTGATTAACAAACCAGCCCAAACTCAGTGGTTGAATCTGTATTCAGTTTTTATCATTCCAGTGATTATTGTTTCAAGCCACTGGTCTCCTCTGGACGCCCTCATGCATCTGCTGCCGCGTGTCAGTCGGGTTCTCAGTGCTGCTGGTCTTGGCCGAGCCCGCTTACGTGGGAAGGAGCTGGCTCTGCTGTGGGCTGGTCTAGGATGGCCTCAAAGGGACATCAGTTTCCCCCACGTGGTCTCTCACGCTCAACCGTGCTTGTCTGCTCTTGTTTATATGGCCATGTCAGGGTTCCGGGAGAGCGCAGAGCACACACTAATTCTTGAACCTTGGGGCCATAATTGGCATGAGAGTCCTTCCACCTCATTCTCTTGGCCAAAGTGGGTCAAAAGGCCAGCCTGGATTTAAAGGGTGGAGAAAGATACCCCACCTATTGATGAGAAAAACTGTAATATCACATTACAAAGATCATAGACTCAGGAAAGGGAAAAAAACAACCATTTTTGCAATCAGTCTACAAGAGTTCCCATCCCCAGATATTCCGATTCAATAATAGGAGGTGGGAATCAGACATTTATAGTTTTGGCAATTCTTCCAGATAATTCTGCAAAGTCAGTCAAGGATTGTCCTTGGAGAGCATTACTTGCCCTCAAGTCACACCACCTCAGTCACCTGAAAATGCCCTGCTTTTTTCAGTGCTAGGGTCATGATACGTATGGCTCTGCCCCCTGGCATCATCGTCCTTGTCCTAGCCTACAAATCCTTGCTCATGTTCCAGATCCCAGCCTTCCTGATTTTTCAGATTAGGTTTGCTACAACCACTGCCCCTTTTTCATTTTTATTAACATCCCTCACTTCTCGAAATGCCCTCCACGGTGTTAATTGTCTGACGTCTTCCGTAATAAATGGTGAACATCATGAGGACGGGGGACGTTTCTAATCTGCTCATCACTATATCTACGGAATCCATTAGGGTCTAGCACCTAAGAGGGACTCAATACATATTTCCCGAGAGCAGAAAGGTGCTGCTTTGAAGTTTGCATTAGAATCTCTATCAAGAAAGGTACCGCAAAAGACACTCTAGGAATTGCTGCTTTGGGCCAGTGGAGTCAGGGATGCCTTTCAGGCCAAGGCAGGACAAGATTACAGCAACCAGGGCATTTGTGAGATGAGTGGCAGGGTGATTGTGGAGGTTCTTTAAGAATTTTGATGGCCCCATGGGAAGGGAGGGAGGTGAGGAATGTTGGAGCAGGGAGGATACCATAGCCCCAGGGCAGTCGAGCTCTGGAGGGATGCTACCCTGAGTGGCTTAACAGAAAAGAAAATCCACATGGTGAGGGACAGGCATCTCCATGGGCTGAGCATCAAAAAAGGAGGCAAGTGTGTGTGTGTGTGTGTGTGTGTGTGTGTGTGTTTCTGTGTGTGTGTGTATGTGTTTGTGTGTGTGTGTTGGGGGTGGGCGGAGTGTGCAGTAACAGGCATCTCCATTGGCTGAGCATCAAAAAAGGAGGCGTGTGTGTGTGTGTGTGTTTCTGTGTGTGCGTGCGTCCGTGTGTGTGTGCGTTTCTGTGTGTGTGTGTGTGTATGTGTTTGTGTGTGTGTGTTGGGGGTGGGCGGAGTGTGCAGTAACAGGCATCTCCATTGGCTGAGCATCAAAAAAGGAGGCGTGTGTGTGTGTGTTTCTGTGTGTGCGTGTGTGCGTGTGTGCGTGTGTGTGTTGGGGGAGGGCAGAGTGTGCAGCAAAGATGGGACATCAGAGACCTAGTAAGGCCTCCATGAATTAAACACATGTTAATGGAATGAACAGGTGATGGTATTAGAAGTCAGGAGGGTTCAGGGTCAGAGATTTCGGAAAAACATAAACAACAAGGTAAAATCAAGGGTGCTAGGGGCCCCTTTTCTGTGTGGGCTAGAAGCCCAGACATGGATGCCTGGGGAAAGACCCGTCAGGAGGCAACGGTGAGAAGCCAGGAGAGAGCAGAGCAGCCAGGACTCGAAACTTCCATGAAACTGGCATCATCCTCCTGTCCCTGGGAGCCCCACCCCCCAACCCCGGGTGCTGCATCCGCGTCAAAGGCCACAGAGCCACGTACAGCCTGTGTACTTGTGTACCCCTGCACCCCGTCTTCCCCCAGCTTGTCACCGCTCCACATGCGATCTCTGGCGAGCGGTTAGAGAGAGGGTCTCTGCTCTTGCTGGGCCATGACGCAGCAGCAGACATGGACCAGCAAACCCCTGTCACAGGAGAAGCCTGTCCTGTTTGGGGGCTGCTGTGGGCAATCTCCATGCCTCATCCCAGTAGAGGATTAGTCTTTTTTAGCAACAATAAGGAAAGAAGGGGGAAATCCCTTCTAAAATGTTCCAATCCCCAAACCACAACCTGTACCTACGGAGAGCGGGGGGCTACCAACCCCTGCACCCAGCACCCCGCTCTGCTGATCCCGAGACACGTCCTGACATCTGGTCCCGTTTGCCTTTCGACTGGTCTAGAAGGAGGGCAACCTTTGCTTTCTATCGCGCTCCCTCAGCTTGACTACTTCGCACGTGTTTCTCCTTTGCAAGCTCTCTTTCATCCCCCAAAATAGCCACATCAAGGATGCACGCTCTCTAAAATCAACTCCTGCCTCGCTGAGTTTCCATTACCTGCACAGAGGGCTGAGTCATGTGGGATTCACGTATCAGTCATCCCAGGCCACGTCTCCTGGCGGGGTGCTCCCACCTCCTCCGCACAGGCAAGCGAAGGCGCCTCCAGCCGCCCTGACGCCACAGGCTTCCTCCCTCCCCCTTGAGAAGCTGGCATGTCTCCTCAGAGGCAAAGCAGAGCCCCATCCAGAGGCAGGCCTCCTAAGGGACAGCTGGTCTTCCCTGAGCCCGGACACTGTCACAGATGGGGATGATTCCTTCTTCCCTTGCAGCCAGCTTCCTTCCTCTCCTGGATTTTGGGAGCAGGAAATCTCCACCAGTCAGCGTTTGGTAGAAATCCTCATTTGAAAGAAATTATTTTAGTGGCTGGGGTTTGCCTTATCTGCAGGGTATGTGGGGGACAGGGATGAGGTGTAATTCATGCTGGCGGACGGCGTGTCACTACAAAATCGCCCCCCCAATGGGATAAAATAATAATTTCACCTTAACTAGAGCAGCTCCCATCAGATCCAAGGGACCAGGTAGCCCGAGGTACTGTTCGTTCCTTTCTGCACTGCACACGTGGGTAGGGCTTTACCTCCCGGAGTCTCGGTTTTCTTACCTGGAAAATGGGGATACGGGTTCCCACATTGAATTATTGTCAGGAGGAAATGACAGCATGGATAGACAGCACAGTCGACTCAGAGAGTGTCAGTACAGCACGATTCCAGGTGGAGGCAGGGAGGGGAGGCCCTCCCAGTGCCCTGAAGCCCACGTCTGCCAGAGGCTGCTGGAGGCTAAGGAAATGCACTGGCCTGAAAACGTCTGCAATTAAACTTTTAGTATCTGGAATGATGAAGCAATTCAATGCTTGAGTTCATTTGTGCCCCAGGAAAAAGAGAATAATGACACTTGAGACTTGAGAGAATTAATGCTAAGTCCTGAAAGAAAGAGATGAATAGGCTTATTCCAAAGCATGCAGGGCATTTTGGGAAAAGAGATTCGGTGTGCTACAGTTGTCAGAATCCAATAATTATCAATGAGCACACGGTGGGATAACCTAAATAAAACACTTGGCAAGAAGTTTTAGAGCCAGAGTGCCTTTGATTCGAGGCTCAGGTGTAAGAAATGCGCGAGCCATATTCAAAAAGACATCGGACTGGGGAACAGGACACCTGAATTCCTGTCCTCAATTGCTGCGTTATTTTAAAATAGTCTCTTTCTCCAGGGTTTTATTTGCTCTCTTTGAAAATTGAGGGGTTGAAATGGGGGTCCCTAAAGCCCTTTTCCAGTGTGAGTGTTCTGATCCTTTGTGGGTGTGTCTCAGAGATGGATGAGTGAGGCGTCCCTGGGGGAGAGCGCAGGACCTTCAGTCCCACGAGGGGGGCAGAGGGTGGTGGGTCGGGGCTGATCAGGGAGCATGTCGCCACTCTGGCTGTTTGAGACCAGCTTCCCTCGCCCATCTGCCCCTTTCCGCTTCCACTCCAGCTCTGTCCCAGATTCGGCTCAGATTTCCTTTCTGGGGGACATTTCCCTTGTCCCTGTCCCTCTGTGTGGACTGCCCTTCTCTATCACTTGCTCCCCTGATGACCTGTCCCGCCTTTCTCCTCGTGCTTATGTGCTGACCACAGCTGCAAGCACAACGACGCCCAGACACGTCTACCTCTGTGTCCCCAGCACCCGGCATGCCGCCTGGTACATATTCTGTCCGCGGTTGTGTGTGTCTGAGTGTGCGCACAGACCTACTAAAGGCAAACCCACGCACACCTATGAAATGCAAGCCAAGACCTTGACTCAAATCCTAACTCTGCCACTGACACGGGCTCACCTGCTGCCTGCTGTCCAACTCTTCTGTTCTCTCCGTGCCCACTGCCAAGTCCCGAGTTCAGGTCCTCATCATTGTTTACCTGGAAGGTTTCTAGAAAATTCTTTGGAGTCTGCCCTCCCTGCTCCCGATGCTGTCCTTTGCTTGTTTTCAGGGAATTTTTGTTCAAACACTGGTAAATATTATCTATCATGGAAAAACTTCAGGATTTATAGTAACAGTTTGAACTCCATAGTCTGGGTTCCCAGGCTATTTATCATCTAATCTCAAACTACCTTTCCAGCCACCCCTCTCATGAACTGTGACTCAAAAGCATCAGATGACTTGCCATTTCCTGAGTGCCCCATCAGCTGTCATATCTCTCCGCCTTTTAGTGAAGCTCTTATTTCCGGGTCTGGTGCCCCTCCTGCTGCCTGTCCCACCTTGAGAAATTCCCTGGAATCCCAGGGATCTGGTCCCTCCTCCCGCTCCAGCATTTACCATGTTTTTATAATGGGGACGGTAATGTCTGCTTTCCCTATTCCCCTGTCACTTCCTTAGGTGGTGACTCCCGTCTCTTCACCTCTGTCTCTCCCGTGGGACTTGGTGAAATGCCTGCAGGGCACTGTGTGAACATCAGTCAATTAAAGTTTGCAGAAGGAATAAATATGTATGCATAAGGTGTCTAAGTGGTTAACGGCATTGCAAAGTGCTTTATAATATATATAATTTTCCAATCAAGGAAATGCGGACACATTTGCAATCCCAGGGTCCCATATCAGGCAAGATTCACAAACAAATGGCAGTGTACAAAGTCAGTTTCTCATGAACCTAACCTGAACGGAAGGCTGAGATATATACATGAAACTACTTGGATGAGTGCTCTCAGCCCTGGCTGCTTTCTGGAATCTCCCGGGGAGGTTTCCGACCCTTGATGTGAAGGCTGCATTTTGCATTTGCAATTTTGATTACCCCCTACAAAGTTAATCAAAATCTCCGGTGGTGGAACCTAGGCATTACCATTTTTAAAGCTCCCCAGGAAATTAGAGTGTGCAGGCAAAGGTGAAAACCAGTGCCTGAAAAGGAGAGATTAGAAAGTGAGGAACCGGTGGAGAATCTGGCTCATATGACTCAGGCAGGATGAAAAGAACCCAGGTTATCATGCTGAATCGTACATACATGTCAGGCTCTGTAAGCCCTGGTTCTAGATCGGTGGTTCTCAGCCCCGACTGCGTATGGGAACCACCAGGGGAGCTATTAAGGAATACTAACTGCGATGGTTACTTTTATGTGTCTACTTGGCTAGGCCACAGCACCCAGATAATTGGCCAAACATCAGTCTGGATATTTCTGTGAAGATATTTTTTAGATGAGATTAACATTGAAATCAGTAGACTTTGAGTGAAGCAGATCAAACTCCATAATGTGGGGTGGGCCTCATCCAATCAGTTGAAAACCTTCATCAGAAACAGACTGAAGGGCACCTGGGTGGCTCAGTCAGTAAAGTATCTGACTGTTGATTTCGGCTCAGGTCATGATCTCAGGGTCCTGAGATCGAGCCCTGCATCAGGCTCCGTGCTCAGTGGGGAGTCTGCTTGAGATTCCCTCCCTCTCCCTTCCCCTCTGCCCCTCCCCCACCTCCCACCCCCATGCATGCATGCTCTCTCTCTCTCTCTCAAATAAATAGGTAAATCTTTAAAAACCAAACAAAACAACCAGACTGAGGCCCTTGGAAGAGGGACTCCAGCATCCAGACTGCATTTGGACTCAAGCTACAGCAATAACTCCTCCCTGGGTCTCCAGCCCTGCAGACTTGGACTTGCCACTCCCCACATTCATATGAGCCAATTCCTTATAATAAATGTCCTTCTCAACTATCTATCTATCTATCTATCTACACACACACACACACACACACACACACACACACACACACACAGAGTATCGTATGTCTTACATCAAGAAGTGTATCTGTTCCTTCTGTTTCTCTCGAGAACCCTGACTAACACACCAAAGTCTGAGATCCTCATTAGTCTAGGTTTGGGCCTAGGCACTACTATTTTTAGAAAGTTCCCCAAGTGATCCATGTGCAGCCAGAGTTGAGAACTACTGTTATAAGTGTCTCTAAATCACTTCCCATTGCTAACTGGCTTCATGATTGTTCCATTTCAATGTGTTTGCCATGGAAATTCCTGGATAACACCTTTCTTCCTGTTACAGACTGAATTGTGCTCTGCAAAAATTCTTATGTTGAAGCCCTAACCACCAGTGTGACTACAGTGGGAGATAAGACCTTTATGGAGGTAAATTAACATTATATGAGGTCATAGGATGGGTCCCTAATCCCGCAGGACTGATGTCTTTATAAGAAGAAGAGGGGCACCTGTGTGGCTCAGTCGGTTAAGTGTCCGACTCTTGGTTTCAGCTCAGGTGATGATCTTAGGGTTGTGAGATCAAAGCCCTGCGTCAGGCTCCGCCTTCAGTGGGGTCTGCTGGAGATTCTCTCTCTCCCCCTCTGCCCCTCCCTGTGCTCACTCTCTCCCTCTCTCTCTCTTAAATAAATAAATAAATAAATAAATAAATAAATAAATAAATAAATAAAATCCTTAAAAGAAGAGGAAGAAGAGGAAGGAGAACATACATCAAGGACGCACATCCATGGGGAAAGGCCATGGTGAGGATACACTGAGAAGACGGTGGTCTGCTAGCCAAAGAGAGAGGCTTCAGGAGAAACCCAGCCTGCTGACAGGATGGATTGCCAGCTTCCAAGACGGTGAGAAATAAATGTCTGGTGTTGAGACCGCCCAGCTGTGGTATTTGTCACGCAGCCCAAGCAGACGAATCTACTTCCCACGTAAGTGGCACCGCAGGTTTGCTCAGATAAGCCAGCTCTGCAGTGTTTTCACGAAGTTGTGCGGACTGAATCTGAAATTAGCCACTTGGCTTCTCTCCCCCTGGCCATTCTTCACAGTGGAGTTAAATTGAACAAGTTTCAGGGGGTTGAGCTGGCGAGGCTGAAGGAAAGCCGGCCCCATTTGACATGAGTGGGAGAGAACGATGGGGAGCTCCAGCTCACCTGCGTGCCCTCTCATTTGCTGCTGTCGACCCCAATGGCTGAACTCTCGAGCCACTCCTTGCAAGCAGGCTGTGTACGATGTCACACTGCTGGGCCCAGAAGCCCAATTAGGAAACACTTAGCCCCAGCATTTTCCATCATATCCCTGTTCCACGACCTCGGAGGGCAGACCATTCTGTTCCTCAATCCGCTCCAGAGCACTTAATACACTTTCTTTCGGGACAATGTGATGCAGTCAAAAGAAAAAAAAAAAAAAGGCAGGGGCTTTGCAATCACATGGACTTTTTATCAAACCCTACCTCTCTCATTTAGGAGTTGTGAGAATCGGGGGCACTTGCATGCAAAATGCATGGAATGGTGTCAAGCACCAAATAGCTAACTTATTCCCCTTCGGTCTGTGACCTCTTGAATCCATTATTGATTTTAACTTTTAATTGAATGCGGAACACTAGCTACCAGAAATTGCTGGTACATTGGAACTAGAATGTTCCACCCTCTTCACTTTGCAGGGAAATCTTTTGCCCAAGATCACATAACAAGGGTGCTCACGCTGGAACAGAACCCCAGTCGTCCTGACTCCAGGAAGTCTGTCTCTAGAGCTCCTTGTGCCCGATAGAGCTTGGAACCACTGAATTATCTATCAGCAGGCTCGCCACCATGGCTTCATTCCTTCCTGGACAATCTCAGTTCACTTGTGTGGGTTCCCCACTCCACTTTGTCTCAGTCTTCAACATTCCTAGTGCAGATGATTAAGCTCCCTTCAGTGTGTCCCTGCTTAGACGTTTCTAGTAAGTTTGCTTCCCCCATCCCAGGCACCAACAGGAACCTCTTGAGGTGAATGCCGCTAAAACACTGGGAGCCATGCCTCACAGTCTTCAGAAGCTTTCATTATACACAAAATTGGATTTTCTGGCTTTGAATGAACGCAGTAGAGAAGAGTTCTCTGTACAATGCATGAGGAAGGACGTGGTGTTAAACACTAGGAACTTGAACTTGGAGAGAACTGTCTTTCCATGTTTTACTATTTACCTATAACTCAAAACATTGGAGTGGCATCTAAGAAACTCAAGATCTGGTTCTAGCCCTTTCCAGCATCACCTCTGCAGGTCTTTCCACCCATTCCCCCAAACTGCCAACGTATGCATGTACGTGCCCTGTGAGAGAAGCGTGCCCTGGAGTTTGCACATACTTTTTTCCTTTGAAATACCCTTCCTTTGCTTTGTGTCTGGAAAACTTTCACTTGTCTTAGTCCATTCGGCCTGCTGTAACAAAATACCACAAACTGGTTAGCTTGAAACCAACATGAACTTATTTTTCACAGTACTGGAGGCTGGAAAGATCGAGGCACCAGGGGGTTGGATGTGGTGGCCGCCGAGGGCCGGCCTCCTGGTTGACAGACGGCACCTTCTGTGTCCTCGCGTGGTGAGAGGGGCAAGGGAGCTCTCTGGGATCTCTTTTATAAGATATTAATCTTTTCATGAGGGTTCCACCCTCATGACTTAAGCACCTCCCCAAAACCCCACCTGTCAATACCATCACCTTTGCGGTTGGATTCAACATATGAATTTTGTGGGGACGCTTTCGGACCTCAGCATTCATCTCTCAAAACCTGCTTAAAATGTCATCCCTTCAAGAGAGGCTTTCTGAATAACTCCATACTTCGTGATTAGCTTGAAGTCCTATTTGTCTCATGAAAGCGTAATTTTGGCTCTTCGCCGTGGACTGTTATTTCCCAAAGTGGCTGTGGGAAATCACCATGGGGAATAAAGTGTGTGTGTGGGGGGGAGCTAATTGGTCGTGAAAAATCTGAGAAAGCCATTTTAAAGCTAAGCTAGTTACTTTACTGGAGAACTTCTCGAAGCCTTTAATATGGTGACCACATATTACGTTACCCCCATGAAAGATGATAGAGAAGTCAACATTTCCTAACACTTGGAGAGGTGGCACACTGTTTCCACCGTTCATCTCCAGAGACTAGCATTCTGTAACACATTCAGGGGAGTTTTGCTCGAAACCCGTAAGTCTTCCAAGGGGAGAGAGCGGTAGACTGTATGTATCTCCTCGCAGGGCCCAACATACATGAACAGAATTGAACACAGTGTATTCTCTGAGACCACTAGTTCTCCGTTCCAAAGCTGAGAGGAGAATCTGGAAGTGGGTAGCAGAGCAGGAAGAGTGCGGCCCTCTTTCCAAGAATTGACTAATTCTCCTCAGTGACAGGCAAGATGCTCAAACAGCAGTTCCTCCCCTGCCGCCCCTCACTCTGACTCACGGTGGCTTCCCAGTGCTTCTCCCGGGAGGAAAAAAATGTGACATGTTTTGGCTGGAACTCAATGGCCAAGCATCTTGCCACCTGCCATACTTTTGTAGGGAGAGCTATTAATCTGACAATAGTTCTTGTTTTTTGTCCTCACACAGACTGTCTGGGGTGGGAAGAACTTGGCGCTGCCGGAGGAAGTGAGGTTTCTGCAAACAGTCTACAGCATGGGTCCTGTTCTCGGCCTGGCAGCTTTCACAGCGCCGTCTCTCACAGTAACCCGAAGCAGAGATGCTAAAAGACTCCAGCATTTTCGAATTGTGCTCTTGGCTCAGAGGGCCAGAAGCCCTTGAACATATACTCTGGGTTGAGACTGGCAAGCATCCGTCTCCGAAGATTCTGGTTCTCTGTTTCATTTGGCCTGGCTGCTGGGGATACCGGCTAAAGCAGAGGCTGCTATGGGTAAAGAATCTAGTGGCTCTGGGTTTTGGCAAAAGATCTGGAGGGATTTTTAAAATATTCTGGTTTCGGCAGAGGCCAAATTATCTTTCTGAAGTATGTGCCCCCTTAATATCAAAACTCATGTGCGTTTCATGGGAAATTCAATCCATATGTTTTCAGGATATTTATCCTTAATATATTCAAATGGCATCTTCTAAGAGAAATCTGATTTCAGGAAGAATGTTTGAGCCTTCTCTAAGCCCCCCGTTTCCTTAAGTTGAAATTCAGCATTAAAAATATTTTCCCCAAACCTCCTGGGCAAAAGCCTCAGGTTTGATTTCTAAGCCCTTGACCCTGACACTTCCAGAACGAATGTGCTCAACTCAGTTGTATTCTAAACACTCCATCCTTTGTGTGATCCATGGTCACCATTGTAAACTACCAGAAGCCAACGAAGCCAAACGGATATTGAAACGAAGCCATGGCTGGAATGATGCGATTGTGGTCAGTGTTTTTGTTGGGTTTACTTCTGATTCAGAAAAAAATATTTCACTGTTTATTTTTAGACTTCTTCATAGAAATGACATTGTTCCTTGAATACAAACTAATTAGATTTATATTTAGGATTGCTATCACATTTCAATATCCCAGGGATTTATGCTTTCATGTGTTTCAATAATAGGCATTTCCCACTGGGTACATACCACGTGCCCATCACTGGGAAGCCATGTGCCTGGGATCCGGTCACCGGTGTGAACACACATATTCACGTTGTGGACTTCCTAGCATGCAGTGACAAAGGCATGACCGGTGATGGGGACAAAGATCAGATCCAGATCCAGATTGACAGAGCACAAGAATGTTGACCCATCGCCTCACCATGGAGTGGCTTCTTGAAAGTAAAACCCAGCAGAGATAAGTAGACCTATCACAGGCTCCCAAAGCACGTGTGCTGCAGAGTCAGCCTCTTTGAAATCAGATTTCTAAAGAATTAGTCAAGGGCCTGAGCTCTAAAATCAAATGAACCTGAGTTTGAATCCTAAGTTAACTCCTTGCTAACTGCGTGACCGCAGCACATTATAAAACTCCTCCGAGCTTCAGTGTCTTACGTGTCAAATGAGATAAACTTACAGGATGGCAGGGATGTTTAAGTGAAGTAATGTTAGAATGGTTCTCAGAATAATTCTTGGACAAAAATAGGTGTGTATTGAAAAAAAAATCGAATGTCTAATTTTGGTGGCAAGCCACAACCACGAGAAATGATTTATACTTTAAGTTCTCCATAAGAAAAGGAGTTAACTTTCTTTAATCACACAGTCCTAGGCTCTGTGTGCATGGTTGAAGTTTTGGAGCTTGAAGCGACAAGTAGAGATTATCCAAGTTAGTCCCCATCCCTTCATCATCCACATGGAAAAACAATCCAGAGAAGATCAATTCCAAGAGAGCCAGGCCCAGGGCCCAGGTGCCCTGACTCTGAGGCTGGAGTTCTCCTTCTCAGACACAAGCCACCTACATCACCACAGTCTCCTCCACCTTCTGCATCTCCAGATCCAGACAACAGCCATTGTTCCTCATAGTGCTGAGCGGGAGTCCTCCAGGAGCCTCAGCTGGTGACGTAAGATCTACCAGCAAAGTTCTGAGAAACAAGAAAGCCACCAGCAGGTGTAGACACCCGTCTTTCCCTTGATCTTACCCCATTAGGTCAAGAGAATTCGGGAACCCATTCCCTGTACCTTTACCTACAAGGATTGGTTTCCACTCCGTTATCCAGAAAACGAATAACAATAAATCCACAGGGAGACCTGTCAATGAGGCACCACTGCCTTTTCTCCAGTGTGACTGTTTCTCAAATCAGGGTGGTGTCTTTCTTGTGGCAGTATGCCCTGAGGGTTTATGTGAAGCCAAGCACAATCATGACGCCTCTGTCGGGAAGGCCAGTTCTACTGGACATTTCGGAGAAAACATTATTTCCTAAAAACAAACAAACAAAAAAAGAAACACAGATATAGAGTAAAATACAGCATTGCCTGAATTAAAAGGAAACTTGGAACGTACAATTTTGTTTTGGAATGCTAGCTTCCATTGACTGAGCCCTTACACTCCGTGCTAAGTGCTTGACATGTATCTACTCAGGTAAGCCTCAGAGAAGCCCAAGCGGAAGATAAAATCACTGCAGCAGACACGCATGAAAACAGAGAGGCCAGTTGCACACCTGAAACTAATACAATATTCTATGTCAACTATACTTAAATAATAAAATGTCACCAAAAAAAAAAAAAAAACCCACAAACAAACAAACAAACACAAAAGAACTGATTGAGGGGAAAGGAACTACCCAGGCCACATAGCTCTTAAATGTACCAGGATCCAAACATGAGACTGGCCACCTCCAAAGCCCATAAATGTAACCTCTGTGTTAGACTGCTTCTCCTTCTGGTATTTACCGGGGAGGGCGGTTTCAGCCGTGTCACCATAAAGCAAGGTGTTCATTTACTCTCTCCTGTTGGCTTCGAGCACTCGGTGGAAAATTTTGACAAGCCTTGGATTCTAGCTTCCCCCGTGGCTGGTGGTAGTTATATAACATGCTCATCAGTTAAAAAAAAAAAAAAAGCTGAATTGCAAATAGTCTACTAACCTGGAAGGAATGTCTGAATGACTCCCACACCGCACTGGTGCTAATTCAGTTGGGAGAGTTCTGTGGGTTTGCTGTGATTTTATTGCAATAAAGGGTTTGGCTATCATAGTTAGTAACTTGAGTGTGTCTTTTGATCCATGTAGAAATCGCTCAGCTAAATGCCATTTCCATGTTATTCTGAACTGCCTGTGGAATCAGATAATCCTTTCCCCAGAAGGATGTCAGCAGACTCCATAATTTGTGAAGGAAGAGCATCCGGGAAGGAACACGGTGTCAGGCATGCCTGGGGGGAAGATTTCTGGGTTGATGATTCACATACTTTTATAGCTCTGGTTTTCATGGTCTTTGTTTTTAAAAAGCAATTTGAATGTATGTGAGCTTGGTGATTTGCATGCACTCGTAGGGATGCACTTGGGTCTGTTGTCCCTCACAGATATAGGATCCAGAATGTGACCTGGGAGTGGGTGATCTGATTTAGTTCGGTGTCAGAGGGTGTCCATGTGATTGAATAGAGTGGAACCGCCTGTTCCAATATGCTAGTCCCAGACGGTGCCAAGGATGAACAGACCAGGAAAAATATTGTGTCATAAGCTTAGACCTTGAATTTTCACCAAAGTCCTCACCAAATGGTGTAGGGCTGAGTTTGAGGGCCAGAGTGTTCTGTGCAGGATGTGAAAGTTCACTGTGGAAGAACTCCAAAATTTATGACTAGTCTGAAGTCAGAGGAAAAGTACCATGCAGCTCTGATTCACTTAGTACTGGGGGATCTGTCTGCAAAGGCGACGGGAGGGAGCCGGACGTTAAGAGAAGGATCTCTAACGCAAGTGTCCCAGGACAGCCATAATCCCACCACAAGGAGTGAACAGGCTTGCCACAGAACCCAGGGGTTCCCAGGGCTTCAGTCCTGCTCATGTGTGGACTTGAGATCTGCTTGCTCTCCAGCACCCCTCTGCCCTGCATCCGTCGTCCAGTTGGTAACTGTCAGTCCTCCTTTTCTCCCATATCTCGGGCTCTCCTACATCCCTCCTGCACCCTTCTGTGGGGGTTCTTCGTTTCTTCCCTGGGCAACTGGAATAGTCTCCCAAAGGAGTCTTGGGTCACTGGCTACAAATCTTGCCTTTCAGACATCTTAAACCCAGATTTCTCTGCCATTTTCCCCACACGTTTTGGTCGTGTCTTTTCTGGGCTGATAAAATAGCCTTTGGCTTTGCATCACAAAATGGCGATGTCCAGATTCCCAAGCATGGCACACGGAGCCCTCAGCAGCAATCCTGGCCTTTGTGACCCTTCTGACCTCTCTCTCCACACACCCAACACTGCTCCATCAGCATGCAAGACTTTTCTTTTACCATTCTGCACCTTTCTGCACAGTGTTCCCTTGTCTGGAACATGGTCGGATGTCCCACCCATGCTTCACTCCTCCTGCTGGGTGAACACTTCCATACCCTTCATGTCCCAATTGTTACTGCTATCCCCTTGAAGTCTCTCTTGGTTTCTCCATAACCTTGAAACACGCTCCCTTGTCAAGCTGTCTATGTTGTCCTACCATGAGGATAAGACTGATCTCTGTACTTTGTAATATGTATCTGATTCTCCCTCCAGACCAGGAGCAACTCAAGGGCCAGTTCAGTATCTTATCTGTCACTGTGTCCATAACACTTAGCAGAGGGCCCAAGCCCAAGTAAGTTCATAGTCAACCTCAGGTAAACTGAATGGAATTCGGCTTGCTATATGCAAAATTCAAGGCCAGGAGAGATTTAAATGAATTATTTCTCTTCCAAACCACATGCCTGGGTTATGCAAAAAGTAAAGGGACCTATTTTGTTTGTGGTCAATGACATTTCAGCTCCTAAAAGGCAATGAGCATTTCCATGACTGTCCCTTCCAGAGGAAAGCTCTACAAGGAGGCCCTTGGCACAACCAGCCACCAATTCATTTTACATCTAAAAAAGCACCTGGACTGTTTTGAAACAGTAGGCCATTTGGGACAATTTGTATGGCTATACAAACACAATGCTGATTCATTTCAAAAAGGCAGATTTTTTTACCCTTCCTTGCCCTTCTGCTCTCCCAAATTAGTTTATTTGTACACCAATGCATGTCTAAGTGTTAGGGTTGAAAGGAGGAAGAAGCAGACTTCCTTCTGCTTATCTCTCTGCTGGGTGGATAAGCCGATACTTGGAGGAGAAGCTAGTTTATCCAAATTCTCTGAGCAGCAGAATTCGACCTCGGGAAACTGTAACTAGGCAAGGAGAAAATCATGTCTACGAATTCACTTCTGTTAGTCTGGCCAATGCAAGAGAGACAAGGACTGCTATTTGCACAAGGATCTGCTCAGCATTCTGGAAGAAAGGGTGGAGGTAACCTTGAGACTGGTGGTTGGAAGACTGGTGGGAACAAAGTACTCTTGGAGACAGCTCCCCGGGCAGGCAAGAAAAGAACCCTTAGGATAGTAACAAACTTCAGCTCTGTACCCCGAATATCAGTATGGAGAACCAGACAGATACCGCACTGGGGAGTCCACAGAGACATCTTCTAATGCAGCCCTAGAAGAAAATGCTAAGCTCCTTATTTTATTTTCAGAGAATGATAAAAATAGAAATAGTTGGTGTTATAGATGTTTGTGTTGTCCCCAAATTCATATGCTGAAGCCCTAACCCCCACTCCTGTGCATTTGGGGTAGAGACTTTGGGAAGTAAGTGGAATTCAATGAGTTCATCAGGGTGGGAACCCCATGATGAGATTAGTGTCCTTATAAGAAGAAGAGAAAGATCTCCCCATTGTTCCCACTTGTACACACTGAGGAAAGGCCATGTGAGCCAACAGCAAAATGATGGCTGTCTACAAGCCAGGAGAGGGCCCTCACCAAGAACTGAATCTGCCAGCACCTGGGCCTTGTGAAATGAGTTGGTGGCCAGCTGTGCCAAGGGCCTCCTTGTAGAGCTTTCCTCTGGAAGGGACAGTCATGGAAATGCTCAGCAGCAATGCTCCAGAAGTGCCTGTTAGGAGCTGAAATGTCACTTCCCTGCTTCCAGAGCTGTGCGAAGTAAGTGTCTGGTGTTTAAGCCCCTGGTCTATAGTATTTTATTACAGTCCGAGCTGGCTAACACAGTGGGCTAAACTTTATTGCAGAATAAAGACCTGTAAACTTCCAAGCATGCCACGATTTGGTGAAAGAGTATGGAGAGTATTTATAAGCTGACAGGAGATGGCTCCTTAATTTGCCAGCTATGCAATTCTGAGCAACTTACTCATTGTCTTCCCATTTCAGATTCTTCCCTGTAAGGTAAGAGTGACATCCAATCCATCGGGATGTTGTGCTTGTTAAATATGGTAGCATAAAGGATGTGATGAATGAGCACCCAGTGAAGGGTGAGACCAGGGATCCAGCAGCAAGACGAGAAGGAAAAAGTAGAGGCATCTGCTATTGCCTAAGGCTGCAGAGAGTGGAGTGAAAGTCCCAGGAGGTAGCAGCCAGAGCAGGAAAAATTTGAAAGCTACTGAAGTACAAAATAAACCACCTGAGACCAAATGGAGAAGAGAGGGGACCTGGAGAGATTAACATCCCTGTCACTGCCTTGTCTGGTGGTTGAGTCCAAACCCAAAGACGATTTCATCAGTTTCCCACTCCCCTCCCCCAGCTGGATGAAGTAAGAGTTTTTGCAGGAAGGAATTTGAGCCCTGTCCCCGCTGACACCAAGGCGGATGGCAAAGTCAGTCCCACTGCAAGGACTCAATGGCTCCTTGTTTTGCCTTTTACTGAGTTGAATGTAAGATTTAGGCTGAATGTTTTATGTAAGGGAAAAGAACCTTGAAGACTATATAATGCAAATGGGTATTCCATACATATCCACTTCCTCCCTCCAGGAAGCTGGAGAAAACTCGCCTCCTGAAGCACAGAAGGGCTAAACAAAGAACTCCAGCATCCTGTCGTTCTGACTTGTGCAATTCCAATTTGAATCACGCCGCAAATGTAAAATGACTTCATTTTCCTGTGCCAGATCCCCTGAGGATTTCAGACTTGTTTATGCCTCTCTGAAATGAAGCTCAGCCTAGCCCAAGAGAAGGAAAACACTTCTATAGGCAGGAGGCTGCTGGAGCCAAAGCAAGAGGAGACTCTATTCACCCTCCTTGACAAGACTCATCCTCTCAGAACAAAGGAACTTCAGTCCCTAATGTCCCAGGCTTGGCAGCACACGTCAGAGCTCAAGAACCAGTGCTCAACTATAAAGCCTAGCGCTGGGAACAGGGAACCCTCACCTTACTCTCACCCAGAACTCTGATTCCAAAGTAACCCTAACTATAGACCCACCCCTTGACATCACTTGCAAACAATGAGGTCAGGGGTGAGAAACCCACACACACAGGTCTCTTAAACCTCCTGAACAGTAAGGGGTCTCATTTTTGGGTTTACTGGATATTTATCCCACCTTTGAAGAGCACATGGAACCAAATAGGGATCTTTAGCAATACAGGTATTCATTGGCTAGGTATTTATCCACCACTTACCATGTGACAATAAGCACCAAAGATACAGAGGAAACAACAAACATGGTCCCTGACTTTCCATTTCAAGTCTGAGACTTCATGGTACAGGTTTGGAACTAAGCTGGCTGTCTTAGGTACTGCTTTCCCATCTACAAAATGGCGTCCACAGCACGCACCCAGAGTGGCATTGGGAAGATTGGCAGCCAGGCTTCTCAGATGACACTCAGCTATTCATCCTGGCCCTGTCATCCCTGCTGGTTTAGAAATGTGAGGGTAAGCCTGCCTTTCATTTCCACGCCCTTGAAGAGTTCACTGAAGACAGTGAATGTGAGCTGAGGACCTCTGAATCAGAATGAAAGAGTTCAGTGGTTTGCACCCTTCAGTGCTGGTGAAGCAAAATCAACCTGCCAGACAGAGTGATACAGTGAACGTTCCAAACCCGAGATAAAGAAGCTTAACCCATAGGTATCCTATACAAAGAATTGTTTTGATATGCTTAAGTAAGCAATTGAAATACCACACCCCAAGAATCTTTCAATGTGAATAGTCATGTTAATTTTCTACACAGAAGACTTCATGTAAAAGCATAGAAAAAACAAAAGGTAAAGTTAGAGCCCTCAGAAAGACTGTACAGAAGATCAGCTCAGAAAAGAAATTGCCACACGTCCCTAGACAGAGATGAAATTGAAGGTTTTAGAGGTGGAAGTGACGACTTATTTAATCTGACTCCTAATAAAAAGTCAAGTCCCTTCCATCTCTAAATTCTTGCACATCAACTTGTACTACCATGGCAAGACTTTTTGGGTTGGTAAAATGCATTTGGCTCTTATTATGCAGTTCGTTGAGATGTATTTTTTAAACTAATCTTTGTGTAAGACATTTAAATGAAAAATAAATGTGTTTGCAAAGGACAGTGCCTCCTTGTCCGGATGTTCCCAGGATTCTTCTGACTGAGTGTCCCTCTGAGGGAGACAAAGCAGGGATATTGTTGTTCCAAACCAGGGCTAAATATCTCCAGGCATGTTGGGGAGGGGAGTGGGGGAGAGAACTGGGGAGTAGAAAGCAGCCTGGGACTAAAGAGTCCTGGTGGTGATGGGTAGTAAGGAGGGCACGTATTGCATGGTGCACTGGGTGTTATACACAACTAATGAATCATCAAACTTTACATCAGAAACCAGGGATGGACTGTATGGTGACTAACATAATATAACAAAAAAATATTAAAATAAAAAAAAGAAGAAAGGTAGTAAACTAAAACAGAAAAAAAAAAACTTTCTTCCTAAAATCTTCCATGCATCTTAATGATATATTTTTTTAAGATTTTTTATTTATTTGACAGAGATAGAGACAGCCAGCGAGAGGGAGAACACAAGCAGGGGGAGTGGGAGAGGAAGAAGCAGGCTCATAGCAGAGGAGCCTGATGTGGGGCTCGATCCCACAACGCCGGGATCACGCCCTGAGCCGAAGGCAGATGCCACCCAGGCGCCCCACCTTAATGATATTTTATATCTAATCTCATCCATTTCCTATTTTAGCTGATAATCCTTCAGAAAACTAAAAGCAATTTTTATGGTTATCATAGAGTATTCTCTTCTCTGAATAAAAGATCTCGAGTTACCTCTAAAAAAAAAAAAAAAGAAGAAGAAGAAGAAGAGTCCTGGATCCCTACCCTGACTCTGCCATGTACTCCCTCGGGAACCGGGCCCCAGGGCCTAGAGGAGTGTTGACTCCCATTTCATGCCCGTCATACAATAGTTTTGTGATTGGGAATTAATTTTATTTTTCAGATAGGTTACACAAGATCGGAGAGATTAAGACACAGTCCCAAAGTCACATAGAAATGTCTGACATCAAACACCAAGCTGCTTGTACTGCAAATCCCTCTTAAGGACATGTCGTTTCTCAAGGCCTTGGCTTTCCCAGCTGAATGAGGAGAGGATCATGCTATTTCTACAGTCTCTTTCAGTTTTAAAAGAAGTTGAGTGTGAGGATTTTCAACAATTAACACTAATATTTCGCTAGAAAGATGCAGGAGAGACATAAAATGCTGGTCAAGCATTTTTAAAATACAGAGAATTTGAGTGCCAAACATATGCAAGGGGGAAAAAGTTAGTGATTGAGAATTTACACTTGAGACAGCATGAATATGAATAAGGCAGCTCAAGGTTTTTACTTGTCTAAGAGTGGACAGAGCATGGTGGTCTAAGGGAGGTAGCAATAAATTAAAGAAAAGTGATCGAAAAGCCATCGAAACTTGCTTTTAAACCTGTCTTCTGACAGTATTCTATTGTCCTGAAATATAGAAGAAATTATACACGTATTAGGTTTTCAAGCAGCTATTGACTGTAAATCACGTTAGTTAAGAGAAGGGAAGTATCTGGAAAGTCTATAATTGCATTTATTTAAGCTGGATTTAGTAGTTTATCAATAAGGTTCACATCCAAAATCTCCTGGAATACCCGTAACGTCCTCTTTTTTTTAATTTTTTGTACAATTATTTATTTATTTATTTATTTGTCAGAGAGAGAGAACAAGCAGAGGGAGCAGCAGGCAGAGGGAGAGGTAGGCTCCCCAATGAGCTAGGAGCCCAATGCGGGACTCGATCCAAGAACCCTGGGATCGTGCCCTGAGCTGAAGGTAAACACTTAACTGACTGAGCCCCGCAGGGATCCCCCCCATAATATCCTCTTGAGATATACAAAGCAGTCATTATTGCCTTTAACAAATAAAGAAGGGGGGTTACTAAATTTAGTTTATTAAATTCCAAGTTCAAATGACAGCTAAATCTAAAACTGAGACAAGTTTTTTATTCTACTCCATTATCTGTCTCCCCAGTGCCTAGTAGTATATGTGACAAATAGTTGGCACTTAGTAACTTTTTAATGAATGAATAAACTTCAAGTTAGAACATCTACCCTCACAAGAATGCTAAAATCATTCCTATCTTAATACATAAGTGGAATAAACATCTGTCTACCTATTTCACTGAAGTTGAAGGTTGAGGTTTCCTGAGAAGGCTACCTTTATCTGAAATTATACCATTAGAAATAATCAAGAAGTACTCTCTTTTCCATGTGCATAAAAGAGAGAGTATGGCTGCCAATAGATGTTTTCAATAATGTTGTGGTAAATAAATTGAATAATTCAAAATAATATTTAATGAGAAACTACTATGTACTAAGCCCTGACAAGCTACAAGAAATATCAAGGTGAATAAAACACAGTTGCTGTCGTCAGGGAGTTCATAGTCTAGGGGTACAAGGCTGGCAATTATAAAACAGCATGAGGGATTATACTGCTAGAATATTCATCCAACCTTATAGAGCTAAGCAAGAAACCAGAGAAGGGGACCCTAAGACTGCATGGGGAGACAAGGAGGTACCAGTGGGTGCTTGTGGTCAATGGTAGAATGATCTGTAGAATTTTCCTTTTTTTAGAGCTGAAAGTGACTTTGAGATCAATTTTGATTGGATCTCATCTAACCAAGAGGGGAACTGACAAGATCACATGGGGGTTACTGTCAATAATAGGGCACAGGGCTGCTGAGGCTAATACCTGTGCCACTTCTCAGGCCACATGTGTGAAACACTAAAACTATAAATGAATGATGTGTCCATTTCATCACCCTGTCCTCACGAAAGCCAGATGAGGTATGTATGAGCCCCATTATATAGGATAGAGGAAACACAGTCAACCAAAGAGTGACAGACTCAGGATTTGAACCCAGGCCTGTCTGTCTCTGAGCTGACTTCTGCAGAGGTCAGTGAACAAGTCACCCAGCCTATGGGATGAAAGCTGGAGGCCATGGAAGAATCCCAACTCCTCATCCCTTAACAGAAGGATGAAAGAATGTCCCATCGTGGACAGATTATGCCAAGCTCAGAGTCACTGTCTTTTAGGAGTTGTGAGGACGCCCGCCATCACACTCAGAACTACCCAGACACTTGGGGACATGATTTGGCCCAGTTTCTAGGCCATAGGACTTGAAGGAGGTGGCAATTCACGGGTCATTCTATGGAGAATCATGGAGATGATTATTGTGCTTTCACCACGCAGAGCCATGAACAGCCCTGGGTCAATGATGATTTCGTTACAGTCCTGTCTAAGGGAAAGGGGTGGATGAGCTGACATCCTGTGACTTCTCCATTCCCAGGCCCATGAGACTGTCTTTACTGGGTGGAGGTGGTAGGAACTGAGATATGCATCTCGTTTGGGGTGATTTGTTTTGTATATCTTTCAAGATTCATGAAGCAGATTGTTAGAACAGATTTTTTAATTTTCCTTTTTGTTATGTTTTAATACTATAGTGTATGTAATGGCATAGAAAGAACTGTTGAAATCTGCTATATTCTTCCTTATTCTAAATTGCTTCTCATCCACACATTATCTACATATGGTGTTCGAGGCATCGACATAAGTAAGTAGGCAGCATAAAAGCTCAAGGAAGGGGGAAATTTCTTTTCAATGTTGCCAAATATCTTCACCAAGGCTCTCCTACCACATAGAAAAATGGATGCATAGGTTCTGGTCTGACGCCTGTGCTACTAATTTATAGCCAAAAGGAAAGTCCCCTTTCACAGCAATGGAATGTTCGGTAAATCGCGGTCTTCTACAGTCCGTGTTTATATATTATTATTTTATGTCATGAAACTCAGCAGGGATGTTGTATGTGGTTACTGACTAATGGTTAGGCTCTTGAACTTGAGTCTTTCAGTCAATTCAACTGGAATAATTGATTTTTTTCCCTCCGAAAACCTGTCAGGTGAAAACATGCTGTATAAGAAGTATAGATAAATCTCTCCTTACAGAGGGGACGCCTGGGTAGCACAGCGGTTAAGCGTCTGCCTTCGGCTCAGGGCGTGATCCCGGCGTTATGGGATCGAGCCCCACATCGGGCTCCTCCACTATGAGCCTGCTTCTTCCTCTCCCACTCCCCCTGCTTGTGTTCCCTCTCTCACTGGCTGTCTCTCTCTCTGTCAAATGAATAAATAAATAAAACCTTTAAAAAAAAATCTCTCCTTACAGAAGCTCGCAGACTGGTAGTAACCAAAAGCTCAGAAGGGTGGGACATTAAACATACGTAGATGCCACAGTCAAAAGACCATTGACCACAAACCCTTTACCTTGATGAGGCTGGACTAGCCACCCAACAAGGGAAACAGAATAAAAGCAGAATATACCCTAAATCTCATACGGGCAACCAGTTTCCACTCTGAAGAGATTTTAATAAAATTATAGATAAAGAAAAAGGAGCCAGTGCCATCTGTGGAAATCCCCTCCCGAGAAGGCAGCTGAAGGACTGAACAGAATTTACTCCATCCTATCCAGCCCTCCAGCCCAGGCCGGATACAGCCACATCCACACTGTTTGTGGCTCTCAGTTGCCCTAATCGCAACAGCCTCTGTTCAGAGAGAATTCAGAGGGAAAGCAAAACAATAGGAAGCCAATGTAAAAATTATGTCAAAGATAAAAGTATTATCACACAGATTATGAGTACTCTTTGGGGAAAAAAAATTCTTTTTTCTTTTTCCAGAGATTAGGAACAAATTTTAGATTTAGCACTTTTTTAAAAAATTTTAAGACAACTAAAGAGAATTATGAATGTTAAGAATCGGATTAGAGAAAAGATAACAAAGTAAATGATACATGGTGTTAGTAGTGACAGAGCAAATAAGAAGGAAAGAAAATATAATACCTTTGCAGAATTTATAAAAGGGCTTTAGAAACGTCAAAAACTAGGGGCGACTCTGTGGGTCAGTCAGTTAAGGATCTGACCCTTGACCTCAGGTCAGATCTTGATCTCAGGGTGATGAGTTCAAGCCCCATGTTGGGCTCCACATTGGGCATGGAGCCTACTTTTAAAAAAAATTAATTAATTTAGAATTTTTAAAAAAGAAACATCAAAAAATAGAACTAGCCCTACAGAAAATTGGACAGAAACATAGGGGGTAGAATGAGAAAAATTCCATAGAATAAGAAGGAAAAGGATAAAGAATTAAAAATGGGTCGATATCGGTGATAGACAATGTAGCTATCAATTTTGGATAATTAAGATTGCTAATGTAGTAAACAGAATATAGTAAATAGGAAAAATATCCAAATATGTAAATGAAAATTTTCTGGAAGTGAAGACCTGGCTCTGAAGCCTGAAAGGGTGTGGTTTGTTCCAGAAAGAATCCATGAGGATGACTAACATTACGCCATCCTTTGGTGAGATTACTAAATCTTGAAGATGAAGAGTGAGACCCTCAAGTGCCCTGATATAGAAAGCTCACCCCCAAAACTGCGAAAAATGGATAGACTTAGAATTCACCACAGCAATGTTAGATGGTAGAAAGCAACAAAACAGCTGCTCATGAGCTTTTGAATAAAATGACTTGTAACCCTAGAATGCCACCCATAGCCATGTTCTCGGATACACGAGGGGACAGGAAAAATGGGAACCATACTGTCTTCTTGGAAAATCTATTTTAAAAGGAATCTCACCCAAGGAAGGTATCTTATTTTTTAAGATGACGAATGTGGCAATTCACCTTTTGATTACACAAAAAGTGTAAGAATTGGTTATGAACGTTTAATCATTAAAAGGGAATTACGTCTAAACTTTCTAAGGCTGTTGATGCATACTTACTAAAATGTTTTTATTTACGTTCTACCGGTGGACCTTCCCACTAGGGTTTATGAACTCAGGTCGGCCTTAAGGATTTCATTGCTTTGGTAATATGCCAGCAGGACAAACCCTGCTTATTTTTGGTTGTATCTTCATTCTCACTAACGTGGGAAGAAAGTTCCTGCGTGTGTTTATTAACCACTTTCCAGTTTTCTAAGGGGTCATCCGTCTTACTCATGCCCCTACCTCTGCATAGGACTAGCCCCCACCATCGAGCCTGGATAGGAGAGAAGCAAAGGAGAAAGGAATGTCTCTCCTGATTTGGGGTTTCTCACAGCACACACAACACGGTACCTCTCCATGTTTCTCCATGGGTTCACTGTGATGGAGCCCAGCCCACCACTGGCGGTGGCAATATTCTTCACTCCAGCACTGAATCGTGGGTCATGGGTGGGTGATACCCAAATCAGGTGCCATACACAAAAGTTGGGGCTTCGATCCTGAACAGCAAGTCCACAGCACAAGCTCCCAGGAAGGCTGGGACAGGAGAGAAAGACACAGCTGGTATGAACTGACAACCAGGAGGTGACTTCTATTGGAGATGAGGTGTTTGCCTGCAGCAGAATCTCGTATCTGTCACTAGAATATTCCACAGATAGTCATATTCTCAGATTTATAAATATAAAGAGAAAATGTCACCAATGTATTGTGTGGACCCTGCCGACATATTTTCAGGGGCCGGTGGAGTAGCCGTGTCCCTTGATTACTCACTTGATTATTGAAACACTTGCGGATTTCCAGGAGGGCTGAAGAAGATAACCCAGGAGAAGGGATCTCGCATAACCACTGGCACTCAGTGAAAGTTGCTTTTAATCCCAAACAGCTGTTTTGATTTTGTGACACAGTCCATGAAAAAGATGCTGCATCTGGCACTGACCACAAATTATTGTCTCATCGTCAGAGTCAAGGCCATGCCAACACCAAAAATATGAGAAGCAACCTAAAATTGTTTTCTTTCTCTCGCGTAATGACATAATTACACAAAAGCAAAGGGACCCTTAGCACTCCATGGCGGGAAAATGAATTCTTTTTACCCAACAATTTCTAGCTTCTTTGAAAGTCTAATGAGCTGACCTAAAATATCTGCACAGTCCAATTGATAAGGAATAAGAAATTCCTATTTACAGGTGAGGAGACTGAAGCCCAGGATGGGAAGAAAGGTGCCCACGGTCACATGGACCCCACACGACAGTGCCCAGGCTAGAGCTGTCATTTCTGACCACTGACGGAGTGAGCTTTTGCCAGCAGGTAATTTTGTCATGTGCCAACGGACAACTTCACTCTGCATATGTATTTTTAACGTAAGTAACTTCTCAAGGTCAAGTGCAAGGACACCATGTGTTTGCATCTCTGTCCTCAGTACCTGGCGCCAGGTGGGTCATAGAGTGGTGCTTGGTAATTACTGCACTGATTAAAAATACACTGGTCCCAGGGATTCCTCTGGCAGCCCCGCGCTCATCCACGGCCGGCTCGGATCTCCTCTCCGGAGTACGAACCCGCCCGCTCTCTGCACACCTCCCTCACCTCCCCGCCACCCACAGCACCACAAAACCACAAAGCAACAAGGCAGTGGGGGGTGACGCTGGGGAAGGGCAGACACATTAAAAGACCCCGGGTCTGTTTGCTTTTGTCTGGTGAAACTTAACTACAGTCTAAATCTATTTATCTTGAAAACCCTCAAAGATAATACCAACAGTTCGCAGGAGGGGAATTAGTCATAGGCAAACATGTTTTCCCGATATTGCCTCAAGAAAAACACCCCCCTTCAAAGTTCTCCGGTTTCAGCATCGCCTATTTTATGGAACATTAGGTCAGGACCCCGACGTTCTGATTTCATCAGAAATCCTGCCATGAGAAATTGCTGGGCTGGTGGGGCTTCACCAGGCCTGGGAGGGACCCCTGAAGTCATCCCTGATTTTCCTTCTCATACAGAAGATAATTTCAAACATGCCTGGCACCCCCATCACCCTTTTCCCGCTCCGCTCCAACTTTAGGACTGAAATTTCAGGAAAGAAATGCTTGCATGACTAAATTTGCATTTTATTCAATCTGTTCGGTATGCCACATAAATGGAAATTCTCAAATGCATAGATATTAAAATAATAATTATGGCCTAAGCGGCAATCTTTTCTCCACATTCGGTAACTATTTATGAGCAGCTATTAGGCACACGCACTGGGGATACAGTGATAAATAAAACGCAGCCCCCCCCCCACTGTACCTACTGCCATCCCAGGCTGCTGTGGTCCGCTGTGCACATCGCCCCCTGGAGTTGTGCAGGGAACATCCTGCCAGATGGTACGGACAGCCTGCTGTCACTGGACAGACGGATTCTCAACTTTCGTCTTGGTGGTCGAGTTTGTATCCTAGTGACGTCACATCCCCAATTACACTGTGGGCCAATAGCAGGGAGTGTCTGGATGATGGTGACCATATCCATGCCCTTGAAAGCCTTTCCCCCTGTGCTTGGCGTGCGCTGGTCCTCAGCATCTCCATAGAAACCCGAGCAGCCTGCGGGGTGCTGCTGTTCATGCCTGTTCACACCCTTCCTCCCTGGTCCCTCAGGGGGAAAGGCCCTCCCTCTCAGTGCGTGATGCCTCTGACGTGTGCAGGACACGCACATGGACTACTGCTGTCACTTCCTAATTGATCTTTTTCTTTCTTTTTTTTTTTTTTTAAACTATTGGAGTTATAGGTCTTCATTATCTGTATTTTTCACTGTGGGTCCCTCATCTGCAGGCTGCTGTTAGGCTCTTCTCTTTGTCCCTTCCCTGCTTGTCACCTCCTGCCCTCCCCTCCGGCTCTCTGCTCCGATAGCTGCCCCATTGGCCCTGCTATTTGCTCACTAATGAAGTCAGGCCCTCAGAGCCTCGCACCTAGCACATACTAGGGATACAAAACTACTCACTCAGGGAGCGCGTGAATGAACAGATGTAGACATGTGGAGGACAGTGAAGCTGGCACCACCCAAGACCCCCCCATCCAGGGAGCCAGTCCCGATTCAGTTCTGCTAGTCAAGTACCCCATCCACTCCCAGCCAAGCAGCAGCGTGGCCACTGTCTCGCACGGCTGGTCACCTCTTCCCCGCCTCCTGCTTTTGTGAAACCTAACCCGTGCCCCACACAGACGTGGGCAATGGGGCTGCAATCCCCTGGGACAACTTCAACTCACGGCACCCTGGCAAAGCCAGCATCTTACCCGTGTCTCTATAATGCCAGAACGTGGGTGCCGCCATGCCACATCACAGCGGAGGAGCTGAAGTTCACCGGGGGGACTTGCCAAGGTCACAGAGCTGGATTTGACTCCACGCCTCACTGACTCCAAAGCCAGTGCTTGTCCCACTAAACCACTTTGCTCTATGCATGATGAGAGTTGCTGCAAAGTTTCATTAGCCCTGATCCAGACGAACATGGAGACTCCCACCCATCCCATCCGACTGTACATCCTCGCCAGCGTCTCCATAATGATGGGAACATCTCCAGTGTGTGTGAGTATACCCAGGTGACGCTTAATGACAGTGATTACGATCGACTAAATTTTGATGAATTCAGTCTTCTTTGTATAAGAGTTTGGCCCTTTTTTTATTTTCTCCTGATCTCTGGGCAGTATAGTTTCTCTCTAAAAGCAGACCATTTAATTATAGTGAATGTTAGGCTGTCTCTTTCTGAGGGATGACTTAATCCAATAGGAAATAGGGAGCCATTGAAGGCTTTTGAGAGGGGCAGGCACACGATCTGCTCCTTTCTTATGGAATATCAGTGTGAAGGAGAGCTCCGAAGGTGGGCACTAGTGCCAGGAAGATGACGGGGGGCGAATTAAACACGCAAAGAAGAGGTGAGTGGGGGGAGAGGAAGGGACACTGAGAAGGGCTATATTCCTCACTAGACTACAACTCCATGAGGGCAGAAACATATTGTTCTTACTCACTGCTCTGTTTTTAGCACCTAGGATATACTACTCAATAAATAGCAAATTTTGTAGCTACTGTTACGGGGGACTTGAAGGGATTTTGGGCTTTTTAGTAAAAGGAAGGTGACTGTCAACAAAGGGAAGACCCATTTGGAAGAACTGTCTCCATGGGTTGAATGGATATGAGACACAAAGAACAAAGAGCTGTTCATAATAGTCGAGCCCCAGGGCGGGGGCCAGCCAAGCCCCATGCCTGGGGAGTGGCGCCGACACTGGGGAGGCAAACCCAGATGGAGGCATGCGCGCTGTGTAGAGGGGAGCGTCTCCACTCGCTGCAAAGGCTGGAGCACCAGTGGTGGCCAGTCAGCCAACAGGGTTCCAGGCATCATGCAACAACCCTCCAGTTGTCCATGCAGGGAAAATCACAGAGCGCCCTGGGCACCTCTCCCTGATTGTCTCTACTCAACCAGCAGTCAATGGCTTTTTTTTTTTTTTTAAGATTTATTTATTTATTTTAGAGAGGGAGTGAGAGAGCAAGCAGGGGAAGGGCAGAGGAGAGGGAGAGAGAGAAACTCAAGCAGACTCCCCACTGAGCGTGGAGCCCAGCACAGGGCTCGATCCCAGGACCCTGAGATGATGACCTGAGCTGAAATCAAGAGTTTGACAGCTTAGCTGACTGAGCCACCCAGGCACCCCGAAGACCACTGATTAAATATTTGAAGTATCTCTTGAGCCCCCTGCTCCCCCTCTCCACCATCCTTGCCTCTCCCCCAGGCCACTGACGCAAACCACTTGACATGCAGCACCCAGCCACAGCCCACCCTAAATGTCACCAACAGATTTTTCTTTTTCTGGAGTACAGGTATGATGATGGTAACCTCCTACTCAAACCACTCCAGTTGCTCTTTGCCTGGCAGACAAAGCACCGTTTCTAGACTTACCCCCCAAGGGCCTCCATAGGTTGTCCCCAATCGCGCCAGCCAGTCTCATTTCCCACGGCCAGCCTTACACATCCTGTCCCCCAAAACCATTCTCTCTCTGCTTTCCATGCCTTCTCTCGCCAATTCCTTGTGCAGGAATGATCTTCACTGACCATCGGAATCACCACCGTCTCTACAAAGCCTTCCCTCGGCCCTTCCTTTGACTACCCACGGGAACTTATTTAAAACCTTTGTAGGATAACGATCACTATTTTTGCCTTGTATTATGTACATATCTTATTTTTCTTGTTAGACCCCGAGCCCTCTAAGAGCAGGATTTTTTATTTTTAAGCCCCCAGTGGCCTTGTCCTTTATTTGACTTAATTTGTAATTCAGTAAAAAGAAATGAACAAATAAATGACTATACGGTTCTAATAATTATCTGAAAAGAAGTCCAACACAAACAGGGTCCCAGAATTCCTGGAAGGGGATGGCCAGGCCCGGGAGGCGTTTTTACCCAATTCTAGCTGGGAAAGTATCCTGGAGCAGTGAGGTGCCTAAGTCACAGAAAATGTGTAATCATTTCTGCCACGGGAGATTGCAAATTGATGTTACCTGCTCAAAATAAAGAGAATATAAGCGAACACATGATAATGAAAAACAAGAATTAAGTACAGAGACCGTCCTCTAAGAACACCACGAGGCCAGGAACTTACAAGGTGAATCCAGAATTCCTGGGCTGCTCTCAATCCCTTGTGAGCAACTTCCAAATAGGGCACTTAGACTTAGACACTGCCATGCGCGGGTTGTTAGATCAGGAAACAGCAACTATCATAGTTACAACAAGACCTAACATTTCACCACCACCCTCTGTACTCGGCTTCTTCGATGTGATTCACGCCTCTGAAACACAGAGAACTCAAGGACTTCCCTAAAACTGCTGGTCTTTTCAGGGAATGTAACAATATTCTGAGTTAAAGCCCGTTTCATATGAGATTCAGAGAAATTTGCTTTTGCTTTTGGGACGTAAGTGAGATGAACCCATCACCACCAGGTCATCAGGCAGTGCTTCACGGCCCCATAGAGAGGAGGGGGTTCGGAAACACGAGGACACCACCTCTTGGCCCTCCTTTGACCTGACCATCTCTATTCGTATGTGTGTGGTAATCCAGACTACTGGCTAAGACTTCATTGGAGGGGCGCCTGGATGGCTCAGTCCGCTGAGAGTCCAAATCTTGGTTTCCACTCTGGCCGTGATCTCAGGGTGATGGTATCAAACCCCACATTCAGTGTGGAGTCTGCTTGATCTCTCCCTCTGCTCCCCCTACCACACGTGTCTGCATGCACGTCTCTCTCAAATAAATAAATAAAATCTTAAAAAAAAAAAACTTCGTTGTTAAAGAATGTTACACGACTTTAAAAAATAGTTTGAATAAACTAATATGTTAAGTAAGTACAGCCTCGCCTTTAGAAAGCTACATTGGCAAAAGTAGTGTATCCTGATAGAGTGGTTAGCAGAGCCCAAAACAGAAAGAGTGCCCAGTAAAGCTGAGCTTTAAATATTATTCTCCTCATTGTCACCATTATCATTTTTTAATTTTTTTATTTAAATTCAATTTGCCAACGTATAGTACATTAGTTTCAGACGTAGAGTTCAATAATTCATCAGTTGCATGTAACACCCAGTGCTCATCACATCACGTGCCCTCTTTAATGCCCATCCCCCATTTACCCCATCGCCCCACCCCCCTCTTCTCCAGCAACCCTCAGTTTGTTTCCTAGAGTTAAAGAGTCTCTCCTGGTTTCTCTCCCTCTCTGATGAGTTCCCCTTCAAATCTCCCTCCCTTCTCTTTTGATCCTCTGTGCTGTTTCTTATATTCCACATATGAGTGAAACCATATGAGAATTGTCTTTCTCTGTTTGACTTTTTTCACTCAGCCTAATCCCCTCCAGTTCCATCCTCATGGCACTCACAAGTCTTATGTGTGTCTCCCATGAGCTTCACATGACTACATGCATTTAACAAATGTGAACAGCAAGGCATCAAGGGGTTAGTGACCTCTTTGTATCCATCACAAAGCCCGTAAATGGGGGAACCAGGTGTGCTGGTTAATACGGTGTGTCAGCTTGGCTGGGCCACAGGTACCCAGATATTTGTGAGCATTATTTCTGGGTGTGTCTGTGAGGGTGTTTCCGGAGGAGATTAGCATTTGAATCGGTACCCTGGGGAAAAAGCACATCACCCGAAAGCCTGAATAGACTGAAAGGCTGAGTAAGAAAGAATTCTCTCGGCCTGATTATCCTCATGCGAGCACGTCCATCTTCCCCTGCCTAAGGACTTGGATTTAGACTGGTTTCATAGCATCGGCTCTCCTGCGCCTGCAGCTTGCTACGGGCAGATCTCGTACTTCTTGGACAATCTATGGGTGGGTTCTGTTGATTATGTTTCTCTGGAAAACCCAGACGGATACTCTGGGCTTTCTATTGCATTTGGATCAAGACCAGGTTCTCAACACAACGTGCATGACCTTGTGTGACCTGGCTCTTCTCCACACCTCGAGCCTCGTCTTGCAGCACTCCCCAGGACCCACCCCACTGAAGCATGGTCTGTACTCGGGTGAGAAGAAGAGACCCCTGCGTGGCCATCTTTGAGGCTCCTCAAAGGTGCTACGATATCTCCAACCACAGCAGCTGTGTGCATGCTTGTCCCCCTCCTGGGACACTTCCCCCAACACAGTCCTCTTTGACCCAAGTCATGTTGAAGGACATCATACTTGACTCCAGGCCAGGCCATGTCCTTTGTCACATGGTCTCATAAAACTGTGTGCCTCTCCTTCATAGCTCTTCTGTCAGGGTGTCATTCTACGCTCACTGAGCATGATGATTTGATCAATGCCTGGATCTTCCAGTCATCTGTTATTTCCACAAGAACAGGACCATCACATCTCCAGCTTCCCGGCACACAACAGGCATTTATAAATACTTGTTAAGCAAATAAATAAAGTCCACTGTCTTTCTTGCATCATTCTTTCCTCCTCACCACATTCCTGTAATCCGGACTATAATCTGTTTACAGGATTTCAGTTTCTACCTACAGAGAAAGGCAAGGGTTGTCCACTTCACTTGTGAATATTTGCTCAGAGCCACCTCTAGGAAAGGATCCATCCATCACATTCTTTGGGGCCGGGGGAGGGACAATGTAGTATGTTCCCAGCAAACATCAAACCAGAGACTAAAACGAAGGAACAATGCCAAGAGTGAAGGCTCTGTCAGCAAGCCACTGTTTGCACAAGACGCTCAGAGCATGGCGAGGTCCCTGGAACCTCTGCCTGTGGCCTCTCTCGAGGTGACCTTTCTGGAGGACGGAGCTGGCCCCATGTGAGGAACCCTAGCTGTCACTCCGGGTGACACATTGGTCTTCATGGGCTGGAAGGTGTTGTTCTTTTTTTTTTTAAGATTTTATTTATTTATTCGACAGAGATAGAGACAGCCAGCGAGAGAGGGAACACAAGCAGGGGGAGTGGGAGAGGAAGAAGCAGGCTCCCAGTGGAGGAGCCTGATGTGGGGCTCGATCCCAGAATGCCAGGATCACGCCCTGAGCCGAAGGCAGACGCTTAAGGACTGTGCCACCCAGGCGCCCCTGGAAGGTGTTGTTCTTAAAAGTGGCCTCCTGCTGGAAGGGGGAGAGGAGCAGGCACCAGGGGGCCTACTTCCTTCCCTCCTGGCACTGCGCTGCGGGGCGCCTGGAGTCCTGCGACATTTGAGGACACTCCTGTGCAGGCAGCTTCCACCGTGGGGTCACCCTTTATCTTTCCCAACCCGCATTCCCTCAGCGGCCCCCTCCATCGCCCTACCTGCTATTTCTCAGGTTCACAGATTGTTTTCTCTGGAGGAGGAGGAGCCAAATCACTCCTCACTACAAAGTCAGCACCAAGAGCTCCGGGATGCAACTCACTCAGGTGTTTTAACATTTTCTTTTTGGAAAGAGATTCTGTTTTCCGTTCAGTTTGTTTGTTTTAAAACCACATTTGCTTACTTTGCTCGGGTCTCTGTCAACACCAGGAAATGAAGACACAAAGATTGACATGGATACTTACCTTTGAGGTTTGGTTCCTGGATTATTATTTCATCTTGGGGTTTTAGTAACCTTGCAAGGCAAGTATTTTCATCTCCATTTTATAGCTGGAGGAGCTGAGGGCTTCCAGGCTGGTAGAAGCAAAGTTTGCAATGGATAGCAGACACTGAAATGTTGAAAGGCAGCACCCAGTCCCCCTCTTACTCCAGTCAACAAAAATCACCAACAATAAGAAAGCCTAAATGTAAAATTTGACAAAATAATTGGATTTCTTAGTAATCATACTGCACATTGACCTCATATATTATAGTGTGTAACACACATACATATTCTCTCCTTTTAACTTCACTCCAGCTCCCTGGGGTGGAATTGGAAGGTATAGTCATTCACCACAAACAGTTAAAGAAACTGAGGCTTACAGGAGTTATATACCAAATGCAAGGTCATGGGGGTGGCAGAACGTGACTTGAACCCATATCTGTCTGGCTTTACTCCAGAGTCAACAAAGTAAAGGGGAGGAGAAGAGGGAGGAGACAGAGCACAGAGCATGCTGGTCTTGGAGAGGTGGAGGTGGGGCGGTCCTGCCGACCAGCCTGCCACAGACTCGTTTAGAGCCTGGTCCAAAGTAGCGTTGTAGCTTGATCCTGACACTAAACCAGATCCTGGGCTAATTCTTATAAACCTTACAAGTCAGCTTGCTTTCTTTGGTCCAGGGGTAATTGGCAGAGCATGGAGAGAATAACAAGAGGAAGAAGGCATGGTCACAGTTCCATTTTTGTCTCAACTTTTGATGTCGAGGGTGAGCTTGGATGTTGGAATAAGGAGACCTGGGTCCAGCCCCAGCACTTGAAGCAATTACCCATGTGGCCTTCGGTATGTTACCTCCCCACATTTCGCCCAGCGCCATGTCAGATGTTCACATACATACACTCATGTAATTCTCTCAACACATCTGTAAGGTACGTATTATTATTCCTGATTGACAAATGAAGAAATTGAAATCCGGGGAAATGAAGAGAACTGAGAAAATATCATTGGTATTATGGGAAGCAAGGATTAAAACGCAGGGCTAGGCATCCACTGTTATCAGGCCATTCAGACCCATACTTTAAATTAATAGATCCTTGGGGCGCCTGGGTGGCACAGCGGTTAAGCATCTGCCTTCGGCTCAGGGCGTGATCTCGGCATTGTGGGATCGAGCCCCACATCATGCTCTTCCGCTGGGAGCCTGCTTCTTCCTCTCCCACTCCCCCTGCTTGTGTTCCCTCTCTCGCTGGCTGTCTCTCTCTCTGTCGAATAAATAAATAAAATCTTTAAAAAAATAAAACGAATTAATAGATCCTCCTCTCTAGGCATAGTAATGGTTTAAAAGGGGGAGTGGGGCTATATTAATGATTAAGGGATTAGGGAAAAGAAGAAGACAAGTTCAGGGATATCTACTTATTTTTCATTGATGGACAGCCAAGACAATGCTTCTTGGGAGACACTGCAGCCCTGGGCCCCTCCCCACACTCACCTCCAGTCACTGGCTTCCTCTCTACCAGTACACTGAGATGACTTTCACACGTGGTCACCACTGATGTCTGTGTTACTCCAGCCATTGGACACTATCTAGACCTTGGTCTTCCTTATCCATCCAGCCCTGTTCACTTCCTTTTCAAAACATGTTTTTCCCTCATCTTCAACACTTGTTTTCTCTCGTTTTCCTCCCACTTCCGTATGTGCTCCTTGGGCATCTCCTGTTCTTTACGTCATCCCTTAAATGTCAATTTCTTTCATGGTTTCTTTCGTATCCCCCTTTGGTTCTCTGTGAAATTTCACTTTGCAATTTCATCCATCCCTAGAGCTATAATTGATTATTATGCTGCAATGGCTCTCAACTCTGTAACTCTAGCCCAAATCTCTTGCCTGAATTCCAGTTACCTGGAGGCCATCTCCCCACTTGGACATCCTGAAGTCACTTTCATTTCAACTCACTAAACTCCTCCTAATTCCTGGCCCTCTTCCTCCTGTGTTCTATGATGAAAGGTGACATATTGGTTGAGAAGTCCACCTGGAAACCAAGGTGTATGCTGGGCTCCTCCTTCTCCTTTGGCCCTTATTTCCTGTCACATAGGAGGTCCTGTGGCTTCTGTTCTGAACTGTTTCATACTCTGTCCATTTCCCCCCATCCTCACCGCCTCCAAGTCAGTCACGCTGCCATTATCTCTTACCAGCTTCATTGCAGCAGTCTGAGTGCGCGTCCTTGACTTCCGTCCTGCTCTATTTCAGTGCCCTCCCTGCTCCGCAAGCTCTGACCCCTGGTCACGTTCCTTCCCTGCTCTCATGTACCAGCGGCTGCCAAGTGTAGGAGGGATACACATCTTTCACGGGAGCCTCCATCCCTGCGTGATCTGCCCTCTCCCCTTTCCAGCTTAATCTTTTCTGATTCCTCACCTGCACCTTAGTCCCAGACATTCCAAACGTCTGGCAGTTCATGACTTTACCAGGCTCCCACACTTGTACTTTCTAGCACATGTCGTTCTCATTACTTGAATCCTCCCACCTGCCTTTTCTTAGCTGCTGGCAGATATCCTTCAGATCTCAGTTTAGACACTGCTTCCTCTGAGAAGCCTTCCTAGACCTCTCCTTCCTCCCCCAAGGGTCAACTAAATACTTTCCCTGGGTGCTCCCATAGTGCCCTGTGCTTATATTTATCGCAGCATTTAGCACACTCTTTTTTAATGATCCATTTATTCCTCTTGTCTCCCCCCGAGCTCTGTATGCCGAAGCTGGATTTCGTTCATTGTTGTAAGCCCTATGCATAAAACAGGGCCCCCAGAACAACTGTTTTCTGGAATAAATGAGTGCGTTTGTGAACTCAGTGCATGGCTGCTACACAGCTCATTGTGTCTGTATAACCCAACAAGTCAGGGCTCAGCAGATCCAGATATCTCATAATTTCAGATCCTGAAAGCTATGGGAAACACATGGGTTCCTATCACCTGATGACTCATGTCTACCCCAGGTTATATTTTTAATTTGCAGATTCAAAGCAGTCAACATGTTTCTTGGGTAACTCAAACCTCAGCTCAGCCCTGAGTATGCTTTTGTATCACTTCCCCCACTATTAGCTCCTTCCTTGATTTGACACTCTCTACCCTGCTGTTTATGGTGGCATTTCATTAAAATGTGGTGGTTATGTAAATAATAAGTCAATCCCCCTACTTCCCAAAAGCCTACAATATGGAACAGCTCCTTCTCCTCTCCTCAAGATTACCCTCAATCTATTTGTAAATATTACTGGGCTTTGTTCCCTAAGGGCCCATACTGTACTATAATAGCTTTTAAGGGATTTACTCTGAAAGAAGAACCTGTAAATAAGAAGTAGAAATTCACTTTCTAATGTCTCTTTTTGTTTTTTTGTTTTGTTTTGTTTTGTTTAAGCCATTGGCAGTTAAAGAGCTTGTGCTAAACAATTCCAGTGTAATAATGACTCTCTTTCATTCAATCAACAAACACTGTCCGAGGGTCAAACATGCCATCAGAAATTGAAGGTACAAAGATGAAGAAGATCCAGGCTTTAGTTTTAGGATGCCGACCAGAGGAGAGAGCCTTAAACAAAAAAGAAAAAAAAAAGAATTACATTAAAGTAAGATGAGAGCAGTTCCTCCCAGAAGATCAAGTATATGGCTCTATTATTACAGCCTAACAATTTGTTCTCTTATATGTCATTGTTGTATTAAACTGCAGACCCTGGGGCTTTGTGACCAACAGTAACCTTGCTTATGAAGATGTGAATGCAATCCTTTCAATCATTTTGTTTCACTTATTAGAATTTTGTTATTGTTGTTGTTTATTACATAAAAGGAAAAATGAAGATAACAAAAGAATTGATTTATGATCCTACATTTAGATTATTTTCTTCATTTGCCAGTGCTCTTCTTTGCTTCTGTGGTCTGGACCAGGACAGTTGCTTTGGGGCTGGACAGCACCAACAGCACTTCTTATTTTACTGTTAGGGTAAGAGTCAAGGAAAGTTCTAGATTAAGTTCTACTCCTAACTTCAGTCCTAATTTTCCCTCCAAACTAGACTGAGAATCAGAAGAATTTAGATGAAAATGTTATGTGAGAGATAATTTATTCCTCTTGTTTTACGGATAGAGAGGGGCAGCTTCATGACCTGGGCAATACAGCCGTGTTAGCCGGGGAATTATGGAGACACAAACTCATGCCTTCTTCCCTTGTGTCCTATGTCCAAAAATAACAATAAAAATGACAGGGGGAATTTAGGAGTAATTGGTGTATATTCCAGATGGGGTGATAGTAAAATATTTGGGGTCCTTCATTTGAAAGCTAAAAATGAACAGATGACGTTGACTGTCTTGAAAAAAAATGGGTTAGGCAAATCTGAATTCACTCCCTTCTGTTTTTCTATCTCCTGACCAGACCACACTCACTCCAGATCTATCCGTTCAACTGCCAACTACTCATTTCCACCTGCAGATTTCACGGGCATGTCCCAATCTTAGTCACCATCGCAGTACCACACCACCACTAGGCCAGAGCTCACTCAGAGGACGGAGCCAATGGCCAAGGCAGGAATCTACACATCTCCTGCCCCATTCTCCACTGTCTCTCCAAACAATCCAGTTCCAAGACATTGGCCAGTCTACAGTCGACGTTTGAATTCTGAGATCACACAGTGAGTTGGAATCAGAGGAAAAACTCACCACAGACCACCTACTACTATTTCGTGCTGCCCCTTTTTGACTCATTCCTCCTTTAACAACCATGCCTCTCAAGCAGTCCTACTGTGTGTCTAACCCAGCTCCATCCTGTTGTGTTTAAAATCATTTGATCTTGTTATTTTCTAATTAAAGAAAGCAGAGACGCGGGACAGTAAAAGTGAAAGTTCAAGGCCACGAGGTTACAGAGGAAAGTCATGTGAGTACTTTGCTGTTCAGAAGGTCACATCCCTCTCATGAGTTGCTGCAATTTGAGAAAGAGCTTCCTTGAGTGAGTTAGGAACCACATGACGGGAAGCACTGAGGACAAACTGGGGAAATGATTTTTACTGAGCTCCAGGGTGGGCTTCGAAGAGGAAAACATTACACTCTAACCTTAAAGCACTAAATTCTTAAAGTGCTTTAAGAATTTCAAAATGTGTCCTGAGCATAAAAATCACATAGGGAGAAAACAATGACCAAAGCACAGTGCCAGAAAGATGTCAGATACGTTTAGATGGCCGGTAACCCATATGCTGCCTGCAAATTCCTCCTCTCTTTCTTCTTACCTCAGAAAGCATCTCAGGCATCGTGCCTTCTAGAAGCCTGGACAAATTCTCCCATTCCAGTCTGGGTTAGGGCCCCTTCCTCTGCATTTCCATTTCAACCAGTATTAACCTGAGTTAACACTCTAGGTTACCATCTGATTACCAGTGTATCTCTCTCTGTGGACTGTGAGTGAGTCCTTTGCCAACAGAAACCAAGTCTTGTTCATCCGTGGGCCCCTAGTGTCAAGCACAGGGCTTGATTCATAGTAAGAGATAGTCAGGGTTTGATAAATACATGAATGCATGAAGAAATAGGTAGTTAGATACAAACTTCTTTGGATTGAGGGCAGTAAAGAAGAGAGGAATTTTGTAAAAGTGGTAAGAAAGCAAGGATAGAAAATACAAAACAAAATGGTTAAGCATATATCATGAATGTTTACTATATATATAAATGTTTATTTTATATTTATTATAAATTACATATTTATATGTGGTACATATTATATAATTACAGTATGTTTATGTATATGTTACTCATATATAATTCTATATAACTTAAAGGAATGGCAAATCTGAAAAGATTCTAAATAGAAAACTTAGAGGCCAAGTACCAAATGGAACCAGAATCCAGAGATAAGAAGTAAAACATCAGCTCCCCCTGGGGGCATCTGTGTTTGTCTTCTGGAATGAGTGCACAGAGGCAATGCCTAGGGCCTGCCCAAGGAAAGTAGCTGGACTGAAAACTGCATGAAGCCAGGATAACCAATAAAGACATACTGAATAATAATTAAAAAAAAAAAGGTAGGATAGAAAAATTGCCCTACGATGAAGAGTGAAATGAAACCTGTCTAACCACCTTTGGTTTTGAATGCTTGGGGCTGGGAGGAAGGGATGTGGAGTGAAAGGAAGAAATATTCCCAGAGAATTATTAACCAACACTTGGACCTCAGGTGTCTTCAGGGTCTGAAATACCTGTCATTCCAAAAAGGTCCAAGCCAGGAATTTTATGTTGTAGGTAGTGTACTTAGGCTCCTAGCCGAAACAAAAGCTGACATTTCCTGGAGTAATTAGGCAACTCAAACCAATTTCAAATAATTGAACAGATAACATTTCAGGGAATAGTAAAAACAGCAGGAACAATACACACACACACACACACACACACACACAAGGGAACTAGGCACCATGATGAGAGTCAGCCAAAGAAGCCAACAGTATATTATATTAAATTATGCAAAGAATTCAGACTCTAAAATTCATATGAGTATAAATATATGCAGATATGCTAAAATAAAAAGGAATCAAAGATAGGATTAAGAGAGTTTTTTTGATGCAATGTTCCATGATTCATTACTTGCATATAACACCCAGTGCACCATGCAATTGCATCAAGAACTGGGGATGTACTGTATGGTGACTAATATAACAAAATAAATATTATTAATAAATGAATAAATAAATAAATAAATAAATAAATAAATAAGAGAGTTTCTTTTAAATGACCAAGAAGATTTGAAAAATAACCAAATAAATTTTCTAGAAATCAACACGATAATAATTCAAAGTAAGTCGGCCAGTAGATGTAACAAGCTACTGATCACCAGTCATTATCCATAATGCAGCGCAGCAAGACAGACATAAATTATGAAATAGAGGGTGAAAGACACAGAATGAGGAGATTCGACACAAATCAGAGTTCCAAAAAGTTTTTTTATTGAGAAAAAGGGAAGAGTTCAAGCTTAGAATCATAGTAACTTAGGGGGTGGGGGAATGGGACAGACTGGTGATGGGTAGTAAGGAGGGCACGTATTGCATGGTGCACTGGGTGTTATACGCAACTAATGAATCATCGAACTTTACATCAAAAACCAGGGATGTACTGTATGGTGACTAACATAATATAATAAAAAAAATAAAATAATTCATATCTTGAAAAAAATGGTATTTCAGTGTAGCTTACTTCATGTTTCTCTTAATGAATAAATTAACTTTTAAAAAATTTAAAAAAAAAGAATCATAGTAACTTAAACTTTTCAGGACTGATGGAAAACTGAGTCTTCAAAGCCTCTGGGGACAAAGAAAAGAAATTAAAAGTATTGGAAGGAAAGGACATATTTCCTGCAGGAGGAGGGATAATTGTACTGACAGTAACTCACTACCAACAATGGAAATCAAAACTAGGAAAGAAGTACCTGATAGTAAACAATACTAACTCCCAGCAAAATGTTTTTCAAGAAAAAGAGCAAAATTTAAAAACCTAATACGCACACGCCTGATAATCTTTATAACTCACAGACATGCACTAAATAATTTCAAAATATATTCTTCAGAAAGAAAAAAACAATGGCCGAAGGAAGGTCTGAAAAAGACACAGAAATGGTGATCAGAGAAAATGGTGTGGCTACATCTAAACCTGATTCATAAGGTTAAAAAAAGGGGAGAAGAGAAACCAAAACACTATTAACAATTGTATTCAGAAGGGGAATAATGGAAATGAAAAAAAAAAAGAGTTTTTTATTATTTCGGAGAAAGATCAGGTTATTAATTAACTTTATATTCTGCTAATTTAATGAGCCATGTTATAATTTCTAGGCTAATCAGTAAGAAGAGGTAGACTATTGAGTTGCCACATCAATAAAAAAGAGGATGAGAAATAATACTTAATCTAGAAAAAAACTTAATTTGCAAAGGAAAGCAAGAAAAAAAAATTTTTTTTAAAGATTTTATTTATTTATTTGACAGAGAGACAGCCAGCGAGAGAGGGAACACAAGCAGGGGGAGTGGGAGAGGAAGAAGCAGGCTCCCAGCGGAGGAGCCCGATGTGCGACTCGATCCCGGAACGCCGGGATCACGCCCTGAGCTGAAGGCAGACGCTTAACGACTGCGCTACCCAGGTGCCCCAAGAAAAAAAAATTTTAAATAAGAAAAAATGCGGCAAGTAGAAGGCAGGAAACAAACAGAATTTACAAAATTACTTGAAGCTTATTGATAATAACATGAAAATAGAAAAATTATTAGAGAATAACTGAATAATAAAACACAAATATATTTCAGAGTCCTACCTAAGACACAAGCATATAGAAAGACTTCTATTTATAAAAATATATCTTTTAAAATAAGAAAAAGAGAAAACTGGTCAAAACACAGAATGTGAAGGCCCTGAATTTGCTTACGCTGAGCCTGAATTCTGCAATTTTTCTGCTCAGTCATTTTGCCCCAAAGAGAAACGTTCTTATCGCTCGGAGCCCTGTGTTCGTGGTGATCTCTTTTGCTTAACTGACATCTTAGTGCGAGGCTTCAAGTTCTTCCTATCACTATTAGAGCTGACCTCACACTATCTTGAAATGCACTTGATGCCTCATTTCCTCTCTGCAGAAATGTCCCAGACTCCCTCCTTCTTTGCTTCCCCCTACGGATGCCAGCAGCCATGGCTTTTATGATCTGTCCTCTGGGAGACAAAAAAATTGGCTGTGCTGAGAAATTGCTTTACCAAGACCCCATCTTGTGCTTTACCAAGACCCCATCACTGTGCCCAGAGACCTCACTGTAGATGGTGCGTCAGCCCCGAGCACACTCAAGTCCCAGCTCTGCCCCAGGGCATCAGAGCAGTTTTCTGAGGAAGGGCTGGGGAAGAGCTCTAGACTCCAAGAGCAACATTCTGATTTCCATTACGACTTCTATTATCCCTCCACTTCCTCAATAGCAGATTTCCGGGGAAAGGACAAATATCGTCAATGGCTTTGTCCCATCCAACCCTCTCAAAAACTTTGTGAAGTATAGCAGTTTCCCAGATGAGGAACAGAGACTTTGCAAGGGAACCCATTTTTCTAAGCTTACAAAGACAGGGAATGATAGAGATAAGGTAGGAGCCTGGACTTCTGAAGCCAAATCTCGTGGCCCGGCTCCTGCACCAAGATGCCCTATTGGCCCACACTGATGTGGGGAAAACCACATGAAATGTGTTCAGAAATTATTCTGAATTCATCAAGCACTAGACATATACCTGTGACCATTAATAATCCCAAATCTTGTTGGCCACTAGTATGAATTCTGCCTGGGCCACATCGACCTATAATCAAACATACCTGTGCTGATGTAAGGAGGGTCTACCAGCAAGTCCTCCTCTGCTCCAGCATCAACATCCTCAAAAATGGATGGCAACAGGACAGCAAGATCATTGTCTTGACACGGTAGGGCTCTATTCAAATGCAGGACACCAGGGAGGAGAGCCACCCTTCAAACTTTCACCGCCAATTAAGTTTAGGACCTTTGTCCATGGAGACGTTCACCAACCACAGTTTAATGGATAAGAAGAGAAAGAACTATGCTCTTCGGGCATTTGCTGGGACTACTTCTGCTCTTGGCCATTGTGCCATAAATGTCAAGAATAAGTTGGCAGTTACACAAACAAATCCTCATTGGGTAGGTAGTGATTTCCTAGGTTCTCAGAAGACTCCAAAAGACTCTCAAAAGGCCCAGAAGAGTCGGTGCTTGCTTCGACAGCCCACAGTGACTGCTGGGGACCGGTCCAGGCCAGCTGGACAGCCCCAGATCCTCTACTTCAACATGGTGACTCCGAATTTTATTACCGTAACTGTTTATTTTTCTATGAAGAATGACACAGAAATTGCCTCAAGGCATGAATCATGTCAAAAGTTACAGAAAGCCTAATGTTGGCTGCAAGTACAAACTTTTAGATGGTTTACAAATGGAGAACAAATAGCAAAAGTGAAGAAGGGGGAATACAGGGGGGAAAAATCCCTTCCTTAATTGGCAGAGACAGAACAGAGGAGTAACAGGAAACGCTGGAAGGCAAGGTTAAATACTAAAAGGGGAGCATCTCAGGAAAGATCTTTATCGTAGAGAGCTTGTTTCCTTTCATTCTGGGGTTCTGAAGGCTAAAATAAGTAGCCTTAGTTCCAAGAGACCTGTTTTCTTAAAGGGCAAAGAGCAAACCAATTGAAGTGTTCCCGGTGCCTTTGGCAATGATCTAAAGGGAAAATCCTGCTACTTCTGGACTGATATGCATAGACTTAGCAGGAAGGCCCAGGAGGGGCCCTGGGTAACAGAAAAAAACATTCAACTGAATTAAGCATCTAATCTGACTTCTTTGAAGCATCCATTTCCTAACTTAAAATTAGAATAATGTCTTCATATGGTCGTTGTGAAGAGGAAATGAGACAATGTATAGAAAAAAAGAAAACTGAAAAGAATGCTTGATGTATAAAGGATTGGCTGTGGCCAAATCCCTCCCCTCTCTTTGGCCCAAGAATTTAATAAAGCATCAAGTCCATGATAATAGTGATACATGACTAATAACATAAGCTTATAAATTGCAATAAAAATTCCAATGTTCCAATTTTATGTAATAGAATAAATAAGAATTTATTAATGTGATCTCTTCATTGATCATAACATTTTTATGCCTTGTTTTTCTGATTAAGTCATCATAATTTTTACTTCATTTTAACTTCATTTTTAATTTATGTAACTGAAAGTGACAACAGTCACTCTTAGCAAATGCAAAATCACAAATGATTTTGGATCATTTTTCTTTTTCTTATTTTTTTTGTTTTAAAGATTTTATTAATTTATTTGACAGAGAGAGACAGCCAGCGAGAGAGGAAACACAAGCAGGGGGAGTGGGAGAGGAAGAAGCAGGCTCCCAGCGGAGGAGCCTGATGTGGGGCTCGATCCCATAATGCCGGGATCATGCCCTGAGCTGAAGGCAGACGCTTAACGCCTGAGCTACCCAGGCGCCCCTGATCATTTTTATTTTTCAAAAAGATCTTTCTGCTGATGCAACTGCAACTAGAGCTATTCAAAGGATCTTATAGTTTGTAAAAATACTGATAAAATAGTTTTAAATATTAATTTATATCTGCTCTGGAACGGATGAATCTCACACAGTTTTTCTAGGAATATTTAACTCTTCCTATAGTCGGTTTTTACTAACCATCGGGAAAATGCAAAATCAAAACCACAAGAGATATCACCTCACATGTAGTAGGATGACTAGTATCCAAAAGACAAGAGATAACAAGTGTTGGCAAGGATGTGGAGGAAAAAGAATCATTATGCACTGTTGGTGGGAATGCATGCTGGGGCAGCAATTATGGAGAACAGTGTGGAGGTTCCTTCGGAAATTAAAAATAGAACTACCATATGATAAAGCAATCCTAGTTCTGACTATATATCCAAAGGAGATGAAGTCAGTTATCTCTAAGAGATATCTGCACTCCCATGTTTATTGCAACATTATTCACAATGGCCAAGATACGGACACAACCTAAGTGTCCATCAACAGATAAATGGCTAAAGAAAAAATACACACACACACACACACACACACACACACACAGTGGAATATTATTTAGTCTTAAAAAGGAAGGAACTTTTGCCATTTGCAGCAACATAGATGAAACTAGAGGACATTATGCAAAGTGAAAATCCATGCACGAAAAGTCGGTACTGCATAATTTCACTTACGCGGGGAATCTAAAATAGCCACTCATAGAAGCAGAGAATAGAATGGTAGTTGCCAGAGATGGTGTGTGTGTGTTGAGAGGGGAGGAGGAATGAGAAGACATTGGTCAAAGGATACAAAGTTTTAGTTATGCAAGATGAATGAGTTCTGGAGATCTAATGTATGCCATGGTGAGAATAGTTAACAATATTGTATTGCATACGTGAAATTTGCCAAAGGGATTGATCTTAAATTTACACACACACACACACACACACACACACACACACACAATAGTAACTATGTAGAGGTGAGTGATTATTCATTTAATTTAACTGTGGTGATCTTTTCACAATGTATATATTTTTTTAAAGGAAGTTAAGTATAAATAATTTTTATGTCAAAGATACCTCAGCAAGATTGTCAAATGAAAAAAACAAAAGAGAATAGTTAATTTTAAACAATATGGGAATATTACTTCTATATGGAGAGATAATTTATGGGAAGGCATTGTTGGTCCTTTCGATGACTTTATAGAATGCACCAGTAGACAAGAAGATGACCTCCAACCTGTCCTGGTTTGTCCAGGACCATCCAGGATTCGTTCATGCACCTCTCAGTTCTGACAAACAGAATTTTTTGATAAGTAAACAACATAATACCGTTAGAGCTTTTTATGTACCTCAAAGAGATTTTTCTAGTGGAATCCTCTTAAAATGCTCATAATTCTATTAGATTTTTAAAATGAATTTAATTTAAAATACAAGAAAATACAATGTCATTTGGATATTTCCTCTGACCTTTTCTACAACTTGTGCCGGTCATACAAGAAACTGAAAGTAGGTTTACAATTTGAGTATAATTTAAAACATCTATTCATGCATTCTATCACTATCAATCTGTTTTCTGTCTGTGTGAATTTACCTATTCAGGATATTCCATATGGAAGGAATTACACAACACGTGACCTTTTGTGTCTGGCTTCTCTCACTTCGCATAGTGTTTTCAAGGTCCATCCAAGTTGTAGCGTGTGCGAATGCTTCATTCCTTGTATGGGCTGAAAAATTGCACGTAGGTACCACACTTCGTTTATCCATTCATCCATGATGAACATAGGCTTGTTCGCACTTTTCCATTTTTGTGAATAGTCCTGCTATCGACCGTCGTGAAAACGTATTTGAGTGCCTGTTTTCAATTCTGTTTTGGTATGTACCTATGGGTAGAATTGCGGGGTCATACAGTAATTCTATGTTCAACTTTTTTTTTTCTTTTTTGAGAGAGAAAGAGAGAAAATGAGCTTGAGCTGGGGGAGGGTAAGAGGGAGAGAAAGAATCTTAAGAAGGCTCCACGCCCAGCTCTGAGCCTGAGGCAGGGCTCAATCTCAAAACCCTGAGATCATGACCTGAGCTGAAATCAAGAGTTGCACCCTTAACCAACTGAGCCACCCAGGCCCTCCTATGTTCAACTTTTTGAGGAACCACTATGCTATTTTCCGGAGGGGCTGAACTATTTTATATTCCCCCAGCAAGTGTCCCTATTTTTCCACATGCTTGTCAACATTTGTTATTTTCTGCTGTGTGTGGTGAGTTTTGCTTTGTTTTGTTTGGTTTGGTTTTTTGATAACGATTCTGGTGAAGGAGTCCTCGGTGTGGTTTCAATGTGCGTTTCCTTAGTGCCAACACTGTGGAACATCTTTTCATGTCTTGTTGGATATTTCTGCATCTTCTTTGGAGAAACATCTCTTCGAGCCTTTCTGTCCACCTGAGGGAGACTGTCTTCTTGTTGTGGAGTTCGAAGGGGGTTCTTTATACATTCTGGATACTACACCTTCAGATCAGATTCATGATTTGTGATTACTTTCTCTCATTCCGTAGGTTGCCTTTTCACTTTCTTGATAATGTCTTTGATGCATAAATGTTTTCAATTTTTATAGTTCAGTTTTTCTATTTCTCTTTTGTTGCTGATGCTTTTGATGTCAAATCAGAGGTCATGAAGATTTACCCCTATGCTTTCTTTTATTAATTGTATTTGTTCCTATTAATGGTTTTAGTTAGGCCGTCGATCCATTTTGAGTTAGTCTTTGTATATGGAGAGAAGTAGGGATCCAACTTCATTCTTTTGCCAATGGTTTTCCAACACCATTTATTTAAGAGATTGTTCTTTCCCCATTGAAAGGTCTTGGTACCTTGCTGAAAATCAATTCACCATAAATGTCTGGGCTTTTTCTGGGGTCTCATTTCTATTCCATTGGTCTCTATGTCTATCCTTATGCCACTACTATGCTGTTTTGATTACTATAGTTTTATAATAAGCTTTGAAATTGTAAATGTGTGAGGCCTCCGACTTTTTTTTTTTTTTTTTAATTTTGTTTTGGCTACTTGGGACCCCTTGAAATTCCATATGAATTTGAGGATCAGTTTTTCGCTTCCTGTAAAAACCACAAAAGTCCTTGGAATTTTTATAACATTGCTTTGATTCTGTAGATTTCTTTGGGGAGCAGTCTCCTTCATAATATTTAAATCTTCCACTCCATGAACACAGGATGTCTTTCCACTTATTTAGGTTTTCTTTCACTTCGTCCAGAAATGTTTTATCGTTTTCAATGTACAAGTTTTTTACCTCCTCTGTTAAATTTATCCCTAGGTATTTTATTCATTGGGCTGGTATTTTAAATGGAATTGTTTTCATTATTTTTTGAAATATCCATGGCTGATGTAGAGAAACACAACGGATCTTTGTGTGTTGATCTTGTACCTAGCAACTTGGCTAAAGTTTTTTTTATTAGCTTTAGCTTTAGATTTTTTTTTTTTTTTTTTTTTTTTTTTTGCGAGTGCTTTGGGATTTCCGGTATACGGAACATGTCATCTATGAATAGAGATAGTTTTACTTCTTCCTTTCTGATGTGGAATACTTTTATTCGTTTTCTTGCCTAACTTCTCTGGCTAGACCTCCAGGCACAATGTCAAAGAGCTGGACTCAGGGCTCTGGAGCACTGAGCGTTGCTACTGTCTGTGATATCTAGCACAGCTCCTTTCCTGCACACCCGCTGACTTTCAGACTCCATTCTAACATTTAGAAATCTCCCTCATGTAGTTTGGGTGAATTCTTAATTCATTTGTTAAAACATATAAAAATTGCCACATCTTTAGATGTTTGAAATAACAATTGGGGCGCCTGGGTGGCTCAGTCATTAAGCATCTGCCTTTGGCTCAGGGTGTGATCCCGGCGTTATGGGATCGAGCCCCACATCAGGCTTCACTGCTATGAGCCTGCTTCTTCCTCTCCCACTCCCCCTGCTTGTGTTGCCTCTCTCGCTGGCTGTCTCTCTCTGTCAAATAAATAAATAAAATCTTTAAAAAATAAAAATGAAATAACGATTGACACCAGGAAAGGCTGACATTTATGAGGCAAAATTCAAAAATAAAAATAGAGAGGGGAAAAAAAAAGAAAACTTTACAAGGTATTTGGGACTAAAATATGTATATCAAAATATATATCAAAAGCCAAGGATGAAATTTTTCCATTTTGAGCAATGTATTCTTATAAGAATACTTGTCACTTGTGACAACTTTTTAAAACTAACAATTCAATAAAATAAGCTTAAAACCGGATTCCTAACCACCATATTGCAAAGAATTAAGCCAAGACTTAAAAAAGCTAAGTATAGGGGCGCCTGGGTGGCTCAGTCCTTAAGCATCTGCCTTCGGCTCAGGGCATGATCTCAGGGTCCTGGGATCGAGCCCCACATCAGGCTCCCTGCTCCACCGGGAGTGCTGGGAGCCTGTTTCTCCTCTCCCACTCCACTTGCCTGTGTTCCCTCTCTCGCTGGCTGTCTCTCTCTCTGTCAAATAAATAAATAAAATCCTTTAAAAAAAAAAGGTTAGTCAATCACACTGTCATTTCTTGCTAAAATAGGTATTAAGAAATAATTTGAGTTAAAATATTTTATTGAATTGAAAAAATAAATCATTTTTAAACTATGTATCTTACTTTTAAAATGCATATTTACAAAACAAGTGAAGGTTAGTTACAAATAAATACAATAGTATATTGGGGTATAGGTTCAAATATTCCTTCCTAATAGTGTTGAACGATCAAAAAGCTTAGAGACCATTGCCAGAGACATTTATGTTTATAATTTATCACTACTATCAGACCTTAACATTGAAGAAATCAGTTTTCATTTCTGATTCTTTTTTTCATCCTCTGCAGCACATGGCAGAGTATCTTGGCACATGGCAAATGATGGGTAATTATCTGTCAAACAAATAAGGAAAAAATGCATGAGTGTTGCATGATCTGCAAGGAGTGATTGACTACTCAGCTACCAACCCTTAGAAAAGGAATCGTTTTCGCTCTTACTACGCTGTCTTATTGAAGACAGCTGAAATCATGGAACCCACGTGACTTCCTTTCCAACTCCCTCTGCACTCTGGCCATCCTGTCAACATGTCTGTAGCATTCTCTCTACCTAGTAGGTGCTACTAAATATATGCTAATTTAATGCAGACACACTTCCATAATGAGACATGATTCGAATATTTCCATAGCAAACAAAAGCCATTCAAACTTAAGTGACTATTCCAAGAGAATAAGAAACAACAAATCTTAAAAGAATGCAGTGGAGATGTGTTTTTTTCTGCCTTTCATTTAAAAAGCTTTTCCATAAAAGTCCTTTAACTTTCACCTGTGAGTCTTAGTGAAGGACACCCCAAAGGGTCAGCCAAAGATAGCTGCACGCTAGCCGAGATGGGCAGTAGAAAGGTGCACACGTGGGACGCCGGCGTGTGCTGGGAAAGAACGCTTCCGGAAGTGGCTTCTTGCTGAAGGAAAGAAGATTTGTACATTTTCAGCACAAATGTATAAGCAACTCAGGATGATCCCTCTCCAAAGCCCTTTGCTCATACCTCGTTCTTAAGGAGAACAAGACAGAACAAAGAAGTTTTACCAAACTCACACATTTCTGTCACTGAATTCCTGGGGAACAAGACATCTATTTGCAGCAACAGCAGAACAGGTTATTAGGACCAACTCTCTCACCAAGGATGAATTGGAAATTAGGAAACATCCTTGAGAACGTGAAAACAGCCCAGAAGGCTGAGATAATGATGTATATAAATGAAAAGCTCAATATAGTGAAGATATAAAGATGTCAGCCCACTTACCAAAATTATCCACAAATTTCATTTAATTCCAGCAAAAACTCCATCTCTTTTTTTTTTCTTAATAGAGACACGGATTTTCTGATCAGGCTTCAGATTATCTGTTCTGACACCTCAAGGTGACTAAGCCACTGACCTGCGTAACATTTCGGACTCCCCCCCGCCCCCATTTCCCTCCGGGTACAGTACAAAGGCCTCAGAACAGCTCTCCTGGCCTGGCTCTGCCCTCGGCTTCAGCCTCAGCCCACCTTCCTGCTGGCAGGGACTGGCACCTTGGGCTTTCGTAGACATTATTGCTTCTTTCTGAAGCATCTTCTTTGTACCCAACCCCCTTGCCTGAGACGTCCTCATTGGTCTCTCAGAACCCAGCTCAGGTGTCACGTCCACGCAAAGCAGTGTTAGGAGCTCATGCTCCGTGTTCACGGTGTACGTACTGAAGTTGACCACACCACGCACTGTGTCTCTGCACCGTCAGCGCTGGCTCGTTGCCCTCTCCCCTGCAGGGTAGCAGGCTCTCTGCATTTGCTCGCTCAACTGGTACAATGTTGCCACGTAGCAGATTACTGAAGGGCTCAAGGAGCAAACTAGTGAATGAATCAAAGCAACAAAACATATCGATTTGTCCTTATGCCCCTGGGACACAGAAGAGAAGGGGTGACTTTTTGTTACTGGGTTAACAATCTCACCTCCTTTGAAATTTGAGTTGGCTGAATTCACACCTAGATGTCTGTCTTTCATCTGTTCATTCATCCAACAAATATTTGTTCCCTGCTCTGTTCCACATGTGTTATTAAATTGAATCATACGACATTGCTAATATTAGACAATTTTTTAACCGTTTCATAGGGTTCAGCCTCCTATAATCACTGGAGGGGAAAAGTGCCTCTTGCTGGTCGAAGCTAGTGGGAAATCAGAGTGTATACACCAAAAGTTCAGGTATGTACTAAGCACTCCTGTAATTATCCTCTCCTTACAATTATTCCAAATAAACACCAGCAGCTCTTGAATCAGGAAAGCCTTTGCCTTGAATTCATCTGTAATCAATTAGTTTGTAAATGGTGGCTACTGAAAAGCCAGTTTGATCCAAGGTGAATAATGGAAAATAACAATATCTATAAACCGATGGAGAAAACATTAGCCCACACTTGCCTGCTGGAAAATAGAACGGTGGTGTATTTTAAAACCAGGATACTCTAAATATAATATTTTACTGAAGACATAATGAGTACTGACAGCATGACAGATGCTTGATGTTGACTGAGAGCAGAGCCCAAGTTCTGCGGACATCACACAGAGAGGAGGGAAGGTTCTCTAGAGGGAAGGTGCAAGGCTCGTCATGAAGCAATCCCAAATGGTTTCTGCCACAAATGGGTCTCCGGGAACCTCAGTGTTGGTTTCTGTAGAAAGCCAGCAGAAATGAACTTAAAAAAGGTGTTTTTCTTGTTAAAATGATACCATAATAGCTCTCCGAATTTCCTTCCAGCCTACTACCTCATGGACGCAGCTGGAAGCCTTGGAAACGGGTCTGCATGTCCTTTTTTTTTTTTTTTTAAAAGATTTTATTTATTTATTTATTTATTTGACAGAGATAGAGACAGCCAGCGAGAGAGGGAACACAAGCAGGGGGAGTGGGAGAGGAAGAAGCAGGCTCCTAGCGGAGGAGCCTGATGTGGGGCTCGATCCCATAACGCCGGGATCACGCCCTGAGCCGAAGGCAGACGCTTAACTGCTGCGCCACCCAGGCGCCCCTGCGTGTCCTCTTTTTATCCCCTTCATTCCCCACCAGAGTGCTATGAAAACGGAATTACAGGTTTAAAAGGCTGCTTTTCTTCCAGTCTAAGTAGGAGGTGAAGCAAGCCTGATCGCTCTACGTGTTTAAGGACCTCGGAGGGATTATGGGAACAGAGCTTCCACACCCATAGGCTGGGGTGGACCAGACACGTACCTGGACACATCCAAGCACCCCACGGACTATTTTATGACCGAAATGTCAGAATTAAAAAGTCGTGAGTTTGTAGGATGGTTCTGTACCACAAGCGTAGCATGTAGACTCAGAGCCCCGGGTTCAAATTCTTGTTGGACCACTTAACCATTTCATGTCTATACCTCACTGAGCTTCAATTTATCTTAAAAAAAAATGGAGACTAACACATGCCACAAACGATTGTGAATATTAAATAAAAATAATTATCTTTGAAACATTCCAGCCTAATACCTTACTCTATGGTAATTGAGTGAATATTCAGTCTCCATAAATGTGGGCTACATTCAAATTTATTGAAACTGATTACATACCTATTCTCCTGGAATAACTGTTCTTCGGCTCAGCAGCTTTCATCCATTCACTCCTTGAAGCTCGGCGAGGGAGCTGTGACAAGAGTGACGATTACAGTTAGAACAAGTCATCCGACTTGGCTGTGCACAGTTTAATAAATGTAAAGGGTCCATTAGCCCCATGCAACCTTTTGTTGGTAGAAGTATCGCCTGGTGATTGAAAGTGCTTAAAATTGCTCTTCAATTGCATCCATATTATTGGGTTAGTATGAAACTCTTCAAAAGAAAACACAGTAATTGAAGACTGTACTCTCCTGACCCCTGAGGTGTGGGCAACATGACCATTTACCCACATTTGCTTTATACTTTGTTTCCATTACGAAGTCCTGCTTCTGTCCTACAGAAGCATCTCTAAGCCCCAGTTTGTTCGTTTTAAAATAGGTCTAATGATAGAATTATGAGGAATAGCTAGGATCAAGTGTATTAGCTCCTTTAAGTGTTCGGGACATGTTCAATACTCAGTAAGTGGCAGTTAGTATCATTATGGTGCTGAAGGTGAGTAATTCTAGACATAAACTCTGACTTCCTAATTACTAGCCCTGTGACTTTGGTAATGAAACTTTTTCTGAGCCCCTGGTTTTTTTCATCTGTAAAACGGAATTAATGATACTAATCCCATGGGAATGTTACAAAAACAAGAGAACATAATGAAAGCCCCCAGTCTTCATGGACTTCATGTAGTCTTTTCTTTTCTCTTCTCTTCTCTTCTCTTCTCTTCTCTTCTCTTCTCTTCTCTTCTCTTCTCTTCTCTTCCCTTCCCTTCCCTTCTTTTCTTTCCTTTTCTTTTCTTTTCCACGCTCCCCTGTCTCAGGTGCTCTGAATTAATCACCCTTAGGATGTCCTTGAGAGCTTGACTCAACAAAGAGAGCTTCTGAAGACCCCAAGGACACAAAGTGAGTTCTGATAAGGATAAACCATTCCCCACAGCAATAGCAGAGTCTGGATTTCGTTTTCTCCCTTATCTTATGAGCACGTGTGTGTTGAAAGGGGTCAGTTCACACTTGTGTCTGCCTCTCAGCTATTTTTCAAGCTACCAAGGTTTGGCTCAGGGCTATAAAATAAGACTAAGTTCTGACAGTTTAAGAAGCGTGCCCAGAAAACTAACCAGAGCAGGAAAGAGAGAGAAAGCATTAGAAAAGTGCAGATGGGTTTTGCCGCTGGGTGGAGGAACATTAGCATGAGACACAGGAAAGTGTTGCCTACGGAGCCCAAGTTTTGCTTAACACAAAGGTTACCATCACTTCGGTGTGAGTAAGAGTGTGTTTAAGGTATGCTGCTGCTTATGCCGTTTATCGTTCCTCTATCCGGAAAGGTTTTCAGCTTGGCAGTATTTTCCCCTCCGCTAATCCAGCTCCTCTTGGAAAATGTCATTCTGCTTGAATTTTCCTAGTTCTGCCCCTCACTCAGGCACCTGGGATTTCCGGATCAAAGCTGCCGATCCCGTGAAACTAGGAAACAGTGGGTGTTGGCGAAGCATTTCATTGCTGTGGTGCCCAAGTGGGTTAATTTCAAAGAAATGTCAGCCAGTTTCTTCTCTGCCTGTTTCCCTTGGTTTGCTTTTTCTTTCTGCATAGGCGAACGAGTTTATCTCTGGCATTCTCTCCTGGTTTCTCAAAAACAGTCAGTTCCTGTCTGTGCCTCGTCTGGAAAAGGGTTCGAGGCACAGCTGCCCTTTGGCAATGAACATGGGACATAGGGTGAGACACAGAAGGGACCTGTCTGATCACCGTGGGCTGCATCCCTGTAGAAAGGACTCAGAGGTAAACTGTGGAAGGGGACTCTCCAGTCTCCGCCATGCTCTTCACAAGGCACGACAAGTTAAAAACGCGCTTAACGTGAGAGAATAAAGAAGTGGGGAAACACTCAGAACAAGCTGATCCCAAATCTCATTCCCTTTCCCTTGGCATGCTGTATAGTCGGGACTTCATGGGACAGATTTTCTTTGAGACGATATCCTGGCAGCAGCGCCTTGATTTAAAATGCAGTATAATCCAGTGCAATTCTGCTCAGTTTGTGTCTTTCATGAGCTTAGGGATGACTTGTAGGCCCCCAAAAACCTGCCAATAAACATCAACATAATTGTGTGTTTGGGAGGAAATACTTGTGTGCAATTTGTTGTTTGTTCTGACACTTGTGCACGGGCTTCTTACTTAATCCGTGTAGATGGCTTATGGTACCGAAGTAACCGGGGTCCAGGGACTTTCACTACAGAGCTCCAAGGACCATCATAAGTAACTCTCAGAGATCCTCTTGCAATTTCATGTTTTGTAAAGAATTAGCCATAGGACAGAAGTCATCTGAGGAGTAAGAGAAATGAGGATATTGAATATGAGAAAGGAAAGGAGTATTATTCACATGCAAGGGAAACAGCCAACCATTCAGAGCAGCCCAACGGTAGGGACAGAGCAGAGAGGAGAACACAGAGCCACCTCTTTGAGTACCCATGGTGACTGTCCCCTATCTGGTATTCCAGTTCACCCTCTTGTTCTCCAACCTCACCCATTTCTACCCAACATTCCCACACTTACCAGGTGGACTTTCTAATACACACACCAGATCATGTCATTCTTCTTAGGTAGGTTTCATTAACTATAGGATAATGTCCAGGACAAGAAGGATCTTTACAAAGTTGATTGCAGGGCTGCCTGGGTGGCTCAGTCGGTTAAGTGTCTGCCTTTGGCTCAGGTCGTGATCTCAGGGTCCTGGGATCGAGCCCCATATCGGGGTCCCTGTTCAATGGGGAGTCTGCTTCTTCCTCTCCTGATTCTCCCCCCATTCATGTGGCTCTCTCTTTCAAATAAATAAATAAAATCTTTTTAAAAAGCTGATTGCACCCTTCCTCCCACAGTCTTTATTACAAATTACACCCTAGTCTTTGTTATAAATTACAAATTACTTCTAAAATAAATTTAATTGAAATTAAATGAGCATCTCAAGTAGAAAAACTGTATTAATGAAATGAAGTGCATATTTGGCATGCCATGTGATGTTGGAAAATTCTTCTTGGAGTGCTTCTTCCATAGGAATGGAGTGGCGGTTGGGACACTGTGGTGCGTGGTGTTCTTTCTACACAAAAAGACGTGGGAAATGTAACAGAAGGAGACCTAAAGAAAGCATCAATATCGCAGGACAATGAAAAGCAAAGTTGACAGAGGTGAGGCACAAGGTTCCTGAGAAAGGCAGCTGTATCGTGGAGCGAGGCCAGTCTTCGTGCTTGGGTGGAGTTATCTGTTCAGAAAAAGAGCAGGAGAGTGAAAACTGGACCCTCTGATCTCGCAGACTTCCATGTCACAGACACAGAAAGCAGGTGACCCCGTCCCGTGGAACAGGTGTGCGAACTTCGACTGGTTTCTTCCAACGCCCAGCAGTGTGAACACCCTACAGACCTCTAAAGACGCCGAGGCACCTCCACTTGGAGCAGAGGACACTTTGCTGAAGAGCTGGTGTGTGGTCCCGTAGGTCCCGTAGCACAGAGGGGAGGCGACCCAGAACTGCATCTAGATACGAGGATAGCAGAGCCTGTGCTCTCGTCTCGGGCAGGGCCGGGGATTGTCAACCCCGGGGAGGTTTGAAGAAGTCCCACCAGGTCTCACTCCAGACCAGTTAATCAGAATCTCTGAGGTTCAGAGATTGGGTTCCCTGAACCTCAATTCAGAATTGGGTTTTGGAGTTTGGTGTCGGTTTGTCTTTTTGCTTTTTAAAGCTCTCCAGATGGTTCTAATAGGAAGTTGAGGTTGAAAATGTTCTCTTCATGCCGTGTCACCACGAGAAGGTAACAGCTTCAAAAGTTCAAAGTGAAGCCGATCCCAAGGGGTGTTGGAAGGATGCAGATGGTGGAATTGGCACGTGTTAGCGTTCTTTGTCCCTGCTACGCTTCGAGATTCTCTTTAAGGAGCACACACTCCTCTTGACACACACGCTCATTTTACTAGAAACCGGATCACCTCCATTCCTTTCCTCGCTTCCACAGTTTCTAGTCCAAGTGGAGCTTACAAAGCAGTCTCCTGTATTGTTAAAAAATAAACAAAACTGGTTCATCAGGGATCCAGGCTTCTTTTCTTGACCAGGATCTGTGACTAACAATATGTGTGATCCTGGGACAAATGTGCCTCATCAGTTTGACTTGCCTACCCTGTGAAATTAGAAGGTTGACGTGGGTAATCATTAAGGTCTTTCCAGGCTCTGCATTTCTGATGATTCCATATCTTACTATTGAATATTGATATCATATAGATATGATACAGAGATATGGCAGAATACACGGGAAATGTTTTAGAAAATATTTATTGCTGAAAATATATTTGGGATACTATTGTGTATGTGTGTGTGTGTGTGTGTTTTCTTTGGTTTTGTCAACACGTTACACAGAAGAGGAAAAGGACCCAAGAGCCCTTGCAGTTCTGGAGTGGAGCCTACATACATGCGGTATAAAGACAATATCATAGCGGTGCACGAGCACCTCTGCTCTAACGTAAAACGACAGCACGGCCATGCCAGGTTTGAACCTCTCCTAGATTCTGATTCCTCGTCTACACCGTGGAGATCACAATCATTCCTAACTGAGAATAGTACGCGGACCCAACCAGTCAAACAAATTATTCAGTCTAATGCCTAATGCACCCTATGCAGTCAATAACTTCGTTATTATTATGTGAACTTGGTAAGTCAGTACGCCCGACGTCCCAGGACCGGGGATGAGGACACAGAGGTGAGAAGTGACAGCGTGACCCAGGCAGAGAATGGTTTGCTAGAAAATCTTTTCTTATGCTATGTTTTGGCAAAGACACCAAGACTTAATCGATCTACCATCTCTGCTAAGAAATAGGTTTACTCGGGGTATTTGCAATTCCCGAAACACAAAACATGAGTAAAAAAGAGAAATGATTCACAGGAAAAAGTCTTGAGTTTTCTCAAAATCATGAGAAAATTCAGCCCAACAGTTCTCAAAATGTGGTCTGGAAATATCCTGGAATCTGTAGGTCCTTTTCAGGGGGGTCCCCCAGTCAAAACCGTTGCTGTGACAACACTGAGACCCCCCCCCCTTTCCCATATGCTTTTTTCACTCAAATTCTCTTGCAGGGTCACCTGACTTGCGAAGCCCGCCTTGCTCTGGCAGCCCATGGAATGTGTGCTTGTGTATTCTTGTGTCTTAAAAAACTTCTCAGCTTTCATTTCTGGTGCCATAAATATCAATAGATGTAACTCATATAAACAAGGCACTTTGGAATCCCTAGTAACTTTCAAGACTGGAAGGAAATCTAAAAGCAAAAGGTTTGATAATCCCTGTTCTAGATCATCAAATAAAGTCCATGTTAGTTCATTTTAGGATAGTAAAAAAATAAATAAATAAATAAAAACATCTATAAGCCAAGCTTCTACGGGTTACCACATGCGCCCCCCCACCCCGCCCAGTTCAATCTCGGTCGGTGTGTCTCAGTCATGACTGTACATGGTAATCACTGGGGAGCTTTAAACAACTACCGATGCCCTAAATCCACAACCCCCTCGACCAGAGATTCTGATTTAATGGATATGCCAGGGGATCAGGAATTTTGAAAGCTCGCCAGATGACCCTGTTATGCAGCAAAGTTGGAGAACCGCGTTGTTGGACGGGTGAACGAACTCTGATGGGCAAGAAAAGGAAGAGACGGTCATCTACCCATCTGGGATCTCGGGGCTGAGCTCAAGCAGAGCCAGGCTGTCTGGATTGGGGAGTGTGAGCTGTTTTAGGGCTATCCTCCCAGGGAATTCCTTCAGAACCTGTGCCCTTGGCCTGGGAGGTGAACCCAACAGTCCAAAACCTCAAATCTGGATTCTAGGAGCAAGCGTCCCGTGGGCTCTGCCCGTACCCTGGCTCAGCCTTCCTTGTTCTTAGGGCATTGTGGAAATTGTACCCATTAGTAATGCCAGACCTCCCCACGGTGCCCCCTCCTACTCTAAATTGATAAATTAAGGATCCATGAGAAACGGAATCTTTCTTCAGTCTGTCAGGCCAGCACCCCTGCCAAGACCAAGCAGGCTGCCCCGTCCTATGGCACTTGCTAAGTGCCGCTCCCCAGAAATCACAGCCAGGCCCACAAACTTGCTGTCTGTGTCAGGAGATAGAAGACACCTGGGCCCAATCCCATGGTTGTCATGACAGCCAAGTCTAAAATAGACTTCCAGACACGAGAGCTGTTTGGCTGACTCTGACCTACATGTAAGCATAAATATTATTCGTGTTGGAAAGGAAGCAACCTTCTATTTTATTCAGAGAGATATTTAGAAATGCTGGCTGTGGATTTGCTCCATGGGGATTTTAGAAAGTTTGAAAAGGCTCCTAAATTGTGAAGATTATAAGAGCTCGTGCCATTTCTAATACTGTCCTTGTACAAAATGGCAATAAACGTCCCTCATTGCCATCTGGTTGCAGGGGATGGATGCGGGCTGTATATAGAAAAGGCCTGTGCTCGTCAGCTTTGTGGTGGAAAGTGAACACTGTTATCCATGTTCATATCCATCCACCTTCTGCCACCTCTCCATTCACGAGAAAACAAGGAAATGGAGAGCTGAGGACGGGGAGGGGAGATACTTGGAGCAAGAAATGCTTAAGCCTCAGGAGGAGCTTTTGACCTCTCTGAAAATAGTCTGGAATCAAGAAATCCCCAATTCCCTCTCTCTCTTCATCTTGCCCCAATTCTTAGTTTTTTTATGTTTGCTCTATCCATCAGAGTTCTGGAGTCAGCTTTACGGGTTTTTTCAAGCTATAATCCTGGCATTTTCCTTGAGAAGGTTCTGTTGACTACTGTGCTGGTAGAAAAGTACGGGCTCTTGCCTTAACGTGTCCAGTGGCAGTCACGTGTGGCTACTGAGCGCTTGCAATGTGGCTGGAGTAAAAGATACGCTGTAAATGTATTGAATACACGCCGGATTTTGAAGATTTCATAGGAAAAATAGTCGAAAACATTGCCTTCATAATTTTTGTATTGATTATATGTTGAAATGAAAATATTTTGGATATATTTATCTAAATAGAATATGTTATTTAAATTAATCTCACCTGCTTCTTTTTACCTTTTTAATGTGGTTACTGCTTATAGCTGTCAGGGTTCCCCAAAGAAACAGAACAAATAGACCATGTGTATATATATATATATAGAGAGAGAGAGAGAGAGAGAGAGAGAGAGAGAAACAAATAGAATACATATGTATATACATATAGATATGTATATACATAGACATATATATGAGATAGAAAGAGAGATATTATAGGAATTGGCTCATGAGATTATGGAAGCTGAGAAGTCCCACAACCTGCCATCTGCCAGCTGGAGACCCAGGAGAGCCAGTGATATATTTTAGTCCAAAGGCCTGAGAACCAGGGGAACGAATGTGTAAATCCAAGTCTGAAGGCAGCAGATGAGATGAGATGTCCCAGCTCTAGGGGAAGGCAGAAAAAAACCAAAAGCAAATTCCTCCTTTCTCTGCCTTTTGTTCTATTCGGGACCTCGGTGGATTGAATGGCACCCCCCCCCCTCCACCCACACACACACTGGGGAGGGCAATCTGCTTTACTAAATCCACTGATTCAAGTGCTAATCTCATCTAGAAACACCCCCACAAACACACGCAGGAATGACACTTAATCTGGGCACCCCATAGCCTGTCAAGTTGACACGTAGAATTTACCATCACACTGCTTCATTTTGCTTCCTTAATGTGATAACTAAAATTTTCTAATTACATATGTGGTTTACATTATAGACAGATGGATAGAGAGATGATAGAAAGGCCCACAAATGGTAGTCGATGATGAAGGAAGAGGAGGGGGCGGGGAGAAGGAAGGAGGGGGGGAGATTCAAATCTCTGCGTCAGGGTCACCTTCTTGGAGAGACCTTTGACCACCTCCATTCATATACTGTCATACTTATCTGGCACTTACTCTTCTGAGATGATCTTATCTGATCACTTGTCCTCCCTCTCTAGGATGTGACCATCGGCTGCAGACCTTGTCTGACTTGGTCATCACTTCATAGTCAGCACTTAATAGATGCTCCATGAATCCCCTCTGGATGAATGAACAACTAAAGGAATGAATTCTGAGCCTCCAGTCATACTAATTCTTCTCTCAGGCCACATCCTCTGGTCTTCTCTTTGTGATGTGACTCATTAGTCACAAATGCAGAAGTCTCCTTCCAAACACAACTCAAGCATTAATCTCTGTATTGCTTCCTAGCGCTCTGTCTCATCTGTGATCCCACAGAATCCCAAGCTCAGCATTTGTCACTGTGCTTCTAGGTGATTGTGCTTTCTTGTTTCTTCTCCACTATGAATTCTTCCAGGATTGGAGCCCTGAATCCCCATATCTCCAAATTCCCATTGCTCATCTGGAAACCTGGCACCCTAACGAGGGAGAGAGACAAGATCATCAGGGTCAGGTGACTTGGGTTTGAATTTCTTATTTAGCTAACTGGTGGACTTGGAAGTTGACTCATTACATCCTGGTTCTCCATTTCCTTACTTAAGATGGAAGGTTAGGTACAAGCTTCACAGTGTAGTTTTCTCTGGGAGTTGTTTTTGGTTTTATAAGCATGTATGTATTTCTTCTTTTATTTCTGCACAAATGGAAGTGTTCCATGCATATTAGCTTGCTCACTGCTTCTTTTACTTAACAATTAGTTAATTGCATTAGTAATTTAATTTATTTTTTAGAAGATTGATTGATTGATTACTTTTTTTATTATATTATGTTAGAGAGAGAGAGAGAGCACATGAGCAGGGGGAGGGGCAGAGGGAGAAGGAGAGGGAATCTCAAGCAGACTCCCGGCTGAGCACAGAGCCCGATGTGGGGCTCAATCCCAGGACCCTGAGATCATGACCTGAGCTGAAACCAAGAGTCGGATGGTCAACGGACTGCACCACCCAGGAGCCCCCCTTGTAATTTAATTTAAAGCTCTTTCCATATCTGTATCATTCTTTTTGACAGTTACATGTTATTGGATATAATGGATTATAGTAATTCCTAACTGGTTTCCTATCCACAGACGTTTAAGTTATTTTCATTCTTCTGTAATTCCAAAATAAAGATGCTGCAGCTAATAGCCTTGAACGTGTATGAGGTCTGTAGCGAATCTATCAGGAAGATAAAATTCTAAAAGTAGAATTACTGACTCAAAAGGCATATGCACTTTTCATTTTGACATATGCTGACGAATTATTCTTCATAGAGTTATACTCTATCAGTCCCTGCCAACAATTGATGAGTGTATGTTGTCGCACACTCACCAATGTAATATGATATTTGAATATTATGTTTTGGTCTTTGCCAGTCTGATAGGTAGAAAATACGATGCCATAACTTCTATTTGCATTTCTCTTATCATGAATAAAGTTGAATATGTTTCTCTGTGTTTACCAGCCATTCATAGGTATTTTTTCTATGAATTATCCCATCATATAACTTTCCCCCTTAACTACTGCGTTGTTGATCTTTTCTTATCAATATATAGAAACTCTTTATATGTTTAGGACATCTTGTCCATGATGTCTGTGCAAATATTTTTCTTGGGTTTTTTGTTTGTTTGTTTGTTCATATAGTAAAATGTATGTCTTATGCATTTTTTTTTACTTGTAAAGGCCTTCCCACTCCAAGATTTATTTTTAATTCTCTTGTTTTCCTCTAGTGTAGAGTTTCACTTTTTATGCCTAAACCTTGGATTCATCCAACATTTATTTTACTGTAAGTTGTGAAAGAACTATCAGCATTACTTTTTCCAGATGGTTACCCAGTTGTCCCTACACTATTTATGGGATAATTCTTTGTGTTCTGCAATCATAATTTTCAAGTTTATTATAGCCTTAGTTTTCTGGTTAAATGGATTCAACTATCTCTGTCATTCCTTTTGTTATAGTTTCCCCGCCCCTCCACTGTTCTCAGAATTGTTTTGAGGGTAGAAATTAATGTCAATTAGCCTTGTATGGGTTAGGGACTCAATAAATTTTATCTCTATTGTTGTTGAAAGCCTTGTTGAATTACTTCATTCATTTCAATATCTAAGTTCTGTGTACTGAACAGTTAAAGAACTATTATAATAACTCAAAAGAATAATTGCCACAGCATTTATTGGACAGCTACTTAATTATACAAGCTTTAGAGGATTTACCTAAGCAACCGTCTATGCTGGGCATATGAAAGACCCCAAATGAATGGGAGACGCTTCATGCGGGAAACTCACAAGGCAATTCCATTGGCAGCTCACTTCAGGGACAGGCAAGGTGGCAGAGATTTAGGGGATTGGAAGGAGAGTACTGTATAAGAAAATAGAGGGGGGGGATTTATTCTTGCTGTAAGGATTGGAGCAGGACTGATGTAGGCAATGGCCTTTAGTTTGGACTTGAAAGATAGGGAGGGCTGTAACTGAAGGAACATTCCAAGTAGAGCCAACACCTGAAACACAGCATGGACCCATGAGTCTACTAAGCGTGGACAGAATGGAAAGTGGTATAGACCAGTTAAAATATCTATCCCTCTGCTTACACTGCTAGCAAAGCCTTTTGTGCCAGGGTGACCATTTCATAAAAGGCTGTTTGCCTAGGGTGGGGCCAGCAGTACCTCTGATCTGGCTTCTTGGACTTGGCTGCCCTTTGAACCCCAAAGGATTCTGGGCCAACTGAGGCTCTCCAGCTGCACAGAATTATATTCTTTAGCACCATTGTGAGTCCCTTAACCTTCTTTAGCCCCGATTTTCTCATGTGTTTAATACTAGAGTTATGAATAGGCTACACAGAGCAGTGATCACGGTGCCAGACTCTCAGCTACTTAAGAAAATGAGTAAGAGCTCCACCAAATGGTATTTGAAATACACTTTGGATGTCTTGATTTGTTGCCCATGTAGAAGAGAGGTCTGTTGCCCATGGAAAGTTAGGGATTTGAAATAAAGATTTTGAGAATCCATGGCACACAGGTGATGTTTGAAGATATGGCTAAGATCTCACAGGAAAATAATTCAGAGAACAAGAGATGAAGTCTAACAACACAGCCTTGAAGAACAGGTCTGTGTCCAGCAAAGCAAGATGAAGAAAATGAAAATCATTAATAATTTCATCATCCAGAGATAATCCCTTTTAATAATTTGATCTATTTCTGATCTTTTTTTCCTATGCACATTACAACTGTTTTCCAACAAAAACTGGATCATAATCTATGTGCATTTTGTAACATATGGAATTCTGTGTGAAAATTTCCAACATTCACTCAACAAACATTCATTGAGTACTTCTTCTGAGTGTTGGCAACATGATGAATTAGTCAGAAAAGTCAGGGTGCCTGGGTGGCTCAGTTGGTTAAGTGTCTGCCTTTGGCTCAGGTCATGATCACAGGGTCCTGGGATGGAGCCTCAGGTCCAGCTCCCTGCTCAGCAGGGAGCCTACTTCTCCCTCTCTCCCCTGCTCTCTCTCTCTTGCTATCTCTTTCTCAAACAAATAAATAAAATCTTTAAAAAAAAGAGAGAGAGAGAGAAAGGAAGTGCCTATGCCCTTATAGGGTCTATATTCTAGTGGGGAACAGAGATAATAAGGAGATAAATAAGAATAGATATGACAGCCAGAGGGACAAATGTTGTGGAATAGAAGAAAGCACACTGCGGGGATGGGAACTATTGAAAAGGGTGCTGACTCTTTTGTAGAGGGTGGTCTGAGGAGGAGATGATAATTCAGTGGACCACCAAAAGAAAAATAAGCATAACTAAATTAAAATATGGTATTAGTTTTCTGGATTTTGTGTTATTTGTGGTGTATTTCAGCTTTTTAGCTGCTTTCATTTGTGATTTCTTTTTCATTCCAAATACACGTTCGTCTTTGTCTTTTAAAGAAGTGTAATTTATCTGATGTTGAAGACAACAAAAGAGACAGACCAGTGAACAGACAATTCTATAGATCTATTATAGGTGAGAAAACAGAGTGTCGCAGAAGCTGAGCTGAGAAGAGGAATATCTAATTTAGTGGGAGCTGGGGAAATAGATTAGATCATGTCTAAATCAAGCCTTGCTTAAGCACATACAACAAGTGAGAAAGGGTAAACCTGAGCACAGAAGCGTGTGTGTGAGTGTGTGTGCTGGTGGTAGGGCGCTAAGGCAAGTGAGAATCACACCCACTAGGTCCAGCATCTAGAGAGGCAAGTAGAGAGGAGGGAGATAGAGAAGTAGGTAATGGACATTAGAGAGGAGGGAGATAGAGAAGTAGGTAATGGACATTATCTTCAAAAGAGCTAGTGCTCATAATCGTTTGTAGTATTAAAAAAGAGGTATGTGGAAGATAGGGGGTGTTCTAGAAACTACTTATGCTAAAGAGCCCTGCATGTTATCCTATGATTAGTTCTTTGTGATGCTTTTTGCTCATAACCGTCTCATAAGCGACCACACACTTTTGATTAGAATTTTCTTCTTAACAAGCAAATCTCTTAATGTCTTCCCTCTGTCCACAGGGTTTGCTTCATTTTTATTCATGGATCGATTTCTTAAATAAAGGTTCATCTTCCATCAAGTGCTTCAACTGCTGTTCAGATCGGCATTTCAGCAAGGCTTTCTCACCTATTGAAATAGATCTTATATCTAGAGGGATAATGATCTATTAATAGAAAACACATAGGATTCTTGAAATCAATTCTGAGCTGTATCCCAGCTGTAGGATTTAGAGGGCAGATAACTTCGGACTGGTCATTTGACATGACATCAAAAACTAAGAATATACTGTATGGTGACTAACATAACATAATAAAAAATTATTATAAAAAAGAAAGAAAAAAGAAATCTGTGAGTCCAAAATCTTCATGTGTAAAATAGAGGTAAGACTCAATCCCAATTTTACAGAGTTGGAGGTGGTCTAGACAAGATGGTGAATGTGAAAAATGCTTTGTGGACTGTGAAATATCATATACAGTTCCTTCAATTTTGCAACCTCATCTGATGGCTTGAAAAGAGAATCTCCATGCTGTTTGTGTCAATGTTTTTGCTACATTAATTCTTTTGAGCTTTACTCATCTGTAATTTTTTGTAAGACTAAATTATGAGCTCTAGTCTCTATCACGGCAGCTCCTAGTAACACCACATCCCTAATCTTCCTGTTTTCGAAGCTCCCGGGGATGAACTCTACTACTTCCATGTTAGGGTAGGGTCTTATTTAAGGAAGGTTTTTCTAGTTAATCCTGTTGTTGCAATTAAAGTGAAATAGACAGAGACTGCCCCTTTATGATAGTAGTATGAGGTTTCTACCACATAGTGGAAAGATGGGTGATCATCTTCTGAGTCTTTTCTCTATCTCTCCCAGACCAGACAACATATAACAAAAACATGCCTACTTAAAACCATCTTCTTTACAATAACAATAATTATCATTGGACTTTTTCTGCCTGGAAAGCAGCAAGTTCTTGTGTTTTGTGAACATTACCACATTTTTATCCCCAGAACGACTTTACATATTAGCTATAATTATTAGATCCACATAACAGATGATTTTGCCCTACCGCGAGACCAGACCGATGGAGAAAGATTAGCAAAGCAGATAACAATATTTGAAAAATGGTGTACATAGAGTTGCGTAGTTTAAAGCAGATGCTCTTTCAAGTAAAAGCTGGGTCAAAATTCAATCTTTATCATGAACTAATAGTTTGAAATTGGGCAAATTTATTTAACCTCCACGAGTCTACTTTCCTCATCTGTAAAATGAAGATAATGTCTGATAGCACATACATCCTTTCTTGTCTGAAAACTCTATAATTCTGTGTTTCCTTGGGCTGTGTTGACTGTTTAATACCTAGAAAAGTCAATAGCAGCAGCAACCAGCTTTTCAATAGTCAGATGCTACCGTTACCGTTCATTTTTGAGAGTAAATAATATGTAGAAGAGGTAGAAAATTTCTGCTTCAGCAAATGGCAGGGCTGTTTGTTTGTTTGTTTGTTTTTTTTGTTTGTTTTCCTGGTGAGGCAGAGATCTTGAACTTTACTGCAGACTTATATAGTATTATGCTTGGAGGGGACTTAAAATTAGAAGTATTGGTCAGAGAAACACTATCTACTATAACAAATAAATCCCCAATCTCAGCAACTTAAAATAGAACTTTCTCTTTCAAATTACAGTCCCATACTATGGTCTTGGTTTGAGAACACTTTCCCTCAGGGGCTGCTTCAAGAATCCAAGCTCCTTCTGTTTTTAAAGTACCTGGGCACCAAGTCACTTTCAGTACACCCTCGTGGAAGGGGCCTGGGACGTAAGACCTGCTCCCATTTCTTCAAAGCTGTGGCTCAGAAATAGCACACACAGCTTCCTCTTTCATTTCATTGGCTAAAACTCTCACGTGGCTGTTTGGCTGAAAAAGAGGCTGGAAACTATAGAGGAAAAGAGTGATATTATATTGGTGAACAGTAACAATGTCTGTTCCCATCCACTCTTGACCAGCACATCTGTGATGCACATTTCTTCCTCCTGAGAAACTCACCAGCTTTCAGCAGCTCAAAGCCCATGATTTCCAGATCCAGTGATCTTTCCAACAAGTCCAGAGTTGGCTCCTCATGACCTGGACAAGACTCTGTCTTCCAAACGCCCTCCAATATACCCAAGGATAGCAGATCCAGTACAACCAGTGAAACTCCCACTTAGAAAGACAAGGGGAACGTGGGTACTCACTGGTCCACGGTCAAGATGATATCCTGCTGGGCAGGTGAAGTGTCCTCGCTCTGGCCCAGAAGCAAGTTCTTAGGTATTAGAACCTGGATATGCTCCCCGGAAGAATTTATTTTGTCTGTTGTTCTCCACAACCTGGATCTGGCTTGGAGGAAGTGGTTCATTGTCCATTATCCTCCATGGGTGGATAATGAGTCACATCGATGTTGGAGGCTGAAGAGCTTTTGCAAATTGGGAACCCAAGACTTGTTCTATAGTCACAGGAGTTTTTCGTTTGCTTGTTTGTGTTCTGTTTTGTTTTTAACATCCAGATAATTGTTCCTCTGACAGTATCATTTCCTGAAAAAGTGTGTTATGGGTTGAATTGTATCACCCAAAATTCATATGCTGAAATTCTAACCGCCAATGTCTCAGAATGTGACTTTATTTAGAAACAGGGTCTTTCCAGGTTAAATTAGGTCATTAGGGTGGGCCCTAATCCAACAGAGGTGGTGTCCTTATATAAAAGGGAGATTTGTGGCAGATATCCTGTGAGGGTGAAGATGACCAGGGACTAGCCAAGAAGAAAAACCTGGGGTGGATCCTTCCCTCACCTCCCTCAGAAGAAACCAACCGTGCTGACATATATTTTGGACTTCTTGCCTCCAGAATTATGAGAATAAATTTCTGTTACTGAAGCATCCCATTGGTAGTACTTTGTTTTGGCAAACCTAGCAAACTGATACAGTTTCCCGAAAAGTTTCTGACCTATTTTCTACAAATCAGTTCCATGTACAAGGCTTACGTTTTTTTTTTTTCTCCCAGACATAATAATCCATTTTTTCTTGTTTTTCTGTTTCCTAATCCTCATGCGTATACCTGTCAACTTAATGTTTGATACCAAGGAGTTACCTGAAATAATAGACTTAAGTAGAAAGATCTTATTTATTCTTCATCTGGTCTTTTCATACGGCTGATTCCCTTTGTTTCGCTGGGTAGACTTACTGGACCCTTTTCTGCCGACAGCTTTTCCTAGAATTCTCTCTCACTGTTTGCTACCAGATGCCATTCTCTTTCCAATTTAACAAGAGCCGACATTTCTGAAATCGAGCTCCTTACCCATTTGCTTGCAAACCAGTCAGTCTTTTTCTGAGCTCATCTCTTTCTTATAAGACCTTCCTACAAAGTAATGGTTAACACTCTCTAACACTAGCATTTTTTTAAACTGCTTTCCTTAGAGATTCCTGTCCGTAGACGTGTGGTCTGTTTCCTGGCAACGGTTTGATCACGTGAGTAGAATAGCATTCTAGGCAGAAATGGCTTTCTTTGCCACCGCTCCTAACAGTTAACTCAATGCCACTACCTTAGGTATTTTATTTCCAGGAGCAACTTTTATGTGAGTTACGGTAATAGTAGCCGGACAGACTAACTGCCAAAGCTCAGCGACATAACACAATCAAAGTTTATTTTTTTCTCGCACGAAGAATGCCTACAAGTGTTCCTAAGGGGAACAGTTTTTGTTTTTTCATGTCGCAACTCAGAGACCCAGGCTCCTCTCAGGCTCAGGCTCCATGAATCCCTAAGGCCTTGCTGTCACTGCAACTCGCCGGTAGAAGGGAGAACACAGAGTGGGGGGAACGTATAACTACTTCTCTAAAGTCTTGACACTAATGGCACCTATCACTTCTGCTCCCATTCTGCTATCTCAAAGTCAACCAAATGGCCATTCTTAGGAATGTAGCTTAGCTGTATGCCCAGGAGGACGGGGAGGCACAGATTTGGGTCGGCAGGTGTAATCTATGCCGTTAGAGATATTTTATAGATGCCTATTTTATAGATGATAAAATGTAAGATCATTTGACTTGCCCAACATCACATAGCTTGTATGTGATAGAATTGAGACTTGAATCCAGGTATGTCTGACTCCTAAAACAAACCAGAGGAGGCTAGTAGGATGCTTAATATTCTGGAAACAAGCCCATGAAGCTTACATAAAATATCTTAAAATTATAACACCTTACTTTAAACTGATAACAACTTAACTTTGATAGCATTCCTAAACTTCATACTTTTCCTATTCTAAATTTATCAGATTTAGCAAATAAAAATACAAGAAAATCTATTGAATTTTAACTTCAGATAAACAAAACCAAAAAAAAAAAAAAAAACTTAGTGTAAGTGTATCCCTTGAAATATTTTACCTGGAAATCTTGCATAAAAGCAATGTTAAAAGAATTACAAAAGGCAAGGAATTACAAGTGCAAAGACGTGCTAAATATGTTTTAAAATTTTGAAATATTCTGTGTAATACGAAAATGTAACACTTGAAAATTACAAGAACACTGTCTATGATTCAATCCAAGAAGGAACTGCCAGTGAATTAGAGTTGCTCTTCACATGAACTCCTTGTCACTGAAAAATGAAAAAATGTCATGAGTTGTCTCAGGTAAACTTTCCAGGGATGCCCAGGATTCGTGTTTTGTTTCTGGAAGACGTTTGGATGTCACGATGTCATATGTAAGATCAGATATCTGAAAACTTGCTATGGATATTGGGGGTGGTATGAGTGAAGTGAAAATAAACACCTGTTCTAAGACACATGCTAACATTAAAAATAAGTTATTTTTACTATCAAGAACATAAATTAAATGTTTACATTTCCTTAAAACATGTGAAATAACTGAGTGTACTTAATGGCTCTCTTTGGTCATAGTCTTTCCCTAAATTATCTATTACTACTTCTGGTCCAGATGCTGTTAGCTTTTCCAACCCCTGTGTATATTATTATTTAATACACACGGCAATCTGGCGGGTACTATTTGCCACATGTTATACAAAAATGAGGTTCAGAGATGTTCCAAGGACACATTTCTCACCAGATGGAAATCTTGTAAGGCCTTTAATTGAGATTTCATGAGTCTGAATCTACCCCTCTTTCCATCAATATAATTAAGTGACTGTCTTACTCTCCCGTCTGCCCTTTCCATAGTCCACCAACCTTAGACACACATCAACAAAAGTGGCAACTGGGTATTACACGATTTGGGCACAAAGTCTTTAGATCAGAAAGATGTCAGGCTTAAACACCAGCCCCAGAAGGCTTTGTATTTGGTGAATACACTGTAGACTTTGCCAGAAAGTAAAATCTCCATCTTGCTCTTAAGGAGCCCCAAAATAAGCCATTTGGATGTGATATTCATTTGTAAGAAAAAATGGCTGGTAAGGATTTTGTTTTTGCTTTTTTGCTTTGTTTTTGAATTCAAGTAAACTAGAAGGGCAAATAATTTACTGTCAAATCCCCAGCAGATGCAACCTTTGGCAGTGGCATAAAACAGGCCTTCCTCTTTCCATTAGAGCTGATTAAGCAATGATTCCCAGTCATCAAAAAGTATTCCATTAAGCTCTAAAGTTCTCTAATAATTTACTGGGGATGTTTTTCAATACTTGGAAAATCCACATGAGTTTTCCATCCGAGCACCACTAGAATGATTCATCCTTTTATTTTAGCAACAGTTCAGAAACAGACGGAGAGAAGGTGTATGTCAAGGGGCTATTAGAGGTGGGAGTGTGGAAAGGAGCAGAAAACATGCCAGAATTATCTTTTATTGTTGAAGAGTGAACTTTTGATCAGAAAACATGCATTTCAGTAACCTTAAGGTTATTCTTGACCAAAAAAAAAAAAAAGAGGAAGCTGCACTTTTGGTTGGAAAACAGTCTATTCATGGAAGAGGTGGTAAATGAAATTTGAGTTAGCTTATCAATGATTTCAATCAAGAGTGTATTGAACCTGGTCCCATAATCAACTTTGGAAAAAGATTATTAACAAAACCTAGCGTCCCCAGCTCTGCCCTGCCTGGATCCACTTTGCTTTGTCAAATGAGGCTGTGCAAGTAGATTTTTATGGAATGGAGTTTATTTTTAACAAAATGGAAAACTGTTTAATTTAGACACATTTTAAGAAGCACCTCAGACTTCCTTAGGCATGACCAGATAGCCCACCTCTCATTGGAAAAGTTGTGTACAATGGGTACCTCTGTTAACCCCTAGCACCTGTATTTTAAATTCTGTCTCCCTTGTCTGAGTATTTACTCATGTGTGGGCTGGATGTCTACTATTAAAATTAAAGTACATGACTCTTAATTATCCCAAATGTGTCTGAATTATCCAAAATGCCTCCCACATATTATCAGCAGGTGGCTAAATTTGTTCAATGAAAGAATTCTGGGCAAAAATCAGAAATGCTTATCTAGCTGTTACTATTCAGAAAACTATGGCCACTTGGATTGATTCTTTTGCCAAGTCCTGAAACAGAAATGCTCTTTCGTGGTTTCACTTGTTAGCAACCTGCTTTGGGATCAACAGAGTAACCCCTTCCAAATGGTTCAGAGCACTCAGGACATTATTGTAGACTCTGAAGGACAGTGGGGAAAATGCCATATTTTAGAGGCAGGTGACCTGAGTGGGAACCCCTGCGTGACCCCACATGGCTAGGCATTGTCGGGAAAATTGACTTCTTTCCTCCTCTGTTGTAACCTTTGGTGATGAAGGAATGCTGTGGTGAAGAGGAAGGTTAGTATGTGCAAAGAACCCAGAGAAGTGTCTGACCCAGGGGAAACTCTCAGTAAGAGTTTCAGAGGAAAATGTTACATGGTACTGCAGAGCCTACGTGGTACTTTGGGCATTACTTCTGCTCACCACTAGTTTGTATGTCCATTGGCCTATGATGAAGTCAGATAGCACCAGAAAACTACAGTGACGACATCACAATGGAATCATGAATAAAGATAAAAGAAATCAAGGCAGTAAAATGTAAATACAAGCTTTTGATTTCTGGCAATATGACCAAAAAAATCATGGAAGAAAAAAATCCCTCTTAATTCAAACAGAAAGAGTAAAGGATACAAGTGTAGAAGTGTCTTTTTAATAGATAGCTGGATTTGTGGAAAAAAAATAAGAAGAAAAATTCCAAAAGAATAGAAGTAAACAGAGCGATAGAAGTTAAAGTGCTATGTTTTTGTTTTTGTTTTTGCAGAATCCAAGGCTTCTGAAGGAGCAACTGCTAACCCCATCAAGGTATCTGGGAGCTACAACAACTCCAGGGGAAAGGAAAGAACCCACAGTGGGTAAAAGATGGGGAGCCGGAGCTGGCACCCACCAACATGGGTCAGTACTCTCACTGGCCGAAACTCAACAGAATTGGTGATCTAGGTAACACCCAACCACCAGTACGGACGGACAACCAAGGAATTTCTCTGTCTTGATTGTCGGTTTAAAGGAGAAAAGGTCTCCTCTAAGAATTCATAACCATAAAAATATTATGGTAGGTGGAGAGGAACAGTGACCAGAGGCAAAATGTTCTTGAGTCTGTATTTAGGAGGAGGGTAGAGAGAATAATTATATATTCTGTGAGATCGGTACCCACATTACTATTTCAATAGGAACCACTAGACTAATACAAAGAACGGTCGTAACTTCAAAACTAGTAGACAAGTACAAATAGAGCTTTAAGTCTCCAATCATTTAAGAGAAATATAATCAGAAAAAAGAGAGAAAGAACAGAAAATAAAATAGAAAACAAAATATGGGATAGCAGGTATAAATTCAATTATATAAATAATCAGATAAAAATGAACTGAATTTGCCCTTGCAATGCAGAGGTCATGCAATTGGATTGTTAAAAAATCAAAGAAAAATAATCAAATCATGGAATGCCTGGGTGGCTCAGTCAGTAAGCGTCTGCCTTCAGCTCAGGTCATGGTCCCAGGGTCCTGGGATCGAGTCCAAAGTCGGAGTCAGGCACTGCTTGGTGGGTAGTTTGCTTCTCCATCTGCCTGCTCTTCCTGCTCTCTCTCTCTCTCTGACAAAATATTAAAAAAAAAAAGAAAAAGAATCAGATAAAGTGGCACAAAATAATTGATACTGTATAATAAAAAGGAAAACAAAGGAGATGAAAAGAGGAAAGTCTAGTCTGTAACCACAACATCATCAACCTCCTGACCACTAATGAAAAGATACTGAGAAATCCCAAATATTTGGAAATTGAACAACTTCAAAATCACCTACAGGTCAAAAAAGAAATCACAAGGAAAATTAGAAAGTCGTTAAGGCCGAATGAAGAAAACCCAACATACCAAAATTTATGGGACACAGTTAAACAAACACCTAGAGGAGATGTACATTGTGATATGCTTGCATTAGGAGAGAAGCAACAAGTTAATTGACTAAGTTTCCACCTAAAAATAGAGAAGGGCACCTGGGTGGCTCAGTCTTAGGTTAAGTGTGCAACTCTTGTTTTTGCTCAGGTCATGATCTCCGGGTTGTGAGATGGAGCCCCACACCAGGCTCTGTGCTGGACGTGGAGTCTGCTTAAGATTCCCTCTCTCAAAAAAAAAAAAAAAAAAAAAAAAAAAAAAAAAAAAGATCCTCTGTCCCTCTCCTTCTGTCCCTCCTCCCACTGCTCATATTCTCTCTCTCTCTATCAAAATAAATAAATAAATAATAAAAATAAAGAGAAAAAAGGAGTGAATTAAGCTCAAAGAAAACAGAAGAATGTAAATAGTAAATTCAAGAGCAGAAGTAAATGAAATGGAAAACAAAAATCAATGGAGAAAATCAACGTCACAAAGCTGATTCTCTGAAGACACCAGTCAAGTTGATAAGTGCTTGTCAGATAAGACAAAATGAGAAAGAAGATGCACGTTACTGGTTTCAAGAATGAGAGAGGATACAGTGTATACTTTGTTCCGAGATAGCGAATTGATCAATGGAACAGGACAGAAAGCTCAGAAACATACCCCACACATACAATGAATAATTGACACATGACAGAATTGGTGTAGAAAGTTCGGGAGAGAAAGTCGAAATTGTTCCTCCAGGACTTTGGGCCGGTGGAATAGACAGTGTTAGAGGATCACCCACATCTCCTCGGGTACAACCACTATCCAACGACTGGCTGCGTAGGGATGTTCACAGGCAATGGAAGCTTACCTTTCCTTCCCTATGACAATCCAGAAAAGAGTGGAAACAGTACTCCCTCACCCAGTGGCTGATAGGATCTGTATATAAACATCCCAGCTCCCTCGTCACTCAAGTGGGTCAGGCGATAAACCTGAGATTCCTTTTCTGCACTGATGACCGCAGTTTCCCTGTGGCATTGATCTCTGATTCCTCACCATGGCAACTAGTTTGATTATGTATTTGTCGCCATTGGCTGCCTTCCCCTCCTGGTTTCTTCCCTGATGAACTTTGAGATTCACTTCTTAAATAAACTACTTATTTTCTAATCTTTTTTTTTTTTTTGTGGTTTTCAGAGTAGGCAACCAAGATGGTCATTATGTGTTTAAAAAATAAAGGAAGGAAGAAAGGGAGGGAGGGAGGGTGGAGAGAAGGCAGAGAATGGCAGAATTATTTAAAAAAAAAAATCTAACTATCTGCTATCTATGAGACCCGTTCTAGGCAGCAGCAAGGAGAGGGAGATAAAGAAGAAACTACCGGTGCTCATCAAGTGATTTTAAGAGAAGTCCCTAGAAGCTGACATACAACTCGGATTCTTTTTTATTTTTTTTTTAAGATTTATTTATTTATTTACTTGACAGAGAGAGACAGCCAGCGAGAGAGGGAACACAAGCAGGGGGAGTGGGAGAGGAAGAAGCAGGCTCCCAGCAGAGGAGCCTGACGTGGGGCTCGATCCCATAACGCTGGTATCACACCCTGAGCCGAAGGCAGACGCTTAACCGCTGTGCCACCTAGGCACCCCACAACTCGGATTCTTAAGTGTCGGCCAAAACTTAGTCACATGATTGTACCAAAGTGCAAGGAAATGGGGAAATGCACTCATCCTGGTCACTTCCCTTAAAAAAATTAAATAAGCCTAGATTATGCTGTGATGATATTTGGGCACACTGGGCAGTACCCATCTCACCAATAAGAAGACTAAAAAAATAAATAAAACTGGGAAAAGAGCAGACAGCACCGTATAAGTGATATTCCCAGCTCTTCTAGAACGAATTCAGCAGAGCCTGCACAGAGCTGACAACTCAGGAAAAGCAAGTATGGAGGTGACCCCTAGAAAAACTAAAAAGAGAAATTGCTTTTAAAAATTGCCACCGGCTCATGGCATTTGGGGTATGCAAAAGTGACCCAAGAGAATCTAAGGAGTGCTTTTCATTAGAAGCATATCGACATCTATATTTAAAAAGTAAAATATTATAAATGAAAAAAAAAGGAAGACTCCATCGATATTATCACATGCCGGGAACAGCTCAAATAAGAAAAATAGCCTTTGGATTTGATAAAGAGGACACGGATTAGCGAGACCTGATGCCTGTTCACGGAGGGCGGGAGAACGGAGGGCGGGGAGCTGTGATTAGATCGCTCGGGTCATTACATCTGTGCATGAGATGGGACTTTCAGTCTTTCATCGCCCTGTTTTCCCCTTTCTGGAGCTTCTTCAATTTGTGAACATCCACGTTATCCTCCGGCATTCAGAACTGACCAGAAGACACCATAGGTAGTCTGTCCACCAGAGAATGGGAAACACCATAGTCTGAGCTTTTACTGAAGCAGCCTGAGTCTGCCCTAAAGATTTGAGAACATCTCATTCTCAACACACACACACACACACACACACACACACACACGTATTTACATCACAGGAGCATTCATTACTGGCTTATTTCATCACGCAACAGAATGAAAAAATACACAGGGTTAATAATCATCTCCCCATTCACTTTAATTTCACTCCTCTGCAGAACTGCTGTTAAACCCCCCAAACTGGGATTCCTGGGAAGAAGTATCTTTATTTTTAATTTTAGAAGACAGTTCAAGATAAATTTTTAAAGATTTAGCCATTTACCTTCTTACCAGTCCAGAGTGTCCAGCCCTATGCATCCTTTCTGTCTTTTTGTTAGTCTGACAGTTGAAGAATATCATATGATTTCTTTAATTGTATTTATCTCACTATGAGGGAAAAAGACTATCACATTATATATTTACTGGCTACTTTTATTTTCTTTTCTAAAAACTGTTTGTGTATACGTATTTTGCTCAATTTTTTATTTGTCTCTTTTATGAGCTTATAGGAACCCTGTGAATATTAAAACATTTTTTTGTCACCTGTGTTGTGTCATCTTTTGACTTTTTAAAAAATTTGTCATAAAATTTGTACATTTTTCCCTTTTATTTTTTTAAGATTTATACGTTTATTAAAGAGAGAGAGAGTGGAGAGGGGAGGAGGGGCAGACTCCCTACTGGGCACAGAGCTGACATGGGTTTGGATCTCATGACCCTGAGATCATGACCTGAGCTGAAATCATGAGTTGGACACTTAACCAACTGAGCCACCCAGGCACCCCCAATTATTTTTCCTTTTTAAAATATAAGATCTTTTTTTCCTAATTTTTAAAGAAGATTTTACTTATTTATTTGAGAGAGAGAGCATGAATGGTGGGAGGGGTAGGAGGAGGGGCATAGGGAGAGGGGAAGCAGACTCCCCAGTGAGCAGGGAGCCCAACCGGGGCTCAATCCCAGAACCCTGAGATTATGACCTGAGCCAAAGGCAGACACTTAACCAACTGAGCCACCCAGGTGCCCTCTTTTTTCCCTTATTTTCAACAAGCATCTGAGTGAATATAAATCTGGGCACTTCCACAAGAATTCAAGGGCACCATTTCCAAAGTTCCCAAAGGTATTCACGGAGCCAACTCAAGGAGCGAGTTCAGAAGGACAATAAGGACTTTGCATCATCTTGTTCAACCATGGAGTCAACCAAGTTCTCTGGTCCACTGATTTCTACAGCTTGGGAGCTCAGGGGAGCTAGGCCTGCAGAGCACTCGTTTAAGAACGTTGAATAACTCATGGCCAAAGTTAGGGTCACCCAACTGCGTCATTCCACGAACTGTATACTCTGCACCAGCAAACAGACAGGAAAAAACCTGCCTTTCTTTAAAAAAAAAACAAACAAACACCTGCCTTATAAGTCAAATCACAATAGTGAATTATTTTATGGTACGTTGTAGGAAACCAATCTGAATGATGGCATTCTTTTGTATTGTGTTTGTAGATTGCTTTCTCAAAAATTCATTTAATTAACATTCCAGAATATAGTAGTGCATTTCATCATCTCCAATTTAAAATCAGATGCTGAGATTCAATGTGAGGAGTGACGAACTCCAACTAGAAAACTATAATAACTAAACTAAAAATAAATAAGTAACAAAACTATAAATATTTTATAAATGCACAGTTCTGAAAGCAGTGTCTGGTTGAGGGTTCGGGCTGGGGCACTTCCTTCTGAATGCTTTCTTCTCCCCATGTAGTTTCTGCTTCTGCATTTATGATTCACTTCACCAAGAGTCTTCTGAGTGTTTGATCGCAGACGTCAAAGGTATCAGCAGATCTGGCTAACAGATACTTTGACTTTAACTTGAATGAAATTAGTTTCCACAATAAATATGGTAATATTTCCTCCTTAGATTTTCTGTTTTACTTAAAGTGCTGTTCCTCTCTTTATCTGACAAGTGTTTATTGAAGACAGAGCCCCTGGCTCTTAAAATAAGAAGTTATTAAGGGAAAGAAGAAAATATTCCAAGTAACATACTTTATTGTTGAGCTGTTGGTTGGAATTTGTTTCGAAGAGACCACAAAAGAATGAAACATAAGCCAAGGAAAGTATGCCCTTAGGGTATTTGCAGGCAGGGGACATATGGAATCTTGACTCTACAGTTGATGGGCTGCATAAGCACCTTGCACTCTGATGAATATGGCAGAGATAATGACAGAACTGCTACCTTTTATAAGTTTGTTACTGTGTTCCAGGCTCTGTGTGTTACATAGATTATCTCACTGAATAGTCACACAATCCCAGTAGGGCTTCATGGGATCATTGGCAGAGCCCTTGTGAGGATCAAGAGCAGTTCAACTCCAAGTGACTGTCATGGGGCCATCTGTACCATGCTGGACTTCTGCATATAACTGAACCTCGATGGACATCACCGTAGTACAGACGTGAGGGCAGGATGAAAGAGGTGCTAATTGAGGGGTCTGTTAGAGCAGAAGTCATAGGAAATTGAAATCTACCATGGAAATGCGATCTGTACCTAACCATAGTTAACACTTGTTAGTTGCAGCTGAAGATAATTTTTAAAAAATGAAGTTGTGGTAAGAAACTCATTATACAAGATACAATCATTTTGGAAAGGAAAGTATTATTTAACACATTCCCCATGTGATATGGCTCCAGATTGTAAAATGACTTTTCTGTATTGGAGTTCACTCAAATCTCATCTTGGGTACAATGTGCTTACAGATCTAATTCTAAAAATATCCTTTTGTATTTTGGAACTTATAACTAGTCTGCTAAGTGGGAGGAAAAAGGAGTTTCAAGTTTCTCATTCTCTTATCACTCCTAAGTGAATTGCTACAAAGTACATCATTTATTATCTCTATTATGCCAGCATATAACATTTTTGAAGGGCTCGGGGAAATTACTTGAGTGTAGGATCGTTCAGGGTCACACTCAATGAAATAGCCTTTTTACACATCTGTTCAAAGAGTGGATGCTTTACTTCTGAACAGATATTCCTACATTTTTGAAGATTGTTTTGACTGATCTGTCTCATGTAGGATCCTGGGTCTACTGCAAGACTATGGAAAACCCTGCCGAAATCAAAGCCCTAGGCCAATCAGATGGCCTTTTATGAGGCCAAACCTTATGGAGCTTTTGGTGAACTCTAGGGTTTTTTTGCAGGATATTCTTTGTGTATTTCACAGTGGTTTGAGGAAAAGTACAAATCCAGAGTATGGCATGAAGATGCCACTCATAAATAAATAAATAAATAAATAAATAAATAAATAAATGTCCTCTTGTCTCTCAAATGACTTTATTTTGGAGAAAAGGTGGAACCAATCAAATCCAACACAACTGGAAAACTGGTATGCACCAACCCATGTAGTTAGAGGAAGGTTTGTGTTACCCAGTTGTCTTTAGCGGAACCATTTTGTATAGTGAAGTACATTTCAAGACGAGTGATTTTTTTTTTTTTTCAAATCTGAAATTGACAGCAGGAAAGAGGCAATCCTTTTTCATCTGATCTTCAACTTCCCTTCTATTCAAGTTTTAAGAAAACTTTTCAGGGAGAACTGTCTCCCTTATTGCTAAAAAGTTGGATTGATATTCTGTGCTCCTTAACACATGTGGCTGCTTCCATTTAAATTCAAATTAATGTGGGGCACCTGAGTGGCTCAGTCTGTTAAGCGTCTGCCTTTGGCTCAGGTCACAATCTCAGGGTCTGGGGATCGAGCCCCACATTGGGCTCTCTGTTCAGTAGGGAGTCTGCTTCTCCCTCTCACTCTCCCTCTGTGCCTTCTCTCTCTCATTGTGTTTCTCTAAATGAAAATAAATAAATAAATAAATTCAAATTAATGTAAGTCAAATAAAATTACAAATTCAACCCCTCAGTCATACGAGGCCCCTTTCAAGTGCTTGTTAGTTACATGTAGCTAGTGGCTACCGTATTGCACAGAATAGATGTACAAGCTGCCCTTCGATGTGGAAAATTTTATTCGACAATGTTGATTATTCAGCATCTTGTGAGCACCGACTACTTCTGATAGTCTGCCACATTTGGGGCTCTCTTGACTCGCTTTTTATGACACTGAGACAAAAATTAAAAGACTCAAATGATTAAAATCAGATTTAATTCTTCAATGATTCCCTGATCATCCAAATTTCTATTAATAAATTATCACTCAGTAGAATCTCTCAATCGGGACAACCACATTACACAGCAGCTTCAGAAAGACATTTTTTTCTTGTGTGAAGCCATAAATTTTAAAGCATGTTTATTACAGAAGTTAGCCTACCCTAAATACTAAAGAAATTGGCATTGCAACATAAACTAAAGAATGTGGCATTGACTAAGCAATCAAGTAGTAAGTAGCAGGAAAACCAATATCAGAAAACTAAAGAGTCTTTTTATTTGTTGGAAAGAACACTTTATTAAATTGTTTACATCGACAATTTGGAAGGCAGAACAATCGTCTCTTGGACTCACAGTGACAGGGAAGGGAAACAAAAACAGGTCAGTCATTGTAGACTGGATATTACTGACTGCACTTAGCCAGGCATGAGGAAAAAAAAAAAAAAACATGAGATCAGGTAAAAGTTCTTGGGTGTGAAAGAGAATGTAATGAAATAAAGAAAAATTTTGGAACCTGAATGTTGGTAAAAACTGGTCTTCTAGACCCAAAACAGCAAGAGAAGCTTGATAAGTGTTTTGAACAGCATATATCTCTTAGAACTCAGCCCTGTGTCAAAAATCAGAGTAAGAGTGTGGTTTCCACTCAGGTTCATTATCCCAGATAGACTCCAGATAGGTTCGTTAAGTTTAGAGAAAGACGTTTGTGGATCAGAAAGTAAAGAAATATTATGTATTTGAAAATTATGTCTACAAACTAACTCTATCTGTGGCTGTTGCCCTAATGAGACAAGTGTAAAGAAGAAGATGAATCACCTACGAAGTCTCTGGAGAAACTGCCAAAAACCTTGAACCTGACCGATCGATTAGTCAATCAATCAACACTAAATAAATGCCTTTGACTATTTGAGAATTAAAATGATCTCAGGCCCCCATATTGCACCAGCAGGAGGAGAGCTATGAAACGTGACCAGACTCCAAATGTGACCATGGAGAAAAAACAGTCAAGGGAGAAACACGCATAGACAGAGCAAAATGCCATGGTGATTAAAGGACAACGGGTTCTCCCAGGGAGCAGAATCAGGGTCTGCTAAAGCAACTGCCTGTTTCCACCATAGGACACCTTCGTAAGGCCTGTCCAGTAGAATTTCAGAATGGCCATGGATCATGGGCGGCTATATGTCTCACAATTTTCCTCTTTACAAGTACCAGTTGTCCTAACTTGCCCTTGATCGACTATTGTATTTTGGGTTTGGGTTGGGCAGATGACCCTTCCTTAGTTCAGAGGTTGCCAAGCCACAAGATGCCATGGTGGGAACTGGATAGAGAAGAGAACTGTGTACCACCCAGAAATCTTGGACTTTGCATTGGATACAGTGACAGGATGGGACTTATGTTGTCTCAGTTCGGAAGGGGCGAGTGTGAAGAAAAACGAAGGGATGTTTGCTGACCAAGGGCTGAACTGTGGCCCAGACTTGTAATGTCCATCAGTATCTGTGTTCTCTCCTCTCTGCCCAGCCATCAGAGCTACATATCCTACCTTCCCTTGCACTTAGGCATGACCATAGGGACAAGTGCATATGGGAAGCGCTGTGTGTCCTTTTTCAGGCCCATGAAATACCTTCCCTGTATCATCCTTCTCTCTTTCTCCACCCCGGCTGAATGAAGCAAATGTTGTGTCCAGAAAAGGTTGAAGCTCAAACCTGCTGGGCCCCAGTAACGTCTACCGTTCAGTGTGATTTAAGGGAGATAGAAACTTTCACTACATTAAACTGTTAAAACTTGGGGGTTGTTTTTACAGCAGTTAGCCTACTCTGATCAATGTGCCAAGAATTGCTGCTTCTAGTCCACTAAAAATAGGATTCTTCTGTAACACAAGGAGCTTCACAGATCATTTGGTGATACGGGTAGAAAACGGAAGAATTTTCCCATAGTTTCTAGGACCAGTCTTCAGGAAAGGAAGAAGTGGGTAGAGATGTTCTTACCCCTTTTATTAACTCATTCAAGGTAGAAACTGTGGATCCACGACCAATATATTGGGTTTTTTTAATTAAACATTTTTGGGGGTAATGAAAAATAAACTTACCTCCAGTTTTATAAGAATGCTGAAGTCAAGCAAGTATGATTTCCAAATTAAAAGGTTTTAAGCAATACGGATGAAGACATTACGGGTTCACCAACCCATCTTAAAATATAACTCTTCAACTGACCTTGGCTCTTACTGAAAGCATGGCCACAGTCTATTAACCCCTACTCTTCTTGTAGGAAGAAAAAAAGTGTTACATGGCAGTGTCACGAGTCTCAGGCCCTACCTATTAAGGGGATTTTCCCAAGGGATTCTTGGGTATAATGAGCTGTGCATGTCCCACGGCAGCGAGTCAAGCATTTTGTAGGAAACTGGAGAAAATGCTCAGGCAATCACAACACCACACTGTCTGCCTCTCTTTGACCCCATCCCAGCACCAGTATTGACTAGACACGTCACAGCGCAGCTGAACTCCAGGTCAGGTGGAACAGTGGTGAAAAGTACATGATTTGAAAGTAGCCATTTCTTCTCCTGGGAAGTCATAGCTTTTCATCGTGGAAAGGAATCTCTTTTTAAATGATTCTCAAAAAACAGGTAAAAGAAGGCAAGAAAGGTGTGACGGGGGCTATGACAGAGTGTGGCAGGCTTCACTGTGCAGCTGTCGCTGCAGTTCACAGAGCACTGTGGGGACAGAAGGTGCTCACCCAGACATCACACGTGGCACACGGGTGCCCGAGACCGACATTGAAGAAGGGGTTCTTCTTCCCCCAAAGACCAACAGTAGCTACCACGGGAATCTGGACATCACAAAAACAGACCAAGATACATTATTGGACAACACAACAAAACGGCTTTATACTGAGACACAATGGCCAAAACAGAAGTTGTGGCTGCTCAAATATTGAGGAGTGTGCTATGTCTTCAGCCCTCTCTTTCTGTGGCAGGTGGAGGCAAGAGTGAACAACCTCTTTGACTGAATAAGTCCATAAGTTTCTTGGCAAATTTCGGGAAAAAAAGTCCCCAAGTGAAAGGCACCTGGGTGGCTCAGTGGGTTAAGCGTCTGCCTTCGGCTCAGGTCATGATCCCAGGGTCCTGGGATGAGCCCCTCTCCCTCTTCCTGCTGCTCCCCCTGCTTGTGCTCTCTCTCTCTCTCTGTCAAATAAATAAAATCTTAAAAGAAAGAAAATTCTCAGGTGAGAAGTGTTCAACTCCCTCTTTGGCACATGAGACCATGAACAGGTTTTATTAAAAAAAAAATAACCATCTTATTTAAATCCCACGTGAAAGAAGTTGGTCATACCTGGCATACAGACATAGCTGGCAATCTACAGATGATGAGCTATTATACTGATGAGCTTTCATGTATATGATCTGTATCTTTGTTAATGAGACAACTGAGGCTCAGAAGCCTTAAGAATCGTGAGCAAAATTCTCCCATGCAGCAGGCGGCTGGGTGCAAATCTAGTCTCCCCACTCTGGAGGCCTTCCCTGGTCTCTGCTCGTGCATCTGCTGCCTCTCCCTGAGCCTCTGCGCTGCATATTGGCTCAGCGTGTCTGTCCTCTCATCGTCAGGGCACTGAGTAACACCACCATCTTACGTTGGACTCATATATTGCTCTGTGTTGCGTTCATATGCTCTGTTGCCTGACAGTTGAATATGTCCTTGTTCCCCGAACATCCCAGGACCCAGAGCAATGGGGTGGCTATGGCTCCCATTAGACAAAGGATAATAACGTAACACCACTATTTACAGATTAAGTTTTTCATGTGATGGCAGAACTCGAGATATTCAAAAAACATTCACACTTCTTGTATTTCTGGCAAATATGGTGGATTAGATGCCATGGATGCCCCCCCATGAAAAAGCAACTTGAACTGATTAAAACAATATTTAAAACCAAGTTTTCAAAGGAATCATGAAATTGACAAGAAAGTAAAGAATCCACAGAGGTGAAAAGCATCATGAAAGAAGCAGTCTGGGTAAGTCAGTGAGCACTAAAATTTGCTTTTGCTCAAAAACATCATTTTGTATTCCTTTATGAGATGGTCAGTCAGGGCAGCCATGAAAGGGCCCAGAGGAAAGGCCCGGGACAGAAGAAAGTTTATTATACTCATAGGTCCTAGAGACAGGAGGCTCAGCACAGCACTCAGGGCCACATGGGGAAGACACCAGGGTGGTCAGAAGGCAGGAGTGAGGAAAAGGTTTAGGAGAGAGCCTTTATCAGAATTTCCAAAGGAAAGGCAAAGCAGGGCAGGGTGAAGAGTTTAGGAATGGCTAGTTGGAATAATTTTGGTGGGCTTTGAGATGTAGGGGTGGTCCTTGTTGCCTGGCACCTGGCCCTGGGATGATTAAGGCAGAAGAATATTGTCTCTTGGGGTCATGGGCAGATAGAGGATTGATTGATTTACATATTGCAGGCTGGACCATTTGCTATGTCTAACAATTGGCTAGTCCCAGAAGGGGTCATCTCTCTCCCCATCCAGAAAGATTTTTTAAGAGGTCAAAACATCATAGTACCCAGAAAATTTAAAAATATTTACAATATAAATATAGATGTCAAATTATGGTAACTTGAGCTTCTGTTTTGAGGCAAAAAGTGCAAAGGACAGGAGATAAAGCTTAGAGAGAGCTCTTTCAAGGCATAGAGACAAATAGATCTCAATGTAAATATGGAATACTAGAAAATTATGCCCTGTCTTTAGGATGATGCATATACACCTCACGGAAGGAAAAATCTAAACAAAAACAAAAAAAACCTTGCCTATCTCAATATTGGTGAAAATCAGAGAAAAATCCTGAAAATCTGTAATACAAAAATCACCCCTTCTTCAAAAGTTCTACTTATCTGCTGCTTACCTTACACCAGATTGTTTTTAATTTCAGGTATTATATTTTTAAGTTTTAGAAGTTCTCTATTGTCTTCTATTTCTCTACTTGCAATCCGCACTTTTTTCCTTTAAATCCTTGAGCATATTTCAAACAACTGTTTTAAAGCTTCTGTCTGCTAATTCCATCATTTCTGTCATTGTTGGATATTTTTTATGGTCAAATATTTCTCCTGATTACATGTTACATTTTTCTCCTCTTTTTATATCTAGTAGTTTGGGGTAGAACACTGGTCTTTGTAAATGTGACATCATTGAGGATTAAAATTCATTTTCTTCTTTTTAACAGGCTTGGCCATCGTTCTGATGATATTTGCAGTTTATCTTGATACTTTCAGAGCTCATTTTTAAGCTTTGCTGGGCAGTCTGGAGCACCCTTTGTTCCAGACTCGTCTAGCACCACTACAAAGCCATTGCCCTTCGGGGGGTCTACTGAATCATGGGTGGTCAGTGAGGTCGTTGCACAAGAGTCAGAGCGCTGTTCTCCCAGCTCCGGGGAGGCTCACATGCATATCTGGATATTCAGCAACAGACTCGAGAAGAGTCTTATACAGATTTCTGGAGCTCCTTCTTTATTTACCTTCCTCTCCTCTAATACTCTGTCCGGGAAATTACCGCTGCCTCAGACTGCCTGCTTCTCAGTCTCTGTCTTCTCGGCTCAGTGAGATTGCTCGAATCTGCTCAGCTTGTCCATTCCTGCACAGTGCTTCCACGTCTCCGAAGGAGCCTCTACGCAGAAATCCAGAGCAATCCTGTGCATGACCCATGTGTTTCTCTCCTCTCGAGGTGACAGTCCCCAGCTGCTTGGTGCCCATGTCTAAAACACCTGTTCCGTAAATGTGACAGCGTAGACAGACTCAAAAGTTATTAAAATGAGAACATTCTACTGTATGTAAGTTATACCTCAATAAAATCAATTGTTAAACACTGTAAAGATGATGACGTAATACGCTGAAACCTGTCACTCCAAGTGTTGAGAATTATCCAAAGCTGTAGTTATTAAGACACGTGGTTGAGTGGAACAAGATAGAAAGACCCAGAAACAGTCCCATCAGATATGGAAATTTCAATTGTGACACTATGACAATTAAGTTACAAGAGAATGGAACAGTGAGTAGGGGTAGGACAACTGGTTATCCACGTCAAAAAACACATCGCATTCCCACCTCACATCATGGTCAATATGTAGAGGTTGACTAAAGACTTAAATATGAAATGCAAAAAAAAAAAAGATAGAACTCTTAGAAGATAACACAGATGAATATCTTCATGGTTTAAAGTTAGGGAAGAATTTCAAATATACGAAAAAATACAAGCAAGACATATCAATAGATCTGTCTACATGAAGGTTGTAAATCTTCTATTCATCAAAAAACACCATATAGAAAGTGAATAACAGGTTAAAAACTGTGAAATTGCCACCCGGGTTAAAAACTGTCACACAAAACCGAACACATCAGTACCAAGACCATATAAATAAATTCCACAAATTGATAAGAAAGGGTAAGAATTGATGAGAAAAAGATTAAAAGTACTCCGGTAGAATAATAAGATCTTGAATTAGAACTTCAAAGATGAGACTACGTGGGGGGAATGAGCGTATGAAAATATTCAATCTTGTAAGTAATTGGGGAAATATTTAAAACTCAATGAAACACCATTTTTCACTTACAAACTTCTCAAAAATTTAAAATACTGCCCATGTCAAACACTGGCAGTGATGTGGGTAACAGGAACTCCTTTATGCCACAGGCAGGAGAATATATTGTTATAGCCCTTTTGAAAAACAATGACATTTTCAAGCAAAACTCAAGACCCACAGCTCCAATAACATCTCTACCCCCAGACTCACTTACCTAGAGGGGCTCTCACATGGATGCACCCAGAAACATGGAAAGTATAATCGTAGTTTGCATATTCTCAAATAATTGGATAATTATCAAGATAGGTAGAGTTCGATACAGTCATGTAATGGAATAATACACACATAAGAGTTAACATGACCATTTAAAAACATCTCAAAAATCAAGAAGCCATCAAAAACAGAGCAATGTGTTAGTTGAAATGCCATAAATATCTAGCAACTGGTACTATAGTAACATAATACTAGAGAAGGGGCCTGGAGACACTCCGATGTGCCAGGCAGTAACCTTCTCTTTTCTGGGTCATGGGAAAGTCCAGAAGCTTCCTGAATATCCGGGGTAGTTGGGCCCAAAAGCAGCTGAAGATAGTGACTATTTACTAAGTGGCCGGAAAATATTTTACTATTTTACAAACAGGCACATAAGTGCTGAACAATTGCATATGAGCCGTAGATACGTTCATCAGTGAATAAACTATAAAGGAGGATCTTCGCATGACATCACGGTGGAGGTTATCTGAGATGGGGCTGCTGAACTGACACGGGTAGGGCAAAGTTCTCGGGGACCTTCTCAAGGACTGAGGATGTTCCCACTTGTTAGACATGATGCAGGGACAGCAAGGTTACTGTTGATCTTCCCCTGTCATAAAACCATGTACTTACAATAATCCATTCCTTAATGCAGTCAATAAAAATTGATGGAAAAAAAGGCTTGAAAATGATAAAAGCCATTTCAGATCAAGGAAACATCGTTTTGGCTGGGGGGGACAGAGGTTGCATCCAGATAAAACAGCATAATTGGGGGCACCTGGGTGGCTCAGGTGGTGAAGCGTTTGCCTTCAGCTCAGGTCATTATCTCCAGGTCCTGGGATCGAGCCCCATAGCTGGTTCCCAGCTCGGCGGGGAGTCTGCTTCTCCCTCTCCCTCTCCCTCTGCTGCTCCCCCTGCTTGTGCTCTCTCTCTCTCTCTCAAATGAATAAATAAAATTAAAAAAAATCCCGGCGTGCCGGGATCGAGCCCCACATCAGGCTCCTCCACTATGAGCCTGCTTCTTCCTCTCCCACTCCCCCTGCTGTGTTCCCTCTCTCGCTGGCTGTCTCTCTGTCACATAAAATAAATAAAATCTTTAAAAAAAAACAAACAGCATAATTGTTAAAAGGAGACTAGTTGAAAAGGGGTGGTTTCTGATCATGGCCATGGAACGTTGTGACAGTCCCTTAACCACTTGAACCTTCAAGCAGGAATACACTAATATGTAGCCAATTGCTTCTGTACTAAGAGTTCCTCAAAGTGAAATAATACTGAAGCTGTAAGTTTCTGTGTATCTAGGTGCAGGGTAGCACTATTATTTGTTCTGAATTTTTCTGCTACAAATCTGAGATCCCTTTGCAGATTGAAAGGTAGAAACATAATTGCTACTTTTCCAAGCCTGCACAGCCAGTCCCACACGAAGATTTCATGTGAGAAACATGGAAGAGTATAAAATGTATTTCAGAAATGCAGACTGGGTTCCTGGCACGTATCCTCCCCGCCCCACTACGCTCCACTTTTGCATGGCTCAGGGCAAAGCCCTGAGTCACATGACTGTGAATATCTCTTAGGTACACTGTTTTTCTCTTTTCTTCTTTGATTTCTATACCACAGGGGAGAAGTTGGCCCGTCTTTGCAACGGACTGAGTCAAGAAATACACTCTCCAGTCAGAAAGATAGCTCCATTCTAGGCAAATCTTTTGTTTTCAGAAGACAGAGACTGAAAATAATGTATCTGCAATTATTGACATTAAATTTCCAGAATATGTGACTCATTTAACAAATTTAAAGTGGCAACACATGGAAAGCTCTGCTCAAGGGTTTGGCTACTATTTCCTTTTTTTTTTACTTAACTAATTTTCAGGGGATAAAAGGCACTCGTGGCCAGCCGGTCCATTTTTTGCAAGATATCCCATCTAGAACACTATTTTATCTTTATAACTCCAAAGGTGAGAATTTATTTTTACTTTCTTTCTTAACTACTTCTTAAAAACTAGCAATAGTTTCTGAGTGAAGCAGGATGTTTTGACCCCACCAATTTCAAATCTGAGTTCATTTTGACTGGCTGCACTTTCAAGAGTTAGCAATCAACGTGCCAGATGGCTTTGGCTAATCTTATGTTGTTCCAGAGATGCCTCTTTATGACTCCCAGGCAATCTTGCAACCGGGAAATTTGCTTGTTTTCCTCCCAGGTTAAGTCAGTCTATGAAAAATCAACCAACAATAATGAAATGAGTGCAAAGTTTATCCACGTTGCCTGTTACCCCAGCAAGCTGGATCCAGAGCAGATAAGCTGCCATCTGGAAACTGGGAGCTGGAATCCCAAGACGATCCCAGAAGAGAATGAGCTTCGTGCAGCACCCCCTCACGGAAGAATCACTCACCAGGATAAAGTAAATGACTGGAAGTTGAAAAATTCATCTTAGTGCAGGTAAAGAGTTTTGACAGTGCAGCGACCTCAGAATTGCTCTCAATTATTTTGTGAATTAACTAGGACACAAATATAAATTGTCAGTCTTTTAAGTTTTGACGATGCAGCGATCTCAGAATTGCTCTCAATTATTTTGTGAATTGGGGCGCCTGGGTAGCGCAGTCGTTAAAGCGTCTGCCTTTGGCTCAGGGCGTGATCACGGCGTGCTGGGATCGAGTCCCACATCGGGCTCCTCCGCTGGGAGCCTGCTTCTTCCTCTCTCACTCGCCTGCTGTGTTCCCTCTCTCGCTGGCTGTCTCTCTGTCACATAAATATAAATAAAATCTTTAAAAAAAAATTATTTTGTGAATTAACTAGGACACAAATATAAATTGTCAGTCTTTTATGCAGCAGATTACAACATTAGTATTAGGAATAATAATGTAAAAATAAGAGACAAAAACTCTATATGATAAACGTCATTAGCTGTTTAAACTGATAAGAGAATAAAATATTCCTAATAGAATTTGAACTTATATAATATTATGTAGGAAAACTGAACTTGGAAGTCATAGCCCCCATATAAAAATGTACATAGCAAAAGTTGTTATCCCTAATATTTTCTAAAGAGAATAAAATGTTCCTAATAGAATTTGAACTTATATAATATTATGTAGCAAAACTGAACTTGGAAGTCATAACCCCCATATAAAAATGTACATAGCAAAAGTTGTCATCCCTAATATTTTCTAGAGATCAAAACTACCAGTAAATTAATATTTAGTGTAAAATTTGCATGAGAAATAATGGACTATGGTGAAATATTTTCAGGAAAATAAAAATGAAAATGGAAAATATTGGAAACAGCTCAAACTTTCATCTGCATGGACCACTGATCAATAATTCAAATGGCTTAAAGGGACTTGTTCTAGAATATACCATCTTGATCAAAATTCAATGATGTTTCAAACAATTCAGTGCATATTACAAAAGACATCGGATAGCCTGATTAAAATGTTTGTTTCCAAAACATCCTAGACAGTCAAACACAGAGTCTAGCAATCTCCACATCAAAGTGTCAGGGTCAGAAAAGTGGTAGAAAGACATCCTGTACCCATTTCTGAGATTTCCTCCAATCCACTGTTACCGCCTCCACTAAACAAACTTGCTCTCCTTCCTGAGTTCCCCCCACTTTGTATACACAATTTTCTGGCTAAAACATCATCACCCTTCTGAATTCCTCCCTTTCTGTACCCTCCCTTCAATTTGTCACTGTAGTCAGAAAATTGCAGTAACTACTCTCCTCTCTGTTTCTCTTTGGTTACTTTTTAAAACACCATCTCCTCGTGCCATCATCCTACTCAAAAACGTTTGGCTTCTGGGTTTGGTTTTAACAGAGTTACTGGTACTAGCCCAGACTTCCTACCATAGAAAATACTGCACAGTTTTGAGACGACCGTTTTCAGGCATTGGATAACAAGTGCTCCAAGACCATGATCCCTTAGAGAATAAAGACACCAGAGGGGAGCCCCACCTTCACCCAGCCCTCTGGTCAGGGACAATTTCCTAAGTGCAGCCCAGGCAGATGGAGACCAAGTGAGCACTGTGGTCCTGGAGAGCTCAGGAGTTGCAGATCAGAGTTCAAAGCTCCTGAAATGGCTGGATGAAATCACTAGCTAGGGTACCAGACAGGGGACAGTGGTCAGGAAGGAGACCCCAGAAGTGAGAAGTCCTTTGGAGGGTCCTCTGCAGGCCTGGGTCCAAAGGTAGAATGAGCTTGCTCAGGCTGAGGCCCTGATGAGGGCCTGCAGAGGGCAGCTGCTAGGAGGCCGGGGGTAGGACAAGGTACCACAGGGCACACGACACTGGCAGATGTTGAAATTTGGGTCCAGCCACAGTGGAGAGATTTTTTTTAACATCTGGCATTCAGATGAAGTATCAGACAGACAAGCTTTATGAGTAAGGACCACAGGCTAAAGGAGTAGGGCATGGCCATCTTTGGAGAGTGTATCATAACAAAATATTATTATAATAATATTACAACAACATAACATTCACAATAACACAGTATGTACAACCTGTAGCCTTTAGTATATTGTTCAACCAAAGCTTCCCGCCAATGTTACCCTTTGTGGGATAGCCATGACAGCCTGGCTCTCCTCCAGCTGGTGGCCTATCACCATTTATTCTGCTTGTGGCATTGGAACATGAACAAGAGAAGAGGGCACTTCTGTTGGAGGAAAGCATGAGGGAAAAAAAATCAACCTTCTATTTCCATTTGAAAGGAAACTGCAGTTTGAGAGACATTTGTTCATTACTGCCCTGCTGCCAGTCATATCCTAAGTTGGCATGGTGAACACATTTGGTCTGGTGTCTGGATTTATCTCTAGAAGTTGATATTAACCCTTGCTTCTCAAAACAGATACCTTTATTTGTCTGCTCTGAATATTTGGATCACTGGAATCTCCTAGAATTCCCAAGCTTGCTACTTGCTGATACAAGTGAAAATAGCTTCATCTTTAACCAAGACACATTACCCACATATTCACTTCCATCCAGTGGGAGACACTGACTCTGCCTCTGGGTTCCAGGGCGTACACACATAATCTTATTCAGAATCTATAGGTCGGTGTTTCTTTGTGTTCCAAAAGCAAAATATCTTGACCCTGTAGATGTGTGATTCTCATCAAAAACCAGGCACATTGGAGAACGAGCATTTTAGCACTTGCTCTACTGCAATGTGAATAATCTTCCCCTCATCTCATCAGGTCATTGACTTCTAGTCATCTAGCTTGGGACTTTTTTTTATTATTATTATGTTATGTTAGTCACCATACAGTACATCACTAGTTTTTGATATAGTGTTCCATGATTCATTGTTTGCATATAACACCCATTTTTTAAAGATTTATTTATTTATTTGAGAGAGAGAGAGAGTGTGTGCACATGTGGCAGGCAAGAGGGGCAGAAGGAGAAGCAGACTCCGCACTGAGCACAGAGCCTGATATGGGGCTCAATCTCACGACCCTGAGATCACGACCTGAGCTGAAACCAAGAGTCAGATGCTTAACCAACTGAGCCACCCAGGCGCCCCCATCTAGCTTGGGATCCAAAGCCAGTGCTCCTTTTACTAAATCATACTGGAAAATAATGACGGGCTCACTTTGAAAGCACGGTAAAATGTCAGGTAAATCCTGTCGACTAGAACCCTGGGCATGCTTGGTGCCTTGTAAGAAGTCAGGGGCAATGGCAGTGGGGAGAGACAATCAAGCCTCAATCTTTGTCTGTCTGGCTCTTTAAAAACCAGGATTTTCCAAAGTAAATGCAGGCATGTAAGCTTATTGTCCATTTCCCTTGCTCTGTCATGTTTTTTTTTTCCCCTTTGCAGCTGAAATGGTGCAGAAAAATGCCTGCTGTGTTCTAGTCTAAAGCAGCAAAACACAGCTGTTGTTCAGCTAGCATATGTACATATAATATTTAATTTCATGGTGTCGATAAGCAACATCTATTTATTTTTAAGTCAGAACAAGTTCAGTAGTGCATATGCATATCTGAGATATATGATGTTGAAATGAATTATTAAAATCTTCTATATGAGGATAAATTTGGTTTTGTCTTTGCCCCCATCTCATGTACCACCTGCCCACATTTGGGCAGCAAGCCATCAGTCCTTGCCTGCAGGAGGGAACATTTACTTGAAGACCAACCACACCAACAAGGACCCTTCCCTGCTCTCTTCACCTCCTCCTACCCTATAAACCCAAAGAACCACAAAACTGCGGATTCTGCCTCAGCAAGGTCATCTGTTCCTCCTTTCCACATCTACAGTCACTTCTAGAATCCAGAGGTTGGTGGGGCTTGGAGCTGGAGCCCTGAATGCCATGAAGTAGAAGGGTTCCACAGCTCTGGTCGGGACTGGAGAACAGTCTTCCCCGGCACCGGTGTCCGTGCCTCTCCAGCAATGTGCCCCCCCTGCTTTGTCTGGCACCAAAGCCAAGTGTGTCAGTTTGGTATACCAGACTCAGATCCCTGAATCCCCCTCTTCTTCACACTGGAGAGTCCCCTATCTCAACTTCTAGCCAAAGAGTGGAAACAAACGGACTCAATGTTGAACAAATACTCAACACCGCTGAGCTCAGTTCCTTAGCCTATAAAGCGGGGGGGCTAAACCTGGCGAACTTACATTCTTGTTGACTCGTTATGATTCCTCTTTGGTTAGTTCCTCTGCTAAGCTAAGATATAAGTATAATGCACAAAATAGAGGTACCATTCACATAGCTATTTTAGCTATGCAATCTCAGGTATATTAAGATACAGGTACGGTAAAACCTAAGTACCATTGATCACTAATGGTAAGTGTGAGTATATTGCTTGGTGCTTGTACTGTCATTTTTGAAAGTGGAAACTTTTAAATACATATGCAAGTAGAGAGACTAGTGTGGTCAGCTCCTGTGTCCGCACCCAGTTTTGGCATGGTCAGTCTTACTCTAGCAAACTCCACCTCTCCCTACTCCCATGTGTCTCTGATTCTTTGAAAGCAGATCCCAGTAAGGGCATGTCACCGTGTCACCTAAACAAAATTCATACACAGATATTCAACAGATATATATACAGTGTGTACACACTCACACACACACACGCACACACACACACACACTCACACATGTCTAAGAGAAAATTTCTCAAAAACTTAACCAAAATACTATCATCATTACTTAATTAAGTCCTTAATATTATCAGCTATCCTATCTCGCCCAGCTCTCCTCTTGAAGTATTTTTAATGACACATGGAATGGCAATATGCTTGCACAGTAATGTGTGAACAGCACTGAAACCAGATCTGTGTCATGCCAGAAAACTCAGTTAATTCAGTGACTTGCAGTGTAAATAAGAAAACCTTCAACTCTATTGTCCGCCGAAGTCCCACTGCTGATAAGCAAAGGCTGCAGAGTTGTGGAAAAGGTGGTAGGGGTCAGAGTCTATTTTTGTGTGTGGTCTAAGGAAATGGTCCAGTTTCATTCTTCTGCCTGTGACTGTCCACTTTTCCCAATACCATTTGTTGAATAGACTGTCTTTTTTCCATTGGATATTCTTTCCAGCTTTGTCGAAGATTAGTCGATGATAGAGTTCTGGGTTTTCTATCCTGTTTCATTGATCTATGTGTCTGTTTTTGTGCCAGTACCATACTGTCTTGATGAATTACAGTTTTGTAACAGCTTGAAGTACGGAATTGTGATACCACCAGTTTTGTTTTGTTTGTTTGTTTGTTTGTTTGTTTGTTTTTCAACATTCCTTTGGCTATTCAGGGTCTTTTCTGGTTCAATACAAATTTTAGGATTATGTTCCAGCTGTTTGTACCAACAAAAAGTTGATGGTATTTTGATAGGGATTGCCCTGAATGTGTAGATTGCTCTAGATAGCATAGACTTTTTAACAATATTTGTTCTTCCAATCCATGAGCATGGAATATTTTTCCATTCCTTTGTGTCTTCCTCAATTTCTTTTGTGAGTGTTCTATAGTTTTCTGAGTACAGATCATTTGCCTCTTTGGTTAGGTTTATTCCTAGGTATCTTATGGTTTTAGGTGCAATTGTAAATGGATTACACTCCTTAATTTCTCTTTCTCTGTCTCATTGTTAGTGTATAGAAATGCAACTGATTTATGTGCATTGATTTTATATCCGGCCATGTTGCTGAGTTCCTGTATGAGTTCTAGCAATTTGGGGGTAGAATCTCTCGAGTTTTGCACATAGAATATCATGTCGTCTGCAAAGAGTGAGAGTTTGACTTCTTCTTTGCTGATTTGAATGCCTTTTATTTCTTTTTGTTGTCTGATTGCTGAGGCTAGGACTTCTAGTACTATGCTGAACAATAGTGGTGATAGTGGACATCCCTGCCATGTTCCCGACCTTAGGAGAAAAGCTCTCAGGTTTTCCCATTGAGAATGATATTCATTGTGGGCTTTTCATATGGTTTTTATGATATTAAGGCATGTTCCCTCTATCCCTGCACTGTGAAGAATGAATGAATGGGTCAACAGGAAATTAAAGAAGAATTTTTAAAAATTCATGGAAACAAATGGAAATGAAAATACAACCACTCAAAATCTTTGGGATGCAGCAAAGGAGATCCTAAGAGGAAGGTATATAGCAATACAAGCCTTTCTCAAGAAACAAAAAAGATCTCAAATATACAATCTAAACTTACACCTAAAGGATCTGGAGAAAAAACAACAAATAAAGTCTAAACCCAGCAGGAGAAGAGAAATAATAAAGATTAGAGCAGAAATCAATGAAATAGAAACCAAAAGAACATATCAAAAAAACTAGGAACTTGTTCTTTGAAAGAATTAGTAAGATTGATAAACCCCTGGCCAGACTTATCAAAAAGAAAAGAGAAAGGACCCAAATAAACAAAATCATGAATGGAAGAGGAGAGACACAGCCAATACCCAAGAAATACAAACAATTATAAGGACAGAGTATGAGCAACTGTATGTCAACAAATTGGGCAATCTGGAAGAAATGAATGTATTTCTAGAGATTCATAAACTACCAAACTGAAACAAGAAGAAATAGAAAACCTTAACAGACCCATAACCAGCAAGGAAATTGAAGGAGTAATCAAAAATCTCCCAACAAACAAGAGCCAAGGGCCGGAGGGCTTCCCAAGGGAATTCTACCAAACATTTAAAGAAGAAATAATACCTATTCTTCTGAAGCTGTTTCAAAAAACAAAAATGGAAGGAAAACTTTCAAACTCTGTCTATGAGGCCAACATTACCTTGATCCCAAAACCAGACAAAGACCCCACCAAAAAGGAGAATTACAGACCAATATCCCTGATGAACATGGATGCAAAAATTCTCACCAAAATACTAGCCAATAGGATCCAACAGTACATTAAAAGGATTATTCACTACAACCAAATGGGATTTATTCCTGGGCTGCAAGTGTGGTTCAACATTTACAAATCAATTAATGTGAAACACTACATAAGTAAAAGAAAGGACAAGAACCATATGATCCTCTCAATAGATGCAGAAAAAGCATTTGACAAAGTATGGCGTCCTTTCTTTGCTTTTTTTTTTTTTTTTTTGTAATTGGAAAAGGGAGGAGTATTTTTTTTTTATTATGTTCAGTTAGTCAGTGTATAGTACATCATTAGTGATGTAGTGCTCAATGATTCATTAGTTGCATATAACACCCAGTGCTCATCACAATACATGCCCTCCTTAATACCCATCACCCAGTTACCCCATCCCCTCACTGCCCTCCCTTCTATAATCCTCAATTTGGTTCCTGGAGTCCAGAGTCTCTCATAGTTTGTCTCTCTCTCTGATTTCTTCGCCTTCAGTTTTCCCTACCTTCACCTGTGGTCCTCCACACTATTCCTTATGTTCCACTTGCAAGTGAAACCATATGATAATTGTCTTTCTCTACTTGACTTATTTCACTTAGCATAATCCCTTCCAGTTCCATCCATGTCGATGCAAATGGTGGGTATTCATCCTTTCTGATTGCTGAGTAATAATCCATTGTATATATGGACCACATCTTCTTCATCCATTCAATCGTCAAAGGGCAGTTTGGCTATTGTGGACAATGCTGCTATGAACACTGGGGTGCATGTGCCCCTTCTTTTCACTACATCTGTACCTTTGGGGTAAATACTTAGTAGTGCAATTGCTGGGTCATAGTGTAGCTCTATTTTTAACATCTTGAGGAAGCTCCATACTATTTTCCAGAGTGGCTATACCAGCTTGCATTCCCACCAACAATGCAAGAGGGTTCCGCTTTCCCCACATCCTCACAACACTTGTTGTTTCCTGTCTTGTTAATTTTTGCCATTCTAACTGGTGTAAGGTGATATCTCGTTGTGGCTTTTGATTTGTATTTCCCTGACGGCTAGCAATGTTGAACACGTTTTCATGTGTCTGTTAGCCATTTGTATGTCTTCTTTGGAGAAGTGTCTGTTTATGTCTTCTGCTCATTTCTTGACTGGGTCATTTGTTTTTTGGGTGTTGAGTTTGAGAAGTTCTTTGTAGATCTTGGATACCAGCCCTTTATCTGAAATGTCATTTGCAAACATCTTCTCCCATTCCGTGGGCTGCCTCTTAGCTTTGTTGACTGTTTCCTTGGCTGTGCAGAAGCGTTTTATCTTGATGAAGTCCCAAAGTTCATTTTTGCTTTTGTTTCCCTTGCCTTTGGAGACATGTCTTGAAAGAAGTTGCTGTGGCCAATGTCAAAGAGGTTACTGCCTACGTTCTCTTCTAGAATTTTGATGGATTCCTGTCTCACATTGAGATCTTTCATCCATTTAGAGCTTATCTTTGTGTAGAGTGTAAGAGAGTGGTCTAGTTTCATTCTTCTGCATGTGGTTGCCCAGTTTCCCCAGCCCCATTTATTGAAGAGACTGCATCCTTTCTTGGTTAAAACTCTTCGTAGGAGAATAACTTCTTTGTTCCCAGTGCCAGGCACAGCTCTGAATGCTAAAGACACAGCAGGGGACAAAATAAACAAAAAAGCCTACCCTCAGGGAACTTGCCTCCTTCTTTGAATTTGAATGCCTGAGGTAGGCCATGTACTCCTTAGTGCTTTTTTTTTATAATAATTTTTTATTATGTTATGTTAGTCACCATACAGTATATCCTTAGTTTTTGATGTTGTGTTCCATGATTCATTATTTGCGTATAACACCCAGTGCACCATGCAATATGTGCCCTCCTTACTACCCATCACCAGCCTATCCCATTCCCCCACCCCCCTCCCCTCTGAAGCCCTCAGTTTGTTTCCCGGAGTCCATAGTCTGTCATGGTTCATTCCTCCTTAGTGCTTTTTATCATTCTTTGTTTCAATTGAATAAGAAGGCCATTTAGGGAAAGCTGCCTTCCTCCACTGAACCTGGGGCCACACACGCCTTTCTGTTTTTTGACCTGGGTCACCAGACTGCTGGATTCATGGACAGATGGGTTTGTTTGTTTGTTTTTTAAGCATTTGCATTTGTGACACTCTTTTGTTAAGCGTATCTCTTTTGCCTCCAAATAGACGTAATCAATACTGAGATCCACCAGTGGTCCTTCCCCAGCTCATGGAAGATGTTTTCTATCCAACACGTACTGACTGAGCCTCTCATCTATGATGGCGCTGGGCTGGAAGCCAGGACTGCAGAGTGATAAGTCCTGGCCCACAGCATCCTGGAGCTCTGGGTCTGGTGGAGAAACCGACCCATAAATATCACACTAATGTCATGTGACAACGCCTGCATTAGATGTGCAGAAAGGGAAGGGGGCGGGCAGGGGATCCATGCTGCTTGGCACAGGAAGGCAAAGAGTAAAGGAAAGATACAGAAAATACACACATCCTCCAGGGCAACAAAAGAGATCAATCTTAAATGTACTGATATTTCATTTATAGATTCCCTATTGATCATTTAAAAGTTTGCTTCAGAAAGCGTTCGTTATCTCTTAGCAGACTTGCTTCCCCAAATACATCAAGTCCTTGTTTTTCCCGTAAAGTAGTACACATGTGATGTCTGGGTCTACTTTGCTTCAGATAATTACAGTTACATATTAACAAGACCTAAATTTAATATATTTTTTTTTCTCCAGGCCATTGATGTCACTCATGTCAAATGATTGTTTTTTTTTTTTCAAAAAGATAAGGGCTGTCACAAATATGATGGAAGTATTTGTATGCTTATCAATTTAATTCGAGCCAAGATACAAATTGTCCTGGTAGAGATGGAATGTCTGCTGTGGCTTTACGCCAGCGAACTAAAGGAATCCTCATGGGGAAACTGACATAAAATTTCAGAGCTAAATTAATACCTGATGTCATAAGCTCCCATGTTCAGCGTCTCGATGAGACAGTTCTTAAGGCATCCGTCAGAACTGGAAATATCTGGGAATATTCCAGAACTTCCACCTTACTGCCATTCTCCCCAGGCAAACTCTGCAATGTTCAATCAGACTTAACACAGGGTCCCTCCTGCCTACTCACCAAACATGCTGGCTGTGGTGTAAGACTATTCATTCTCCTCCACGCTCCCTGGAGAAAGAAAATTCGACAGTATCTTCCCCTTCTCTCCCCCTAGGAATACTTTACGTATCTGAACCCAGTTGTTTTCGGTGGCTTTATGATAGTAAACATCTGGGTATAAGGGATCGAGCTGAGTCTTAACCACTCCTATTAGTTGGATCTCAGTCCCCTTTCAGCTCCCAGACTTTTTCCCTCAATATGACCCTACCTCCCTAAAGCTAACCTGGGACTCCTCAATTTCCTATCCAACATAGTACTCATGTTGCTTGTCTAAGCACCTGCTGCCGTTCCTTAGCGTTCTGTTTTGGAATAGGAAATAAAATTCGGTTCCTTTATTCTAATAATGGCTTCATGAATATTTGAACTATCCAGGTGTAAACTCACACAAATCAGGAAATAGACAATTCGACAAAGAGAAGTATTTGTTCATTGTTTTTAAAGAGATGTTGCCAGTTATTTCAAATGGTCACAGACAAGTATCTAAACTGGAAACCTCATTTCTCTGTCTACCAATGTTCACTCTCCCCAGTTTCTAGGATTCTGTTTCCTTGCCTATCAGATATCTTCTCCTATCTAGTTCTGCCATCACAGAATGAGAATGTATTTTCCTTGCCTTGTCTCTGTCCAGATGCCACCAAACAAGCCTCCTTGGCTTCATGCCTCTTACTGAAACTTGACCGATCTTTCTCAAATCCAGATCTGGCTATGTCATTCCTCTGTGTAGGGTTATCTATTGTTCCGTATTTACTTACATTTCATACTCACCTCCCAAAGACTTCCGTGATTAAAGCCCAGAGAGGCCAGCAAACGTTTGTCCTCGAAACCTACATGAGGGTTTTGTGCGTTCCTTCCAAGGCTCCCCCTCCAGGATTCCTTCCAGGATCTTTTCTCTCCACCGTCCTTCTGATTGGCCAGCCCTCTCCAACCTGGGACAACCGTGTAAGGTCATATTCCCATTACGTCTCAGACTACAAAGCAAGAGCTCCCCCTTCAGACCTCAACCTATCCCCAGGCTCCTGCGAACTTGTCCTCAGGAACAAGTATTCCACGTTTCTCCACTCAACTGCGTTTCTGGCCACCGTGCCCTCCCTTTACTGCAGCAGTGCCGACAGGACAATGAACCAAAGAACGTCACAGACAGTAAGATACAACCCTTTAAAGATCTGACAACTTTCAATGCTCACAGACTCAATCCACCATCCGTCTCACAAATAGGGCTCTCTCTGGGGGTGCTGGCCTGCCTCCACATACTGGAGCAAGGGACTTTGTCTCCCATAAAGGAAACTCACCTGGTCTCAGAGAAGGAGGGTCACTTTCCTCTGTTCTAAAGTCAGCCCCCTCTAATTTTTTTATCCCCAAATGCACCTCACCTAGGATGACTGATAGTGGGAATACCACTCCCTTTTGGGGGAACCCTATTCTTACCCAGAAAGGTGTGGTCCTAAATGATAGAGACAAAGACAAATGAAATTACAACAGAACTTAATGGCTGAACACCAGTGTGTTGTGTACTCTGTCTTAAATTCGGTGAGTGGGATGTCAACAGTGGGCAGCCAAAGGTCTGATTCTGCCCTTCATGGTCTCCAGCTAGAAGTTAGTGCTGAGCGAGTGTGCACCCAGTTCTCTGTGCTGCAGGGCCCTGAGCTCCCAGTCTCGAGTCGGTGTCTGGACAAAAACATGCCAAAGCTACTCACTCCAAGGGCAAACCACGACGGACCTGAGTCTCTGTGTACCCTGAGGAGCTAGGCTGTCAGTTTGCAAAGTCTTTGTGCTTTCAGAGGGAACCACATTTCTGTAAACTTTTTGCCTCTTCTGGAACAATGTTTCTTTTTCCTGCATTCAGGTTCACATTAACTTTCCTTTCTCCAAGAGCTATAATATAGGCAGCCTTTGTGGAATTGACAGATTCAGGGTGCTCAGGATAAAATCCCCCTCCCCATAAGCCTGTGAGCACCCTGACCTTAGAATATTTTCCAGCAGCCTCCTCCTGCAGCTCTCTGCTTGGCTATCCATGGGCTTCAGCTTCATGGGTATCCCTTGAAAAAGGCGAAGTGGCTAAGTGATTCCTTCCAATAGGGCCTTTGCTCATGCTGTTCCCTCTGCCTGGAACACCATTCCTCCTCATCCCACCACTTATCCCTGAATCTGGCAAACCCTATCCTTTGTACCCCTGCAGGAAAACTTTCTGAGACCTCTCCTCCCAAAGGAGCATCTCTTACACAGCTGTATGTTTCCCCTTCCTAACACATGCTGTACTTGTCTTTGCAAGCAGACTCCTAGCTCCAGAGGGGCAGGAATGACATCTTTCTTATTTGTTCTCTCTAGTGCCTGGTCCAAACAAATGCACTTAACCAATACTTTGGTATATATATATATATATATATATGTTTGAAGCTTTGAGGTGGCAGGATTTCACTTTCTCTAACTGTACATATTTTACATATATTCAGGGTTTCTTTTCAGCCCCAGAGCATTCTGTGACACTTAATCCAAGAATTTATTTCCCCCGCTCAGTCTCCAGCCAGAAGTGACACAAATTCTTCAGGAAGGTTTTCTGTCCTTTAGGCTGCCTCCTCATCTCCTATACTTCTACTTCATTGTCAAAGTTTATCTGCATTCAAACCCATCTCCAGTGTCACCTCCTCCATGAAGTCCCCCTGGTTCTATTCAACCACATGTACCCCCACCCTGCTTTGGATTGGAATCCCATGGCATTTTCTTTCAAGATGCCATCACATTCTACCACACATAATCATCAGCTCAGTAATTGTCTTTTTTTTTTTTTTAAGATTTTATTTATTTATTTGACAGAGAGAGAGACAGACAGCAAGAGAGGGAACACAGGCAGGGGGAGTGGGCGAGGAAGAAGCAGGCTCCCAGCGGAGGAGCCTGATGTGGGGATCGATCCCAGAATGCTGGGATCATGCCCTGAGCCGAAGGCAGACGCTTAACGACTGAGCCACCCAGGCGCCCCAGCTCGGTAATTGTCTTAACTTTTTCCCCTCGTTCCATTAGCATTATACTGTTGCACTGCAGATGGGAGGCAATAGATAGCTTCAAAAGGGCATGATGTAATGAAAAAGACAACAGCTATGGAGTAAGACCAACTCAACTTTGTCTGAAACAGACGTGTCTTATACCTTAAAAACATTATGAGCCCGCACAGAGCTGGACTTCCTCACCCATTGATTCCAACTATTATTACATACCTCCCAGGATTGTGAAGGTCAAAGTTAGCCTGCCCCCCTCCCCCGACACAAACTCACTTCTCACCCCCCTTCTTGTTAATCTCAGCAAGCAGAAACGCAAGGTCGGGAAAACTGCTTCCATTTTCCTGTTACTGGATGGGATTTCTATGACTTGACTTTTCCCAACTATTTCTCTACTTTGAATGTAAAGACATTCTCTCCCCATATTGAAATTTCTATTTCCAAAAACTGAAATTCTTGCTGAGCAAGGAGTTACCATCAGTACTTGTAGGCAGAACACATCACTGCTACTAGTATAGAATAGTAACTCCCCAAACTTGAGCACCCAAGCCATATAGCAGTCTGCTCTTCACGGTGAACTTGACAATATGTTGTAAATAAGTGGTACTTGAAATGGGTTCCAGGGCCAGGGCTTTCGATGATTTCTCCAGGGGCATTCTTGCCATAATTCAGTAAGTCAGTCTAGTCTGTTGAAAAAACCCCTAGGTTTTGTTTGGAAGATGACAAATGATTAAGTTACAATTTGTGATTATCAGATCAAAAATTCTGTGTTCTGATCAGAAATTCTGTGCAGTTTTTTTTTCTTCTAATACATTTTTTTCTAATCCAAACACACAGAAAATTTGCCTTTTTATTTCTTGGATGGAGATGATATATAATTCTTTATGCCTCTTTGTTCAGTCTCCAGCCTCTTCGGATCTAATCAATCATGCACAAAAGAGCTGTTTCTGGACATTTTACTCAGCCTTTTCTGTCCTCTCTGCCCGGAATTCCATTCCAGCATCAACACAAATTCATCTTTGCCATGAAGAGATACCTAATTTTTGCCTTGGCCATTTTAAATTATATTTGAATCAATGCAAGTATACATGAATGAATAAAATACATTATTTTATCTTCAGATATGTGTGCATCTATCCCCATAACATTGTGTGCATGCCTAACTGAATGTAGTTCCTATTGTATTATAAATATTTTTGAACCCAGCTTACCTTCCTCATGTTATTTCTTAAAAAAACTATATTAAAAATACAAATAAAATAAAATAACTATTGAGGACCCACAATCCCCCCAAAATACTTATTAAACAACTTCTAAGAGGTCACTTAGGAGCTCTTCAATACGGATTTTTAACTGACTGCATGTACAGCTCTGCTCTCCTGTAGGGTAGTCACTAGCCACATTGGGCTTATTTAAATTTAAATTAATAGAATTAAATAAAATTAAAACTGTCGCTCCTGACCACTCGAGTCCCACTTCAAGTGCTCCATCATCACAAAAGTCCAGAGACTACAGTTTCGGGCAGCGCAGCTACGGAACACTCGCACGAGAACAGAAAGTTCCATCTAAGTGCGGGGTGCAATGCACGAAGGAACGAAGGAAACCCACAATCCATCAGGAGGCTCCCAAGCAAGGCCCTCTCCGCCTCTCTGACTTCTCGCACGGACCACACCGTGTCATACGAACATTTTGCTTAATTTGGAGCTCAGCTTCCCAGCGAAAGCTTCGCAGCTTGGATTATTTAAAGAGAGCTCGGGAGAGCAGTGAACACATCCTGCGAGCGCGGCTGCTGCCTTTCCACAGACCCGGCAGCCACATTATGACAGGAGTGCGTTCCAGCTCCAACTTGCCTAATTCTCGTGTGTTACATTCACAAAGGATGCCCGGCCAGAACATGTCAGTCATCCCCGCAGAGAGTTATTTCCGTCTCCTCTCTTCTTCCGAACTGCAAAGATCGATCGGAGACAAGAGTCTTTCTTGTGTATTCCTGCAGGCTGGCAGCGGCTCTTCTCACATGCAACATCGGAACGTGTTTTATGAGTCATTTCTTTTTCTAACGTGTGAAGCCAATCATCTTGATTAGGACACAAAAAGCATTTGCCTTGAAAGCTCGAGCGCGGGGTTCATCACTCCATCGCGCTGGGAGTGTGGCGTTCCTTGAAATGTCCATCGTGTTAAATCTCAATTTTGTAATTCAGCTCCACGATCCAGCAGGGTATGAGCGTGAGTACCTTTCACGTTGGGTTTGTGTCTCAGCCTGAGTCATCTAGAAAACAAAAACCTCAGGCTTTATTTGGGAGATGCAAACCCAGGGTAGAGAATGAAGGGAGGCGAGCGCAAAGAAACCTGTGAAGCCAGGTGACGTCATCATGCTTCCGCCTCACCACAAACCTTGAAGATACAGTAGGCAGAGCCACACTTGTGTTCACCAGACACACGGGACTTTTCCAGGAAGCCTGCAATAAAAAATTGTGCTTTGGAGTAGAATAGGGAGGAAAAGAAGGAAGGGGATTTATCAACCTACCTCCTGCCCATCCTCAATTCCATTGACCTGTTCACTCCATGGAGAATTCAGCAGCAGTGTGGGATTCCAGATCTCAATTCTACACAAGGTGCTTCATCAATGACAGGAAGCAGACGGGCATCTCACTGCAAATGGGCTAGGTGTGCAAGGGATGAGGGCCAGGCAGGCTCGGGGCTTCCGCCATGTCAGGCACGTCTTCAAAGGCTGTGTCCATGAGTCAAATCTGGAAGGCAGGTGATGCTTTAGAAAGAAGGAGACAACGAGTTGCGGGAACCCAAAAAGGCATCTAATTTCTTGGTCCAGTACAGCTTCTCTCCTTACATGTCCACAGGATTCAACTACAAGACAGTGGATGATTCTCTAAACCAACCATCACCTGACTTTTGTCACCCAAAAAAGTCAGAAATGTCTCCCCACTCCAAATCAAAGCATTGCCATGTGATTTGAGAGAACATGGTCATCACAGGGATTTCCTTTAAGCTGAATTCTAAATATTGGTTTCTGTGAGAGTTGGAAAGAATAATCCTCACTGGGAGTGTCCTGGTCCTCTAGGCCAGTGAGCCTAAAGTAGCTCCAGTAAAAGATGACAGTGATGGCTCTGTGGGAGAAGAGGTGTCGCTGAACTATCAGAGACAGAGGCTGAGGTAATTTCAGCTGCCCACGCCCGCCCCATTTTTGGAGATTATCCTCTGGCCTTCCCAACAAAGAAGGGTAGTTCGGAAGAAGAACACCTGCTTTGATCTATATTTGAATCCCAGATGCATTTCTACTAGTTTATGACCTTTGGGCAATTACCTCTGGGAGACGCATTTTTCTTCCATAAAGTAATACTAATATTCATCCCATAGCAAAGCTAAAAAGATTAGCATTCAATGTCTTTAAGGTTCCTGACACATAGTAGTTTTGGTGGACAGACTCTGAGTTGACCCGGATCATCTACTTCTCCTGGTTTTCATGCTCTGGCATAACTCATTCCTTATGACTTTGGGTGAGACCCATGACTTGCTTCTAACCAATAGAATACAATGAAGTTGACAGGATTTCTCTTCCTTGATAACATTACATAAAATTATAAGGATTGTCATGTTGAGAGACTCTTTTCCCTGTTGGCTGTGAAGCAACAGGCTGCCATGTTGTAAGCTGCACTGAGGAGAGAGCCACATGGCAAGGAATGGAGGGAAAACTCTGGCAGACAGCCAATAAAAAACAGGCCCTCATCCGGCCGCCTGCAAGGACTTAAAATCTGCCAACAACCAAGTGAGCTTGGAAGTGGATCCTTCCTCAGTCAAGCCCCAGATGAGAACTCAGCCCTGTCTGACCCCTAGTTTGAAGCTTTACAGAGGACCCAGCTAACCTATACCCAGAATCCTGGTCCACAGAAACTGAGATAATAAATGTGTGTGGTTTTGTTTCTAAGTTTCATTATTGTTATGCAGTAGTAGATACACAGGGTCTGTCCACAGACCCTAGCTCCCTCACCTTGGACTATCCCGTCATGGCACTGGGATGGTGAAAGTGAACCATGCCATTGAGACCATTTGTTTAGTATTCCTCTCTTTAAACATGGCAATGAAAGACTTTCGAGTTTTAGGAGACTCCAAAAAGTGTACATATGTGTGTACGTTTGTGTGTGTGCCTTTGGGGAGGAATGCAAAAACACGCAGTGTTAGTTATACAATGTACTGTGCACAGGAGCCGCTGGTCTTATACTGAGTTATCACTAGTGACGCGTGCCAGGATCTCATCTGTAGGCTACAAATAAAGCCATTAAGGTGTGCTTGCTCTCTGTGCCTGTGCTCTGCTGGCCCCCACTGCTTTGTCATTAGAATTTTCGCTTTGGCAGGTCCTCGGTCTCGCTCACTGCCCAGTTGCCTTCTCAGGGCAATGCACAGACGGCTTCTGTCTCTATAGCTACTCTACTCCCTCTGCTGTTCCGCAAGCCTACAGTGTGCAAGGGATGTGGGCTTCTTGTGCACTCTCCTCCAAATGCCCTCTGCTTGCCACCATGGCAGGGGTCATTCTCATCCTCCTCATACCCTGGGTGGAAAGAAGGTCAGAATTCTGTCTGAATGCCTCCCCCTCCTTCTCACACGCCCTTCCTCCCATGGAGGTTCACAGTGCCCCTGCCCCCTTGTATCTCACTTTCAAGTATCTCTTGATCTACAAGAGTTGAAGAGAAATGTTCTCTTTTTCTGTCAATATCTACTCCCTGGCGTAAGGAATCATGGCATCCTCACTAGACAGAGTTTATGCCTATGCTTCATGTATTCAAGACGGGATGGTGTTTTCCAGGTTGTTGATTATTTTTATATAGAACATAACAATTTCATTGGCTGTAATTTACTATGTCTACCTAAAAGCAGAGGGAGAATCAAAGTTTAGGGTAAAGACTCTGTTTCCCAGCCCAGGAATGATGAAGTTCATCATAGTTACCATTCATTAAGGGTCTCACATGTGCCGTGAGCGCACTGGGTGTTCAGCATGCCATACTGCTTTTGATTCGTCTTGAACCCTACGAGGCATGCTCTGTAGAGCCCCATTTTACAGATGAGGAGGATATTTGGATTTTTATGAGCCTCAGCTGGTAAATAGTAGAGCTGCTTCAAGTTGGCTTCGAATCTTAAGTTCTTGCTTAGGAGAAAAGGAGAGTGGACCCCCCCAAAAAAGACACTGACACTATTACAACCTGCATCCTCAATAAATCCCAGAATTGTTTATGTTACTCTTTCTTACAATACAGATATACCATTTTTTCATCATGTACAAAAACAGTCTCAAGATTGAAACCGATGTTTTTACGTCAAGAGATTTCAAAATATTTACTGAATATTTACTGATATTTACTGATTTTTCAGAATTTACTGATATTTCAAGATATTTACTGAAAATTGGTTTTGGTCGATCTTCTAGATTTATATGCAGTCTACACAAATGAAGATGATAACCACCCCCCAAATTATTATGATCCACTCGTCTTATAATCCACAAAGTGCCTAAGGTTCTAACTTGATAATACTATCATGCCTGCACCTCTTCTTCGTTTCTTCATTCGTAGCCATTCTAAGAAATTTAGATCAGTTTGGACCTTTAAAAGATAAGAATCAATAATAAAAATGTTTAATATCTGTAAACATCTATATTATGTAGTTCACTAAATTTTACTCAAGCTGGACATCTGGTTTCGGAGAAAATTTCAAAATTTCCATCAAGCTCTGGTATTACGAGACCCCTCTTGCCACTTGCAATTTGCATTATAAGAACAAAAAGCACATACATCCCCAGTCCACTGACTCATTGGATGAAAGCAACAAGGTGCAATTTGCAAGCCGAAGGCGCCCTAGGTGAATGGACAGACCGATGTCATGAAATCTCATGCCCCCTCTGATCTCTGTCTTGTGGCTTCTGAGAGTCACACCCAGCACAGAGGGTAGGTTGACTGATGTCACCAGGATGGACAAGAATGCTGATTATCAGTGCTTTTGAGGGCAAAAGAACAAAGATGCTTTCTTACTTTGCTGTGAAGGAGGTCGCAAAAGTCCACCAAATGATTCGGCCCCACTCAGTACAGGAATGGCCCTTTATGAAAGCCAACAGAATCAAGTATTGTTCTGAGTGAGAGGTGCTCTGACCCCGCACAGGGACACCGTCAGGGACTGAGTAGCAGTGGTATCAGCTCTCCTGCTGTGGAAGAGAAGGTCGCACAGCTCTGCCAAAGCCACAACACAACCGCCAGGTGCCTGTGAGGGCTCCCGCCCGAGTGTGCATTCCGTGAGCTAAAACGAGGGGCAGGAGGACACTTGTATGCGAAGGGACAGCAGTGACATCTAGCCACAAACCACGCTCCATTTTTCTCTCCGTGAAGAAAGGGCAGCACCGAGAGGACAATTTCCAAGGTCACACATCCGGCTAAAGACACAGTCAGATATAGAAAAGTAGGCCCCTGCCCTCGAGATTAGAATTGTGCTGCCCCAGATCTGGAAGCGGATAGAAGCCAGAGCTTACCGCTAATGAAACGACTGTGGCCATCACAATAGCGATCAGTGTGTTCTAAGACCTTGCAATCCCTCTACTGGTTGAAAAAGAAAAAAAATTGAGGCGGATTACTGATTTATGAGAGAGGAGGGCGGGTGTGAGTTAGAGAAGCATAAAGGTGATTACTCTCCCACCAGCAGTGTCAGAAACCCCGTGTGGCCCGGAGGCCTGGCTGGCAGCACGCTGCTCCCTGCGTTCTTGCTGACAGAGCAGTAAGTGAGCTCTGAGGGCCCGGGGGTGCCCCAGAGGTGACTCGTAAAGGCACAAACCCGCTCTAAGGAAACGCAGCGACTTTGCCCATCACATCTGCAGCTTCCGGGATAATAAGCCCGAACTTCAGGGCAGGTTCTCTTTACAGGGGGCTCATGAGTCCTTGCAGGGCCTCCAAGCAACTATTCCTGCACACCAGGCAGAGCTAAGCAAGGAAGGAGAGGAAATGGAACTTTCCTGAGGTTTTCCAGTCACCCTGTTATATATACGCCTTTATGGGAAATGCTTGACCATGTAGAAAGGATGCCAAGGTTTCGTGCCTGACATCGTTTCCTGTTTTCTATTAGTTTTTATTTTGCGTTTCTTTGGATTTTGTTTTCCAGTGTGCTTTGTCTTTCTGCGGCTGAAAGCAGGCAGGCTTGGTAATGACAAGGCAGTAAGGCTTACAGATTTTAAGGCACCGTCACAGACACTATTTTGTGTGGTCTTTATGACAACGGTGTGAAGTACGTATTTTCCCCATTTTTAGCTGAGGAAACTGTCATTCAGGAAGTTTCCTCGAGGGCTTCAAGGTCACTCCTCCACCTGGCAACACGCTGTGCTTAAGGGTAGGCCACTGACTCCAAATCCCTTGGCCCTCGGCTCTGTATGGAAACGCTGTTCATTGGAAGGAGAGCTGAGGCTCCCACCGCCTGGGGACCCATAGCTTCTTTAAAGATGTGAGTTCGCCTGTTTCCATGCCCCGTCCTTCCTTGCAAATTCTTCCAGCATTTCACGTTCCATCTGTTTCTGGTTTTCTCCCTGCGACAGTCGAACCATGTGTCCGACTTCTTTAACTGGCCGTGGTCTTGGCCAGCGTGCCACCCATCAGTCGGTGAAGAGGTGTTGAGGGCCCACCACAGACAAGGCCCAGAGCAGACAAAGGGAAGGCGAAAGTAAAAACAACTGTTCTGGATTCATGGGGAAGCACTCCTTACTCACAGACACAATACACAGCATTGCCTCTGGCCCGGTGAAGGGGATCCCGACAGCTGGTGGAAGGTCAAGAAACATGGGAGCCAAAGCAGCATTCATGGCGATGTCGGTTCAGAACACTGGGTGAGAATCGGCCCAGGATGGGAGACCTTCCGTGGAGCAGGTCTAACTGCCAAGCTCATTTCATGCCCGACTCTTGTCACAGGCCAGCCACTCGCAGTGACTCAGAGCTGCCGCAGGCTCTCAATGCAGCGTTTCTCTGCCCCCTTGGCCTCGGATGTCCTTAGAGTGTATCTTCCTGAATAACCCTTTCATTCTTAACAACGGGCCTGTCATTCCCTCTTGAACACCAAGGACTAGGTTAGATGCTATTCCTTCACGTCTCGACACCTTCCTGTACCCTCTTTCCCTCGAACATGGGCTCATTATGCAACGTCTGTCTTTCCCACCATGGAAATAATCCCAGTTCACAGACACATGAATACGCTAATAACAACGCAAGTAAAATAAAACCAGCGCTCTTGTGTGCACAAACAGGTCCGATCTGTTAATAGATGATGAGGATTTTTAATCTCTGTTCATAAGTGATCCAAAATTTCTTATTTGGGCACTAAAATTATATTGGCTGATAAAGTAAGTTAGGAAACTCTTCTCTTTTGATAGTCTCTGCATCGTCTGGTTTAGCATGCCAGGTGAGTGAAACCTACGTGGAAACCGTGTGAGCCTGGAATCTCTTGGTAAGAAAAACTTTGATTACCTATTTAATTTAGAAAAGGTTATGGGCTTACTCAGATGTCTTCTCTTTTTAAAAATAGATGTATTATATGCAACTAATGAATCATTGAACATGACATCAAAAACTAATGATGTACTGTATGTTGGCGAATTGAATTTAAATAAAAGAAAAAGAAAAAAGGAAGGGGGCGCCTGGGTGGCACAGCGGTTAAGTGTCTGCCTTCAGCTCAGGGTGTGATCCTGGCGTTATGGAATCGAGCCCCACATCAGGCTCCTCCGCTATGAGCCTGCTTCTTCCTCTCCCACTCCCCCTGCTTGTGTTCCCTCTCTCGCTGGCTGTCTCTATCTCTGTCAAATAAATAAATAAAATCTTAAAAAAGAAAAAAAAAAGAAAAAAGGAAGAAAAGAAAACTGGGTGTATGGTTTATTTCTAGAAGAATACCAGCTTTATCTACATTTTGAAATTTTTCAGAATATCTTCTTATGAATTTTAAAACGTTGTTTCTATTTTTCTCCCCTTTGTTTTGTTTTTAATATTGTCTATCAATGACGTTTCTCATCGTTTTCTTAATGTTGCTAAAGGGATTCATATTTTATGTGTTTATACTCTAGTTGTGTTGATAAACTGTATTTCCTTTATTTTTGAACACAGAAAAGCAAATACGCCGTAATTTATGGAAAGTATTTACCAGGGGAAACTCATGGAAACAGGAACAGAGACAGTTTGGGTGCAGTACTAGTCAGGGGTCAGGGTTCTCCAAAGGGTCAAATCCAATTGTGTGTGTGTGTGTGTGTGTGTGTGTGTCTGTGTGTGTAGAGATAGAGAGAGGTTTATTTTTAGGAAATGGCTCACATGATTACTGAGGCTGCCAAGTCCAAAATTTGTAGGCTGTGCTGGCAGGTTGGAGACGCAGGGAAGAGTCAATGGTGCAGCCCAGGCCAAATTCCTTCTTGCTCAGCGAAAGTCAGTCTGTATTCTATTCAGGTTTTCTACTGATTAGACGAGGCCCATCCACATAAAGGAGAGCCGTCAGCTTTACTCGAAGTCCACTGATTCCAATGTTAATCTCATCCACAACACTTTCACAGAAATGGCCCTAATGGTGTTTGACCAAATATCCAGGCACCCCGGTCCAGCCAAGTTGAGACATAAAATTCACCTTCCCAGGTACCCATTCCCAATTACACTCTGGACAGTGCACAGGGATCTGTTATGACTAGGTATCAGTCGACAAGGAGGGGCCCTCTACTTCTTGAGCTCTAAGGCTTCTAAACTGCATGACTGGGGAAGCACAGCCCTTTCCCCAGCATGGCAGAACTTTGGCCCCTACTGCTATTTTGCCATCTTGAGTATTCATCAGTTACAAAAGCCTCAGCCTTGGGGCCTCTGGGTGGCTCAGTCCGTTAAGCAGCTAACTCTTGATTTCAGCTCAGGTCATGATCTCATGGTCCTGGGATCAAGCCCCATATCTGGCTCCAGACTCAGCAGGGGTCTGCTTGACGATTCTCTCTCTCCCCCTCCTTCTGCCCCTCCCCCCTCAAATAAATAAATAAATCTTTTTTAAAAAATGAAAGAAAAAGAAAAGCCATAGACTTCCCCTGATACCAACAGAGACCTGGGATCCAAGCTGTTCACTATCTTCTACCATATTGTTTTCTCTGAATCAACATTATTTTTTTCTCCTTTCCAGACTTATTTTGTATTGATGGTAATTTTTGTATTCTGTTGTTTATTTTGATTTTAAAATTTCTCATTCTCTAGTGTTTGGGAAACTATAATCATAATTCTAGTTTCACACTCATTATTCTTAATTTTTAAATGCACTCCTTTATTTATACTTTTAAAAATGTCTGAAGTACATGAGGTTTTATCTTTTTCTAGAACACAAATACTTTCTTATGCTGTAATGCTCACTGAGCATCTCAAATTTATCACTGCTGTCTAGAATTTTAATTTTACATTTTTGATATGAAATAGCTTTTTTTTATAACCTATAGCTTCTGACCTGATTTACTGAGTTCAATACCACTTACTCTTGTTACTTTTGCCCTGGTTCACTTGTCATTCTCCTAAAGTATATCTTTCAGAAATATCTTTAATAAGGACTGTGCTTAGTAAAATCTTGAAGCCCTCTTATGTATGAATTATAATTTTTTTATTCTCAATATTGAGCAATACTTTTGCAGGGAAAAAAATTCTGGGTTGATGGTATTTTTTCCTTCACATTTTTTTTTTTTAAGATTTATTTATTTGACAGAGATAGAGACAGCCAGCGAGAGAGGGAACACAAGCAGGGGGAGTGGGAGAGGAAGAAGCAGGCTCCCAGCAGAGGAGCCTGATGTGGGGCTCAATCCCAGAACGCCAGGATCACGCCCCGAGCCGAAGGCAGACGCTTAACGACTGAGCCATCCAGGCGCCCCTTTTCCTTCACATTTTTGAAGATAATATTTATTTCTCTTCTGGATTTTTTTTTGTGGCTGATGATGAGATTACCAAAGTGAGCCAGGGTCCAAGAAAGAGCCTTCAGTATGTTCCCAACTTGAATGTCTAAACTGATATTGGGAGCTCTTGGTTAAGGGAAACTGCAATGAGGTCCCCAGACTCCATACTCACCTCCCAGGGGTCACTGTCCTTCCATTCTTACTGATCTTCATCCCTTCCATCTTCTAAGAGCCAGACCTGAGGACTAACCACATCCCTTGGGAGAGTCCTTCTTTTATGTGAACAGAGGAAGAGGTGATGATCAGAGAAGGGCATAGGAGAGGGGCTGTGGACACACTGAAGAAATGGTGTGAGTATTAGAGGAGTAACTTTTTATTTTTATTCCTACTTCCTTTATTAATGGTGTTTTCTGTTTTGTTTTTAAACTCATTTGATCCCGGTAATTATTTTGCCATGTACGTATGTGATTATATTAATCCCACACTTGATCCCTATCTTAGGAGAAGGTTCTCTTTTGCTCCATGGAGGCAGGGATCACGTGTACTTTGTTTTACATGATATCCTCAGTGCCAGCAAAATGCCTGGCAACTGGTGGGTATACACTGAATCAATTCATTAAATAAAATTGAACTGAATTACCTCAGAGTGTGAGTTTTGACACAGACAATAAAAGAATTGCTTTGAAATAGGACCTTGAAGGATATTTAAGGGAATGGAGTAATAGTTTTAGAAAAAAGTAAAAGGCAAAAGGAGCACAGTATTGTGGGTATTAGGGAAACCACCTGATTGAACCCAAGTAAGATTCTAGGCCCGGGTATTATTAAAAATGATGAGATAATTTCAGTGTGTGAGCATGGGAAACAATAAGATGTTAACACCATGGAGCATAGTGAAAGATCATGACAATATTTGGGGCACTTTTTCAAACAAAGTACTCTTATCAACACATTGTGATCCTAAAAGAATAGTTATATCTACTTTTACTTAATGAGATTTTTAAAAAGGAACAAATCTCGTCTTTTCCTTTTTTTTTTTTAAGATTTTATTTATTTATTTGACAGAGATAGAGACAGCCAGCGAGAGAGGGAACACAAGCAGGGGGAGTGGGAGAGGAAGAAGCAGGCTCCCAGCAGAGGAGCCTGATGTGGGGCTCGATCCCAGAACGCCGGGATCACGCCCTGAGCCGAAGGCAGATGCTTAACCGCTGTGCCACCCAGGCGCCCCTCGTCTTTTCCTTTTTTTAAAGCAATTTAGAAAAGCTATCAAAGTTCTATGTCCCATTACCTCAGTCTCCAAACTAGTAAAATATTTTCCTTTAAGATTTACGTATCTGTTTGAGGGGGGAGGGGGAAATAGAGGGGGGAGAGAGGACCTCAAGCAGACTCCCCACTGAGCATGGAGCACACCATGGGGCTAAATCTCATGATCCTGAGATCACGACTTGAGCTGAAATCGGGAGTCGGACACTTAGCTAAGCCACCCAGGTACCCCACCAAACTAGTAAGATATGATTCCAGTTGTCTTCCTTATTCAGCCATTATTGTTTTGCTTTGTTTCTCTCAAGTTGGCAGTGACTGGATGAATGTGGTTCTAGCCACTTTTTTAGTGCGTTATCAGTGGTTCCATAGGAATATTGTTTTACAGTTAAGGATAAATGCTTCCACTTGGACAAATTCAAGTATAATGTAGATAACTATACTTATTTATAAATAAATAACTATGTAAATTTCTATTTTAAAATATTAATTGATACGGGGCACCTGGGTGGCTCAGTCGGTTAAGCGTCTGCCTTCAGCTCAGGTCATGATCTCAGAGTTCTGAGATCGAGCCCCACATGAGGCTCCTCGCTCAGCGGAGATTTGCTTCTTCCTCTTCCTCTGTTTGCATCTCCCCCTGCTTGTATTCTCTCTCTCTCTATCCCTCNTTCCCTCTCTGTCAAATAAATAAATAAAATCTTAAAAAATAAATAAATAAAAATAAATATTAACTGATCTATAGAGACAATATAGAAATGAGCAAGGTTGAGTTGGAAGAAAGGCCCTTGTAAACCCAAAAGTTGTAGGAAATAACTCTGGATAAATCACGCCACACAATTTTCTGTGAACAAGGTGACCTATAGTAAGAGAAGACAAATAGAATTCCTCCCTCCAAGGAACTAACATTCTATTGAAATAGGCTAATTAGAAAATATTAGAAGAGGGGCGCCTGGGTGGCTCAGTTGGTTAAGCATCTGCCTTGGGCTCAGGTCATAATCTTGGGGTCCTGGAATCAAGCCCTGCATTGGGGGGGGGGTCCCTGCTCAGCAGGGAGTCTTCTTCTCCCTCTGCCCCTCCCACCACTTGTACTCTCTGTCTCACCCTGCTCTCTCTCTCTCTCTCAAATAAATAAATAAAATCTTAAAAAAAATAAAAAAAATTTTTAAAAAGAAAATATTAGAAGACAGTCAATATGGCTGCCACCTATGAAAAAGTCCGGTTTCCCTTCTTCATGGGAATAGCAGAGGAAGGATTTTGTGGCCCAGGTGTGGACGAGATCATGCAGCCCATAGCTGCTGCATGGCCTGTGGTTCGTGAGAAGGCAGGAAGTGCAAAAATCCTACCTAAATAGATAGGAGGGGAGCTAGTATCCAAGATAGCATGACTGTTCAACTGAACAGAGGCAATCCCTGCATCCACTTAAGTCTTGGCATTCGCTCTGAAATTAGGAAACCAGCTCCCAAAGCTCCCACATAACATTTTGTCATCAATCTTTGGTTACAGAATGTTGCCTACCCACTTGATATTACTGATAGTATACCTTCTGTTATTTAAAAATCTTCATATCACTCTAAAATAACAGAGTTTGAATTTTATGTATGGTATTTGCAAACTAAAATAAAAGGGAATTGGTAGCCTAGCATAAACCTACACCATGAAACACATATTTGGGTAATTCATGGAATGTCGCTTGAATTGAGATGCTCGTCCTACATAACGCCAGGACTTTATTCTACAATTAAACCAGATAAAAATAAAAAACAATCAGCAACTGGACACACACATGAATAAAGGCTATTCTCTCCATTGTAATGAGCATTTGATAGCGTTTATTTTAATAATCTAGAAATGTATGGTTCTTTACAGTGATTTTAACCTCTTTTTCATTCATATTCTTAACTGGTACAGAAAAACTGCTCTTGGGAAAATCATAAAATTATTCATACATTTTTTATTTCATTAATTCTAATATAAGTGATGATTGAACTTTCTGTAGATTAAATGAAAATATGAGATAAAATGAATATGAAAAAAATGGATTCTGAGACTATTTTTCATTAATATTTAATTGGTTGCCAATTTTGCTATCTCAAAAAGTTTCTGCTCTCTGCTTCATTAAATAAGTTCTGTCATTATTCAGTGTAATTATAGCTTTGGGGAAAATTTCCCAATAAAAGCTTAGAAGGGAAAAAAGGAAACATAACAATTAATGATAAAAGCTTAGTTAATAGTTCTCAGTTTCCAGACTTTCTCAGAGTTCTGATCAGTGTGAGTTTCTGTGACTTATATGGGTGGGTTAGATGAATGTTCATAATTGATTTAGACAAGAGGGAGGGTGTCAGGAAAGCAAACAGATTTTTCTCCACTTAATAATTTCCCTGTATGTCTGAGCATTTCCTGAATTCTGGAGTTCACTCAGCTATTTAATATATACTGCGTATATGGAAAACATCTGCAGATTCTCTGTTCTTGCCAATTCCCCAAATGTTTGCTCAAAGTCCCAGTATGAAGCATTCTAGGTCCATTTGAGAAGCACTCACTTTTGGTCCATTTAGATCCAATTTTGTTTAAGCATTTGAATTCCTGACATTATTGCTTCCTGTCTGTATGGCTCCCAACTGTGGATCAATGATTTGAGTTCTATTATGCATAAGGCCTAATGTGTATTCAAAGGCCAATTTGTCCTCTACACCTTTTAGAATGTGTCTTTCTTCTGTGTTTCCTTATATATTGAGTGCAGGGATATGAACTAAAGTTGTACCAGCTCACGCAAACATCTTCCTACAGCTCCTGCCTTCTGCCCCATGAGATGCCACCACCAATACTTGATTTCCCACTATAGGAATTGATTCAAACCTGCATTATATTATCTGGCATATGGGAAGAATTTAATACCATTTTGTTAAACAAATGCTTCTCACTAGTTTGGGCAAAGTAGACAGGCCAAATTGTTGACCATTTCTGATTTTGGTTTTGAAGAATAAATCCACATGATTTCTTTGCAATCCCCGTGGGACCACAAAGCACGAGGCACTTTGCGTTCTTGATAAAAATTATTTCAATGCCCACAGCAAAGTTCTGAAGTAGACAGCACTGGGATCATTTTAAAGATGAAGAAGTTAAGACTTACAAAGATTCGTTGGTTTTCCACACTTTGTCCCAGCAAAGTAAAACACTAAATGCAGACTTCTGTCCCGTACTTCAGAGTACTTTCCATCGTGAACAGATCTCCTCCAAATGCTGTAACAATCTCTTGCTTGACATGGGTGTCGTCATGCTCTGTTAGAGAAGGACACCTCTCTCAAATCAGTCTCAGACTGAACGCCAAAAGGCTCAGCCACCAAATAATTAAAACTTCCATTTTTGTCAGCCACCAAGCTTCTAGGAATACCCCACCACTCGTCTCTTCTTTCACTTAAGACCCTGAAAACTCCTAGTAGAGGTGAAAAATGGGGATCTCTGGGACGGAGTGAATTAGGTGATTACCCCCTACTCAGAGTAGATCTAAATAAGTACAGTTAGAGGACTGGCTTAGCCCATTTACCTGCTCACTGCACTAATGTCAACTGAACCTACTCTCCATTTCCACCATCACATGCTGTGTACCTGCACACATAGCTGGGAAAAAATGAGGGGCTCGTTTATAAATTACCAATGCAATACAGCGCGATTATCCTCTAAGGAGGTCAATGTGGCTCACCACGTATTTTTAGAAATAAACTTTTTATTAAAACATAGCTATTGACATTCCTTTACACTATTTTCTGTGGCCGCTTTCACTGCACAGCAGCAGAGTTGAATAATTGCAACAGAAATCACGTGGCCTACAAAGCCTAAAATATTTACTATCTGGACCTTTATGGAAAACATTTGCCTATCCCTGTCTTAAGCTAAGAGCCTTACATTGCAGCAATATCAAGTTCTCAGCTCTTTTCAGAATCCCCATGTAATTCCAAGTCTTTTACAAGTGTTTCCCTCTGCTTACAGATCACTCAAGATTAGGTTCGATTGTAATTAACAAATCCCACGGAATATAAGCAGTGAAAAGATTTGAGTTTATTTCTTTTTCACATAAAATCTGAGGTAGGTCCACGTCATTCACTCTGTTCCAAAAAGTCTTGCAGGGCCTTAGGCATTTTTGAACTTTCCACTCTACTGTCCGTGGATTTTGATCCCAACCTCAGGGTCTAAGATGGCGGCCGGGACTCCAGCTGTCACTTCTGACAGAATAGAAGAATAAATAAAGAAATAAAAGGGGGAAAAAAAAAAAAAGAAAAGAAAAGCACACAACAGATCTGAAGGAGTTTTTTGGAATGTTTCTTGAAATCTTGGACTTTTGTGTGGAAGAAATGAACTTCTATGTTGAGCCGTGTAGATTTTAGGGTTTATTACATTTCCCACAGTGCATTACAATATTACAATATTGAGATATTGTGTTCAGTACTAATGAGAAGACTATGTCAGTTTCTTATTCAATCTCTATACCCTCAACATCCGCCAGTTTACCTGGCGCCATGGTACATGCTGGATACACGCGAGCTGAATTGTTACTGAGCAATAGAGCCATGCACAAGTATTCTGCCAACACAGAGAAAATAGTGTTTAATTCAAACTGGGAACATTATATTTATTTCTCAATCCAGGGCCATATGTGTTATAATACCATGTGAAGCACGAATATTCCTTTGGATAAATTTTCTAGTTAATCTCAGACGAAACATTTTGTTCTGTCCCATGATGTGCCTTCAAATAAAGTTGTCTGTGCTGCTTTGATAGACACCTCGTATATTTAAGAGGAGGCCCTGGACTCTGGGAGAATTTATGAAGAGTGACCTCAAGGAGCGAGATCAACTTACAAGCAATATCGGGCTTGCTTTCAGACCCCAAAATGGTGATCGCATGGAGAACAGAAAGGCTTTCTTCAAGCTGTCATTTTAAAATAGCCACACTCTATTCCTGTGACAGCCAGAGCCTTTCCCACCAACATGGAAACTCAGGGTGTTGATAATTCTTAATGACAAGGCGAGTTTCCAAACAGAACTTGTTCTTCATAAGTGGAAGAAAGTTAGATGAAAACTTGACGTGGCCCACTACCCCCCTCACTTTTCTCTATCCCTTCTCTTCTAGCAAAACTTGCCCGTCCTTGCACTTAACCTGAACACGTACCAGCATTCTTCTTAGTACACGGTACTATGTTTAAGTGCATTTTTTAATGATTGTCTCTCCTCCTAGAACTTACGCGTCTTGAAGATTGATGCTTCTTTCTTATTTGCTCTTAATTTCCCCAAGCTCTTGCACTGCGCCTCATAGAGAGTGGCAAACGTGAGACTTGGTTTGAAGACAGAATGAACTAGTTGGCCTTACGTTAACAGGAAAACAGGAGGAGAAAACTACATCTAGTAATGGGCTTGGGGGAAAAACAAATTAAAAACAAAAAACTTTTAGAAAAAAGTCAGTCTTGGAGTTGCAATATTGTGACAATTTTCTGGGCTGGAGGCTTGGATGCTGGTCCCAGCTTGGCCACCGACCATGTGACCTCTCTGTGTCTCAGGGTCCTCATCCTTAGAGGGATGGTGCTAGAAAAAATTAATTGTGTGGGCCTCTCATGCCCCACAACCCCATTCCACCAGTGACATGACTTCTGTTTTATATCATTAGTTATTTTATTTTATTTTATTTTATTTTATTTTATTTTATTTTAATTTTATTTATCAAAGAGACAAATATGAGCCTCCTGAAATAAAGCAGATCATCAGAGAGTTGTGAAAGGCACCCCAACCTTGTCCTCCCAGAGGAAAGTGGGCAGCCTTTATCATTCCAAACCTGATGTTTCTGTGGCCATGAAGACAATGCGGAAGATAGAGCCCAGGGAGGCCTGCCACAGAGGAACAGTGTTCACCCCATTGAGACACAACCAAAGCCTTTGTTCTCCTGTAATATTCTGCCTGGCAAACAAAACATCTTGGTAGGCAGTACTGGCATAGCTTTGCTATGCCTGCTGGGGTTCATGGAGACAGTAGATCTTGTCTGATAAATCCTTCATCTTTCAAGAGGGGAGGAAGGAAAGCTTGCCAAGCCTGGTGTGGACCCCCAAGACTAGAAAGCACAGTGTGACTGTCGGTTTCCACATTCCCTCTGGCTGGGCCTTAACTGTGACTGGAGAGGCCCAGCTTGATGTGGAGGCACAGGGTGGGTGACTTACATCAGAAACTGAGAGACAGAGACATTGCCATAGCATGGACCCACAACTACAGTTTGGACACTGCTATCACGTGGCAGAGGGCAGGAAGGCTTGGGTGCAGTGTCAGACTATAGGGCTCTGCCCATTGGAGAAGTCCTTTCCAGACTCCGTGGGCCTGAGTTTATGAAAAAGCAAGATCACCTGAGCCATGGTGTTGGGTTTGCCCTACTCCCCGGCCAACCCCACTCCCGCCCTTCCTGATCCAGACCCACTTCTTTTTGACATAGAACTTACCACTCTCGAATGTGTCCTTTGATTCAATTCAAAGTGTCTGGCCTGGTCAACCCCCTTCCCCAGATGGGTGCTCCCTGGGGACAGGAATCCTCACTCTGCTCACACATGCACCCCAGGGACCCATAACAGTGACTGGCACAAAGTGGGCCCTTGCTCAGTGTCTGTTGAATGACTGAATGGACTTATTAGGAACCTCCACTGGTTTTAATTTGCTTTTGAAAACACAATAGCACTTTGAGGATGCCTGCTGACAGAGCCTGAGGACTGCGTCATGCAGCACGCACGGCATCAGACAAATCCCCGGTGCTCTGCGCACTTCTCAGACTGGATTCCTCAGAAAAGAGGACTAACGTTCATGCAGCTGATGGCATGAGGTGTTCTTCTCGGACAACCTTCTGGGGTCAAGAGTATTATTTTAGGCATTTTATAGATTGAGTAACTGAAGCCCAGAGGGTTTAATCAACCTCAGGCACTGTTTTAAAGGATTGATATGTTTGTATTAACTTGTCTAATCCTACATCAATCCTGCAGCAGGTCATGTTAGAACCCCCATTTCAGAGGGCACCTGGGTGGCTTAGGCGGTTAAGTGTCCAACTCTTGGTTTCAGCTCAGGTCATGATCTCAGGGTGATGAGATCAAGCCCCACATTGGGCTCCATGCTTAGTGGCGAGTCTGCCTGAGAATTCTCTCACTCTGCGCCCACCCCCCCCCCCCAGCTCATGCTCTTTTGCATGCTTTATCTCTATATCAAATAAATAAATAAAACCTTAAAAAAAAAAAAAGAACCTCTGTTTCATAGATGAGGAAGCTGAGGCACGGGCTCCCGTGGACACGAGGTATCAGGCTGTCCCTTCCAGACCCCTGCTGGTCCCTCTGCCACACAGCCTCTCTAATTACTGCACCAGGATCTTTCTTGGGACTTCCTTCAAAAAGTGTCTTTATACTGAAAGTTCTAGAAAGAGCTTTCCAACATTTTTAGTATTCACACTGCCCACTTTTCTGTGTTTAACTTTGACATTTACCCAAAGTTCTCATTTCGATGTGTAATCTGATCATCCAGAGGATTCATAGGCACCTGTTCGTCCTCTCTTTTTGCCATTTCCACTTGGGGAGATCTGCGGCTCTGTGGGTGACACGTTGAGTGTCGCTGTAACCACCGCACGGTGAGCGAGCAGTAGGAAAAGGTCAACAACCACAAGAGCTCCCCTCGGCACCAAGTGCAGGGCTGGCTCAGCAACTCTGCTGCTGCTCGGGGAATGAGCAGCAGTATGGCAGATCAGAAAGAAGGAACTGTTTCCTTCTTCTGCTGAGAAGGTGTTCGCCTACCTCTCACCACCAGGGTTAGTCAATGCCCAGCCTCGCCACAGTTCCGAGCAGAGCTAACCTAGAACATTCTGTTTATTAAGTGTGATCAGTTGGACCAGAGCCTCTGAGGAGTGGTTTGGGTTATTCTGTGCTCGGAATGACTAAGAGAGATAAGATGAAAGACAAAGGATGAGGTCATTTGGGGTCTAGCAACCCAATGGGGCCCCCACAACAGCACTTCTCAAACTACTTGTATAAAGGGCAATTTTGTTTTTCCTCAATCTTTAGAAAACTAAAATTTGTGAAACATATTCCAAATGAATTACCAAAAAAAAAAAGAGAGAGAGAGATGAAAAGAAATACAAAATAAGAAGCCCAATTTGTATTATTACTAGATTACATTAGATTAATATGTAATTAATACGTTAGATTAGATTAGTATCATTGGATTAGAAAATTGCTCTGCTGGATGCCTGGGTGGCTCAGTCAGTTAAGCATCTGCCTTTGGTTCAGGGCATGATCCTGGGGTCCCAGGATTGAGTCCCACATCGGGCTCCTTGCTCGTTGAGGAGTCTGCTTCTCCCTCTGCTTGTGCTCTCTCTCTCTCTCTTTCTGACAAATAAGTAAAATCTTTTTAAAATTTGCTCTTTAAGGTTGCTATTAAAATTTTCTAAGATCTTAATCTCCATTTTTGTACTTACCACATTGCAGATGATTACCAAGTAGACCCACAGCCCACACTTCGGGGGGCAATGCTCTAGACCAGGCTGGGTAGTCCAAGACCTGCCCTGGGTGGCAGTGGAGAGAGGGTCTGGGAAAGACAAGTTCAGCCCAAAGAATAAATACAGAAGCCAGCATGAAAGGGGCACAAAAGTGGTAACTCAGCCCAGTGACAGTAGCAAGAGGGAAGCCGATCCAAGCCCTGTGAAGCAACATACAAATGAGCAGAAGACAGAAGAAAGAGATGGGATGATGGTGGGAGCATGGCGGTGTGCCCCAATAGCCGATCACTGTTTCAGCATCCAATCAGCTCATTTGTCACTTACAAGCTGTATGTTTAGCATTCAATTGGAACATGGTTATTAGGAGCTCATTACACAGTGAGCCCCATGAGATCAGGAGCAGGGTCCTCTTCCCTCCATGTCTCCTGTGGAAGGTCAGGGTACTGGTTACGTGTGGTTACACTTGTAATCCTAGTTTAACCCACCCTAGTTTGAGTAGGAGTCAGAAGAGAACAGTCAGCATTATATCTGACTTGATGACTCGGCCCAGTATGACCAGAGGGTCTCCAAATGCAGTTCCCAGTGAACTCGTCTAAGGGATCGCTCTCCCACCACAGTTGCTGATTCTCTCAATGTTCACACTGACGATCTGCCACTGATGCCTTGGTCCCACCATTGCTCCTCCTCACGCCACCTCCAGCCATTACCACTGGTTTTGCAGGAACACTTAAAGTAGCAGGAGAGTGTAATTTCCTCCAGAAATTACAACTTCCATGGCTCTTTAGATTAGTTTCATTCTCTGCAAGAGAATGAAGAACATTTTTTTCTCAGGGATTTCATCAGTAGACATGTGAGAGCTATCAACTATACACAGTTTTGGTTTGCCAGAATCGGCAAGAGAACCCATGCTTTTCAGGCTTCTCTCATTATTGGGTTTGTTAGCTATCTCCTCTCAACAGCCCGTGGAGAGTGGGCAGCCTGCCTTCCACCTTCCGTTTCATCCCAGGAACCTGACTTCCAGCCCCAAATCCTCTCAGTCATGCATTTCAGCAAACATAGGAGTTTTCATTATAAAAGAGCTCCTATGTGACCTGTCTGATAGGCAAGAAGTCCAAGGTGAGCAGATAGATTAAGTTTTGCAGCATATAAACTCTCCTGAATACAACTGGTTAAGAGAACTGATGCTCATGGGACAAGGAATCTTCTCAAAGGGACTGTCCTCAATGCAATCACTATGCCCAGTTATGTGTATTGTCCTTTGTCTATTCATTTGAAAACCTTCTCTCTGAAGAGGTCTGCTTAATAACAGCCAAGTGCTGATTACTTCAAGAATCATCAGGAGGTCACATCTTGATCTTGGCAAGCTACAGGATAGAAGAAAAACTGAATTCAAAGGAGTTTTAGGGCAGTTGTTCTCAACTGAGAGTGATATTGTCTCCCTCCCCCTCCCCCCACCCCCACCTCCCACCGCCTCTACCCTCCAGGGACATGGAGCAATATCTGAGAACATTTGTTATTTTCATGACTGGGGGAGTGGTGCTACTGGCATCCAGAAGGTAGTGGCCATGGCCGCAGATTCTGCTAACAAACTGCAGTGTGCAGGACAGCCCCCACCACAAAGAGTTATCCAGTCTGTATTGTCAGTGGTGCTGAATTTGAGAATCCCAGCTCTGGGATCATACCTTTGATGAGCAAGTAATTAATAATTATGGTTTAAATTGGTTTGATACTTTTACTTGGTAGACCAGTTCTCTGCATTTTTCCCAGTGATAAATGTTCAGTTGCTGGATTTGCTTTGATAAGTAAAAAAATAGCACTACCTTGGGAAATAAACGTTGAGGCAATCAACTTTTAGAACAAATGTGTAATTGTTTAACCTTTGTGGGCAAATCTTTCTCTTTGGCAACCACTGTTGGACTGGGAGCCACCATTCCTCTCCCTCCTCACTCACCCGCCAACAGAGGTTTCTGCCCTGCAGTATGATCCTGGTGAAAGTTCATAATTCTGCCGTCCTGAGACCTTTCAAGATTGGCATCTGTGTGCTGTGGCAAAATCCCAGCCGATGGGGTTTATCAGAGGGGCGATTATTGCTAACTGAAGAGTGGCATGTGGTCCGTTTCTCCTCTGAACATCTAGCCCAGGCTCTTCCAACTTTATATGCAGATGAAGCCCCTGGTATTATAGGCAGGAGGGGAGGTCTTGATAAAATGTAGATACTGATTCAGTAGGTCCTGGGTATATCCCGAGATGCAACGTTTCTAACGAGACCTTGGATGATGCCAAAGCTGCCTGTCCGAGGCTGACACCTTAAGTGGAGAGTCTCTGGCGTACTGCCCATGGTCCTGCTTATGCTCCTGTTTCAACCTGGCTCCTACTATTCAGTCCCATGGCTTACCTCCCTAAGGAAGCTGGGAAGACCATATCAAGTCATGGAAAAGATATGTATTTCAGAACCTGAAAGCATGTATTTAATCTTGGATCATCTTCATAGTGGTTTTGTGACCTTGGACAGAGTAGCCAGGCTTTCTGATACCAGTTTTCTCATCTTAATATGGATATAATCATTATTTCACAAGACTGTTGGCAAGAATTAAATGAATTACAGGACCTCAACCCCTCATCCAAAATACTTAGGGCCAAATGTATTATGAAATCCAGAATATTTTTAGATTTGTAAAAAGAAATATGATGTGTATGAATAGATTATGTGAATGGATTATGCTGCCCCTCTCAGGCAGTGACCCGTAACCAAAGATGTTAATATTTAATGCAACGAAATATACAAATACTATACCAAAAAGCAGGATTTAGGAGTGTAAATAGCTCATGTTCACATCAGGTGTCGCTGCCGAAGATGCTCGGGTCAGATATGAGTTACAAAAAAATCTTTCAGTTTTCAGACTGTGTTGGATTTTGAAACGATACATAAAGAGACTGTGGACCTATGCCTAGCTTGCGAGCTCATTCCTCCTTCTGTTGAAAGAGCGTGACGCACTTCTTCCCTACGCGTTGTAGGCTGTGAAGGCAAAGCCTTCTCACCCTGGAGTTCTCACCCTGGAGTTCTCACCCTGGAGTTCTCACCCTGGAGTTCTCACCCTGGAGTGCAGCACATTCTGAGACTAGGCCTAGACACGAGTGGTGCCAGACCGAGGGTCTGAAAGAACCGAGTCAAGGGAAAAGCCCATTAACTAGGGCCAGACAGGATTCAAGGTCAAAGTCGACCCAGAACCTGGAGTATCTCCCTATTGAATCCTGACAGCGGTCTTTAAGCCACGCCCACATCCCCACAGCCACCCCCTCACACTCATACACTCACACACACACACTCACACACACACATGCACGCATGCACGCACGCACACACTCTCACACATACATATGCACGAAGGTTCCCATTCACACATGCTCCTAAAACCATCAGGACCTGGGGCTAAATCCAGAACTTGGGGTCTGGGGGAGGTGGGAGCAAGAAACCAGGTAAGTTCTGAGGAAAACACACCCCAATTTCCCCTTCAGCTCATAACACTGGATGAGAATCTCTCTTTGGAGGGCTCTTGACTACATTTATTGAAAATATATTTAGGACACAGGCACCACTCAGAAGGATAAGTCATTTCCTGCCTCTTAATTTACACAGATGTTTGCAGGTGCAGGATGTCTCTTTCCTCTTTCTTTCTTTCTTTCTTCTTTCTTTCTTTCTTTCTTTCTTTCTTTCTTTCTTTCTTTCTTCCTTTCTTTCTTTTTTTCATGATCTTAGAATCGCAGCTCTTTGTGCAAGATTTGGAGATGACAACTTTGCATAGCACTGAAAACAAAAAACATAGACTCATAGCCCAGACTATGCCATTTCTCTCATTTTTTAAGACCCAGGCTTCATAACCATATTCAAAGCAAAGTGTAAGCAAGATGTGGGAACATCCTGTGACTTCCGCAATGTGAAGCACACGTGGCTGGGGGACACCCCGCAAGAGACCATGGGAGGGGAAGGCCTTTGACACATCCTGAAGAGCTGGCTGAGGCGTCACGATCTGATATGACAGCTGGTTCTCACCCTGGAGTGCAGCACATTCTGCAGTGAGAACAGGACTCTGTGATTATCATCGAGATGCCTGGAAGACTGTATTCGCAGAGGCAGCCTGAGTGCCGTGGTTGTGAGCTTGGTCTCTGTAGCCAGCCTGCCTGCCTTCCATGCTTGCCTCTACAGCTTGCTGGTTATGTGACCTTCATGGAACTCTTCCAGCAATCTGAGGTCGCATCTCTTCACATGTGGAAGAAGGACAATAAAGCTTACTTCATAAAATTGCTGTGAACATTGCACGAATTAATAGACATAAGGTCTGAGAAGAGTACGTAGCAGGTACCTCCGTGTGCATTGCTGCGATTTTATTAATCTAGCTCCTGTTTCTAGACTGAGTTGACCTGCAAGTCGGTCCTGATGATTGAGGTCCCCACAGGACAGCAGCTATTCCAGGCATGGAGGGACCTCTGACAGGGGGCGGGCCCATCCTTCCCTTCTGCTCCAGAGCTCTGAGAAAGTCCTCAGAGGATGGAATTATCTACTGAGCTTCAGACAGTCTGTGAGGCTCTTGACATATTTTATCTCACAAGGTAGACATCATTTATCCCCATTTCACAGATGAGAAAACATACTCAGTGAATCCAGGAGACTTGCAATCCACACAACGGTTGAGTGGTAAAGCCACACTTGGAAACCGTGTCTACAGAGTTTCAAATTCCAGATTCTTTCCACCAAGTTCAGTCTCCAGTTTCACACAACCTGTGAAATCCATGCCTGGAAAGTTTGCACACACACACATAGGACCATTATCTCTCATTTCAGGAGAAGGGGCACAGGGCAAGAGAGGAGCCTGACCGAAAATCAACCAACCAATCATAACATACAAATAACGACCAAGAAGCCCACGGTCTGTTATTCCCATCACGTCATGAGATCTACGGCATGTCAATGGCAAAACTGTGAGTGGGGTAGAATAGCAAACTACCGGACAGACGTTAAAACCAGATCTGCCAGCTCTCCGGACCAGTCCTGACTCATTCCCCGCTCAGTCCGCAGACTCCAGCTGAGCTGACTGCACAGAGGAAGCCGGTAAGCAGCCGGCTGCAGACCGCTTAGACAACTGCTCGGACTCCCACATGGCCTCTGGACCCCCCCCCCCGCCCCCGAGCCAAGGAAGGAAAACACCCTGCCTTTCCACAGCTAAAAAATTCAGCTTGGGGCCCCAGGGAGGGACGACAGAGGCTTGTGCAGTCCAGCAGGTTTCCCTGGCTGTCTGAGGACGGAGAGATGCTAGCCCGCCGCTCATCTGCTGACGGGAGAGCTTGCAACTCCCCCTCACCCCCCCCCGTGTCCGCAGCCACGTCTCCTGCCAGCTGGGCCACGAAGCAGAAGCAGCTCGACTCCGGGAAAACGCTTCCAAACAAGGAACCTATAGCCTGCATCGGGGCCCCAGCCCAGGGACCAGAACTCTGGCTGACAGTGAATGGGATACCTCTCAGTCGAGTTCCAAGTTGGAAAGACTTATTACAAATGTGGCTATAATTTCTCGGCAGAAAAAAAAAAAAAGACACATTCAGGGTCATTCTAAAAGAGTCTTTGCAAAGACATCTGTTCCAGTTACAGCGTCGCTAAACCAAATACGTACGTGGCGCTTCTGGTTTCCTGTCAAGCTGATCAAAGGGTGTTTGCGTGTAGAATAATACATTTTAGTAACGAATGCCCAGCATGTCTGCAAATATTAAATTAGAGGCGGAACAGGTGGGGGTGGGGTGACAAGGGAGGGCACGTGGCCGAGCTAATGGCCTTTCTGTGGCTGCTGCAGGCGCTGGAGGCGGCTGCGGGGACCTAATGAATCTGATAGCATCTCTCAGTCCAGGCTGGGGGATGACTCACCAGCCCGAGACTCATTAGCTCAGGGTCACCCAGGGACTAGGCGCTTCCTTTCAGAAAAGAGAGGCACAGACGTCTAACACCCTTCTTGCATTTCAATTACTCTCTTTAAACAAGTAGAAACCGGTTCTACATGACCAGGAATTTATATTCTCAGAAGAAAAGCTTGATTGCAGGGAATTAGGAACAGTTTTATTGATTTTGGGTGAGATTTGGGGAACTTAAAAATTCTGGGTGTTCAATGGACTATTGGAGCTCATTCATTTCATTCATTGTTTTGCTCTGAGATGCTGGCTGCTGCGTCCCCCACATTTCCAGCTCTGTGCACATGTACTCACACGGGACGCGAGTGTCAGCACGCAAGCCTGTGCGCCCTGGCCTCCCCATCACTGTCCACCACGGTGACATCAATACCCAATTTGCATGTGTAAAGAGAAATGTCATATTTGGATTAGAAACATCAGTCAGAGAATCATGTTAATAATAAAAGACAAAACTCTGCTTCTGAAGATGAATATGGCACGAGCAGCTCCTCCTGGACAGAAACACCCTCACCCCCTTGCCGTAAGTATCTATTTATGGCAGCTGACATTTGAGTCCCCCTTCCTTCAAACCCCTTGTCTTTTGGCTTTGATGACACCATTCATGTCTTGTTTCCCCCCTGCTTCTCTGACCTCTTCCCTCCTCTTTCTCTGCATCCCTGGTAAGCTGATGATTGCCTGGATTTCTGCCCCAACTCTCTGCCATATTTCCTCTGTGGCTTTGGGATCTCGTTCACTCCAGAGACTATGGTCTCCATCTGTGAACTGATGATGCTACTGTTTGCGCTCCAGACCCATCCGTCTCCCCAGCTCCAGCCCCACGGAGCCGGCAGCCTATGCTCAGCTCTATGGGGTACCCCACTGTACGTCCATCCCTTCACCTCTACTCCTGCTGCCACCTTGCCTTCCCATCATCTCTCAAGTCAAGTAGTGCACAAAATCAGGAATGATTCTAGACCACGCTGTCTCCTTCATCTGCCTCAAATACTGGGACCCTGAGATTGGTCCCCCGGCCCCTAACCTCACTCCCTTTCATACTTCCCTTTATACTTTTATAAAGTGCAAATCTGATTGCGTTAGATCATACTTAACACTCTTCAGGGTCTTCTAGGCACCTGGGAAATCATTTCCAAACCTTTTTGTCCGTCATACAAGGCGCTAGGAATCTGGTCCCTGAATTAGTTATCAGGGCACCTTCACTTTCGTGTCAACATTGAGCTCCAATCAAGTACAATCTCATGATTGCTTCAGGTTGCCCTGCTGTTTCACTGCCCTCTGCTCTTCTTGAAGTTGAAATACCATCACCCTTCCACCTCGAATCCCCACTCTCTCTCATGTCCCTAGGGCGTTCTGTCTCCTGTCACAGGTCCTACCAAACTACATTGCACGTTTACATTTCTGTGGCTGTACTGTCCTCTGCTGCATGATTTTGACAATTTCACTTCTCTTCGCCTCACTTTCCTTACCTGTAAAATGGGTATAGCAATACCTACCTCCCAGCACTGTGCTCGGGATTCAATGAGTTGTTATGTTTAAAGGGCTTAAAACAGCATCTGCCAGTGCAACTGGCACATAGCAGGTTCTCAATATACGTGAGATTAAAGAGATGGAACAAAGGGGTCATGGTGTGACTCATGAGTTCCTAGCAGGCGTGGCTCGTCTGTCTGAGATACTTTCTTTTTTCACTTCACCAAACACTACATCTAGATATCTTTACATTTTAAAAAGAGTTCCTTCTTTTTTTATTGGCTACTGTACATTCTTTTACTGTAAAGTTTTGCCTTTCGTTGAAACCTCCAGGATGATGAGAATACTCTTCCCCTTTTTGACTGGGTGGTGGTGTCACGGGTACAGCATGTGTAGAAGCCCCCCCCCCCAGCTGTATACCTGAGATCCCTGGGCACTTAGCAATGCAAGCTGTCCCCCAAATCAAAAGAGAAGAATAAATACCATGGGAATATACTGCATTTGGCGACAGTCACTCTGTGATAATGCTGACCTATTAGTTTTTCTCCGAGAAGCTGATCCTGTATCATTTTGAAATGTGAGTTTCGCACTACCTGAAATCCAGGAACGGAGGAGAAGAGAGAGGGGAGAAAGAGGAGAGAGAGAGAAAAGGAGAGAGAAAAAGAAACCAGAGCACTCCATCTTTTCCAGTACTCTTTCTACACACATCATCACTACAATGCGGGAGGAAAGAAGAAAGTTTAAATGAGCCAAGAAAGGGCTAGAATGCTGGAGCAATTAGGTCTCCAGGAAAGAAAGGGGAATATGGGTCTTGAAAGAAGCTTAGTAGGAACATGCAAAGAAAGCCAGTTCCTCTAGTGAAGGAATTTCCATGGCAATGAAATTCGACTTATGTTTGGGTCCGTCTTCTTCTTGTTCTGAGCATTCGTTACCCCAGCAAATGCGAGGCCCTCAGTGGCGGGCACAACCTCCTCGTGCTCCCTCAGTCCCTTGAACTGGAGACCAAGGATGGAAACACTAGTGATCTGAGATCTGAAAGGATGAAAACCCCAAACTTCTTTGGCTCCCCTTCTCTCCCTAAGAACCTGGGTTTGATGGTGCCAGTCTGAACACAGCGGTGGGTACCTCCCACATCGTGTGAAGAAGAAACCAGTCTTGCTCTCTCCAGGGACCTTGGACCCATTCCTGCCTACATGCATTTGGAAAGTAGCCTTAATGCAAAATGATGATGACGAAGTTATGCATACAACTTATTTCTTATTGTATCAAGGCCCACCCCTTAGGGTTTGCTGTAGAGTGAAGGAGCTACCATTCTACCTAAAAAAGCAAAGATATTAGGCATAGTTTCTTCCATGGGCAAATAAATGTGTATGGTAATTTGCCATCATCTATGACAGAGCACTATTCTGAATTATTACTCATACGTTATCTATTGTTCTTCTGAGTTCTTAGCCTTCACCATGGCTGTTCAAGATGGCCGTCTTCCAAAGGGGAGATTCCAACTTCTCACAAAGGGGTGTCTGTGTTTGTACCACAATAGTGAGACTTATCTCTACACCAAACCTGTACACATGTTTACAGCAGCTTTCTGAATAGAAATGGACAACAAGTACTGGTTTCTAGAAGGTAGGGAGGAAACAGGAGTGGAGGGGAGTTGGGTGTGGCTATAAAAGGGCCACATGAAGGATCCTAATGTGACAGAAGTCCCCTTTTGTGGAGCATTTCTGTGTCAATGTCAAGATCCTGGTTGTAATATGGGACTATAGTCCTCCAAGATGGTACCACTCTTGGAGGGGAAGGGACGGGGACAGAATAAACCACAGGATCTCTCTGTATTAGTTCTTACAATTGTGTGTGAATCTACAGTTATCTCAAAATTGTTTTAATTAATTAAAAAATGAAAAAAAAAAAAAAAGAAGAGATACTTCTGATTTGCAAGCGAGGCTCGTGGGGTCCCTGGAAGGGAGGATGCGTGGTGAGTCAAGAAAGGCCCACCCATTAAGCACCAGCTCTGAGGGTTTACTGCAGAGTGAAGGAACCACCATGCCACCTGCGAGAGTAAAGGCATAGGCTGCTGCCTCTCGAGAGAGGAGGATCTGGCAGCAGATGACAGGAAGGAGACAGAGAGAAGGAAGAGATTGACCGCGTCAGGTTGAAATGGTCTACACTCTCTCTTCTCTGTACTTTTTATTAGGGAGGGACAATGAATATGTCGGCACAAGGGGTCCCTTGCCCCCTGTCTCCTTTTAGAGTTCTGGGAGGTTTCAGCCACTGAGCAGAGCCGCACCAACTTTGAAGCTGGCTGTAGCCAGAGAATGGGGAATGCCGAGCTGGTTCTCCCCGAACCGTATTGGGGTACATCAGTGCAGATTGGGGCCGAGAACACCAGCATGAAAAGTAGCTACCAGGAGCAGAGAGGTGACACCTAGGGACCAAAATCCCAACTCAAGAAGCCCAGAACTCCCTTCTGCCAAACCACAGACACTCCTCGGTAAGGGGTAAGGAAGAACCGGGAAGGGGCAGGGGAGCTTCCTGGGTGGTGAGTGACTGATGTGCCCTGATTCCAGGAGAAGGCACAGAGCCTCTACACTCCCTCCTGGACTTCATCCTAATGTATTCTTTACAATAAAACTGTCATCATAAGTTAAGTGCTTTCCTGGGGTCTGTGAGTTATTCTATAGAATTATCAAATGTGAGAGGTTCATGGGAACTCCCAAATTTATAGGCAGTTGGTCAGAAATGCCGGTAGCAGGGCGGGGTGGGGGGGTGGACCCAAAACACAGCTGACTTTTGGAATAAGGGCCGACCTGTGGAGCTCTGAGGCTTTAACGCATGGAGTCTGATGCCAGCTCCAGGGTTGGCATCAAAACTGAATTGCTACATACGGAATAGACCCCCCCACCTAAGTTCTAAATCACTATATACCCAGCTGGCAAAACGGAAGAGACCCCCCGCCAAGTTCTAGCTCTATCCAAAGTCTTCTCAGCAGGTCGGGGTTCCCTCCTCTGTCCTACTGTACCCTGACTTCTAGTATAGTTGGCAATTCATTTGTTTACATGAACGTCCCTCTCATGAGACCAAGGCTGCTCTTGGGACAGATGCAGGTTTCCTATAACATGAAGCCTTTTCAATGTAAAGAGGAACCCTCTTTACATATGTGTATTTTACAAAACCACATGAACACGTACCATGAACACATTGCTAGGGCCCCGACCTGGGCCTTGGAGGACGTCAGCCTAGCCTCATTAGCCTCACGGCAAATCCGCTCTGGCTTCGAATTCCTCCCTGGCATCTGGCTCCCCCCAGACATTCAGACCTGCTAGTGTGGGAGAGAGAGCTTAAGTGGTACAGCACAAACGCAGATAGGAGCAAGAGAAAGGCATTTCTTTTTTTTTTTTTTAATGTTTTTTTATTATATTATGTTAGTCACCATACAGTACATCCCTGGTTTCTGATGCAAATCTCGATGCTTCATTAGTTGCGTATAACACCCAGTGCACCATGCAACACGTGCCCTCCTCACTACCCATCACCTTAACCTTGCATTTAAAAGATGGTTTGAGTCCTCTTATTTAGATGACAAGGGCCCTCTTCTCCCCTTTGGGGCTGACCTCACTTGCTATTTTCGCCTGTGTCCCTGCAGTGGGATTTGGAGGGATTTGGAGGCTGTGATTACCAGGTCTAGTGAATTACAGAAGCTGGTGAATTTGGTCATCTGCTATTTGCAACCAGATTAGAAAAATCCCCCAGAGGAACTCATGTTTTCATTTCAATGTTAAATCACAAAAGAACCAAAGAAACAGAGCTCAGATGCAAATTTAGGGCACATTTTAAGGATGAGGGATTTAAAGCCTTTGTCTCAGAGCCAAAAGCTTTCTCTCCGTGGAGAATCCAAGTCATTGGGTTGCTCTGGCATTTTCTAGGGTTTATAACATGGTAGTTGTCAGCCTGTTCACAGCCAGGCAGCATCAAGGAGCCTGTTAGATAGCACTTCATACTTGTCACGCCACCGTGAATTCTAGAACGTTGAGCACCTCTTAAATTGACGTCCCCTTTCCTTCACCACTGTCCCTGCCTGGCGAAGGCCCTCTAAGCAGATGAGAAATGGGTTAAAGGAGCACTGGATGGGGGGTCCCAGAGACCTGACCCTGTTTGTCCCACAGCCCCTTTCTCGTCCGTGTGCATCTGCGATTATGTGATCGGTCGTGTCACGCCCACTTCTCCAGACCTCAGTTTATCCCTTAGATCCTGGGTCTCACTAGTGTCCGCCGTCTTGGCATCCCCCCACACTCGTGGCACCATTTCAAGCTTGTTTTGTAGAAAACAGGAATCCCAGATTTTCATCTCAGGTAGGTGAAGAGTGACACCTGCAAAGTTATTTAGAATCCCTGGCCTGGCTTTTATCTCGGGCTCTGGGCTAAGACCCTACGCCAAGGAGATAAAGACAATAAGGTGTGTCTCAGACCCAGGAAACTGATGCCACTCACAGGCACCTGAGAACTGGAATGTTCCATGGCATGCTGTTCCAATGCAATTAGCAGTTGGAAACCATACCAAGATAAACTCGAGAAGGCCAGACAATAAAATAGAGATCATCCGTAAGACCGAGGGATATCTTGTGGGGAAGCATAAGGCCCATTTTGCCTCCGGGGTTCTAGGAACTCATTGTTGAATAACCAAAATGTTCTTGACTAAATTGCCAAACCCAGAAGGAAACAAGCTCCTTGGACGTCCTTGCCCATCTCCACCTTGCATGCCCCTGAATTTCCTCCCCACGCAGAGTGGGTGAAACGGTCATCTGTGCCAAGGTCACGGAGAGTTCAGATCAGCCTGCAGTCCTCCAGTTCACAGCAAGAAGGGCTGGATGGCTTTCAGTTAGGTTCACGAGACTGAAGTCAGCCGGGATCCCTATCATCTGATTAAAGATAATCACATTCCACTTTAAGCGAGCTTGAGTGGGTGGGGGTAGGGAAAATTCTCATTATTTTTTTAAATGATGGCCTCATTCTGACTATTCAGGAGGCAGCAAAAGAGACGAACGCCTTCCCAGGCACGACCACGGACTAGGCGCCGGGCTGGCTGCTTGGCGGTCTTACTTTCGACGATCCTGACATCAAGTCTGGAAGGCAGAACCATTCCCTTCATTTTAGAAATAAGGAGACTGTAGTTCCAAGAGCTCAGACTTACCCAAGCCTACACAAGTGATGAGCCACAGTCTAGCTCTAATCTTGGGTCTGTTCAACTCCAAATCCCACCCCCTGTCCCTTGTCCCGGGCGCCAGCTGGCAGCCGACGGAAGCTGAGGAAAACCCACTTCCTTCCCTCTGGGCCTCCTGTGGTCTTCATCCCTTTGGACTTGACTCATTTTCTCTGCACTCTTATTTTTCTTGGGGGTGGATATGCCGCTACTAATGTGTTAATATGCTGCTGGCTGTGTTTTTCTACCCACCTTGCATTTTTAGAAAATGTTCCTCAACGGAGAGGGTAACAGTTTTCACATCTTCTGCATATAATCTCTCCTCGGGGTCAGGTTTCGCACTGCCGTGCTTCTCTTCACACAGTTCCTTCTGTCTGCCTCGCCGGCTCCTCTCCTCCTCCAGGTAGGCTCATCCTTCGGGGCTCAGGTTAATACTCCTTCCTCCAGGAAGTCTGACTGGCGTGCTCAGCAGGTGGCCCCTCTGCTCCTTTGACCTCTGACCTTTAATACCTGCTCCTTGCACAGCGCTTACCACTCTCTGTGTCCTGGTGGGTCCCTGGGAGCTGGGAGCTGGGGGCCCCTTCCAGTCTCGTGCCCTCTCCTGTACCTCTCACGGCTCCTAGACGATCCCACTTGCGACAACATAAAAAGCAAAGGCTGTGCATCCAGAAAGGCCCATCTTACCTCAGTTGCCCCACTTTGTACAAGTCACTTAGCCTTTCTGGGTCTCTCCCTCAGCATTCCCAAGCGCCTGCCCTTGGAGCCACTTTGCCATTCGTATGTACAAACGTGCACAATGACCACTTGCACCTCGCGGCCCTAGAGGCTGGAATGCAGTAGGCCACTGAATTCTAATCCTCCGAGACACACAATGAGGCCTTGTCTCTGCAAACAAGGACCCTGTTTGCACCTTGCCAGTGGGTCTCTGCTGCCCCCTGGGCCACCGGCTGAGGCAGTGAGAGGTGGCGTCCAGCGGGCGGGTGCAGGCAGGACCCACAGCTGGCACTGGCCCTCAGCGTTGAGTATTCGAGAAAGTGATTTTCTCCTGAACAGGACATGCTTGAGGACTGGGGCACACTCACCAAACTCACGGGCAATGGAGACAAAACACAACCAAACAGGTGCCTGGTATATACTGCTCACTCCGCCTTAAGGAACGGGACTGCTAGCCTGGGGTTCTTCGTGTGGACTCTGCCTGGTCTTCTCCTGGTAGGGGCATCGCAGTGGGAAACACACTGAGCATCAGGGGCATTTTGGGGGGAGCCCACATTTGCAGCAAAGGGCTCTGGGGGATCCCATGGGTCAGCATCAAATGGAGATAACGCACTACCCGAAAGAGAGACGACTTCTGTCAATTCCACAAGCACCCAGTCCTGGTGACATCCAGAGCCTGCGGCCCGTCTGGCCACTTGTCTAACAGGCCCTATCACTCGGCCACACTGCCGTCCTCTCAGTATTGTTGCCTTCAGATATAGTTTACTTCCCCAGACAAGAGATATCTCTATGTTTCCTTTTAAGGAACTAATAACTAACAAATGACTAATAGTCGCATGACATTTTCCTATTCACGAAGCACCTCGTAGACATTATTACGTTGAACCGTTGAACCGTGGTAGGAGAACCCGCCGTGAGCAGGGGAATGTTGTTTCTGCTTAACAGATGATGAGATTAAAGCGCGGGGCTCATGTGGTCCCTGGGAGTCACTCCGTGCAAAGCCACGCGCTCAGGAAGACAGAATCGGAATCCGAACTTCGTTCCTCCAACTGCAAATCCCATGTTCTTTCCATCAGTGACATCTGTAAGACCTGCTCTATTCTCAGGGCGCTTTCCCTAGCTCTCCAAACCCCCCTGCAAAGCAGCTTCCTGCCTGTTTCCCCGTGGAGGCTCCAGGAGGCAGGGGACTCTGTCCACCAGCAGCTCTCTGTCCAGGCCCCGGACACTTCCCCCAAAACGGGAGTTGGTCAATAAATATTTCACAAATGCAAGAGTGAAAGGTACACACAGATTACGTGACCTGTCCCAAATTACACCGCTAATGGGTGCGAAAGCTAAGGATTGAGCCCTGGTTTCTTGATGGAAGCCTAATTATGTTCCTGATCCACATTTTGTTTTATGAGCTGTTTTATAAACTGCAAGACCCTTTATCCTCATTATTACCAGCAGTGTATTCTTACAAACTGCCTCCAGCAAAAGAAGTCAAGAAACTTAACACAAAGCGTTTTCTTTATTATTATTATTTGAATTTCAGTACAGCTAACATACAGGTCATATTAGTTTCAGGTGTACAAGATAGTGATTCACTATTTCCGTACATGACTCCGTGCTCATTAAGGTAAGTGCACTCTTACCCCCAACGCCTATTTCCCCCAGTCACCACCAGCTTGTGCCCTATAGTTAAGAGTCTGGTTTTTTTGTTTGTTTGTCTCCTTTTTTTTCTTCGTTTGTTTTGTTTCTTAAATTCCACATATGAGTGAAATTATATGGTATTCATCTTTCTCTAACTAACTTATCTCACTTAACACTATACTCCCTAGATCCATCCATGTTGTTACAAATGGCAAGATCTCATTCTTTTCTATGGCTGAGTAATAGTCCATTGTATATCTACGCCACATCTTCTTTATCCATCTATCTGTCAGTGGACACTCGGGCCGCTTCCATACTTTGGCTCTCGTAGATAATGCTGCAAAAAACACAGGGGTGCGTGTATCTTTTCTAATTCGTGTTTTCATATTCTCTGGGCTAATATCCAGTAGTGAAATTACTGGGTCATCTAATAATTCTATTTTTAATTTTTTGAGGAAACTTTATACTGTTTTCCACAGTGGCTGCCCCAGTGTGCATTCCCACCAACAGACCACAACGGCTCCTTTGTCTCCATATCCTCGCCAACACTTACTGTTTCTTGTGTTTTTGATGTCAGCCATTCTGACAGGCGTGAAGGGATATCGCATTGTAGTTGTGATCTGAATTTCCCTGACGATGAGTGATGTTGAACATCGTTTCATGTGTCTGTTGGCCATCCGTATGCCTTCTTTGGAGAAATGTCTGCTCATGCACCATATCTACTCAACCCAAAATCATTCCAAAGGGAGATAGCGTCCTCTTTGTACAAACAAGTAAATCAAGTCTTAAAGAAATAGTACAACTCGTCCAGGACCACAGTAGGCAAACACACATCCATCCATGAGGATGCCTGATGACCATAACACTTATCACAGCTGCTCTGCTGGACGCGGAGAGACGAACGGTGACAAGGGTCCCTCATCTAGGGGTGGTTTAGTTTCTTTCATATCAAGACTAAATGTTAAGAGATTGAGTAGCAGAACTAGCCACTATTATGCCATTAGGGAAGTCTGACTAGTGGGCAGTTACTGAAGGGCTGACGTGTAGTCAAGTTTAGGGGTGCTAACTCAAGAGAATGGGAAATCCCAAAGATGTGCAATAGTTATGGAAGGCTCGAGACCATGGGATTCGAGCTCATTTTATGGGAATAACGAATGTCTCTAGCTTCTACCACTCACTGCCTGCGACGTGAACAGATAACCTAACCTCCCTATTCCCCAGCAAAATGGGGATAAGAGTCTGCCTTACCGGGCAGCGTGAGGAGGAAATGAGATATTCTTAGAGCGTGCTTAGCTAAGCTGCCACTCCATCCACACTCAGTAAATGCTCTCTCTGAGAATGACAATGGCACCACGTAATCAGCATGCAGCGTAAGGAGCCAAGCTCCTTTCTCCCGCCTCTATTTCAAAACAAAGCTGAAGGGTCTTCTCTTGCGCGAATCCTTTCCTGACCACCCCACAAAGGAAGAGCCTCCTTCTCCAAGCCCACAAACCTCTATTAGTACCAGGTTCTCCTCCCACACCTGCCTGCTGGCCTTCCTGCCCCATCTGAGGCCCTCCTTCCTGGCAGATGGCGTTTTCATGGATCTCTCTGGTCTCCGTGCCAGCACAGGGTTCGGCACATTTTAGGCCCTTGGCGAACGATAAACAAATACACTAGGGATTTGGAGGTGAGGAAGAAAGTGGACCCTGGTTTTGTGGCACTGACAGTGTAAATTTTAGATTATCTACATGGTGATTTATTCCGTAAATATTCACTGAACACCTATCAACCTGCTATACCGGGTGCTCAAATTTTGGAGCTAAAACTTTGTTTGCTTCCTTGAAAAAGATTCCTGGTCTAATGGAAAGTCCAAGACCTTGTTCTTACATCTCTGAGATCCCTTCAAGCACATAGTTCACCGATGGTACCAGGCTGACAGCAGAACGAAACACGACACTTGTCATTAGAGAGCGGAACACAGCATGCCATGCAGGCAGTGAGAGGGACCAGTGACTCCATGGCAAGGCCCGGCCAAGGACAGAGCCACAGACTCAATGGAGAACACACTGGAACTGAGAGGGAGGAATGAAGGTAGGCTTGCTACCAAAGGAAGGGAAAGAGCCTGAAATGGAAAACTAGACAGAGCCTGGGTGTGGTGGCTCCCGTGCACTCTGCCAAGTTTGGACGTTGTTCCCATGAGCATCTGGTGCTTCTCCCAACATGGCGCCCAGCTTAGCTTTCCACCATGTCTAGTGTTGCTTTCTTCCCTTCCCTCAAGAATGAAGTTCCGTGAGAATTTTATTTACTAATAAATCCCAAGTTCTTGTGACCAAATCTAGCATATAGGACAAGTTCAATAAAATTTGCTGAACGAAGGCACGCTAACTGCTGTAACACACTGTAGCGTGTCCAGTGTTTAAATGTCAGCTCTTACTGGCTATTCTTTCAACTATAATCTGTATGATTTATGCTCTTAAAATGCATGCTGGGCCTGTTTTTGGAAAAGAAGTAAACCTGCAGACATGACTATAGTGGTCCCCCCTCTGCATTTTTGATTTGCATGGTTTCAAGAGAGGTCTAAAAATATTAAAGGGAAAATTCTGGAAATAAAGAATTCATATGTTAAGTGTGTGCACCGTTCTGAGTAGCAGGATGAAATCTCACACTGTCCAACGCCGCCCCGCGTGGACATGAACCATCCCGTGTCCAGCGCACCCACGCTGCCTATGTCACCCACCGTGAGTCACTTAGACTCTCAGTTGTCAGATCGCCTGTCCCACTATCACAGTGCTTGTGTGAAGTAAACTTTATTTTACTTAATAAGAGCCCCAAAGCACAAGAGCAGCAATGCTGGCAACACAGAGATGACAAAAAGAAGCCATAAAGTGCTTCCTTTAAGTGAAAAAGTGAAAGTTTTTGACTTAATAAGTAAAGAAAAACTACCGTATGCTGGGTTTGCTAAGATCTACAGTGACTTTTATTATAGTACATCGTTATAATTATTCTAGTTTATCGTAAGTCATTGTTGTTAATCTCTCACTGTGCCTATTTTGTAGATTAAACTTATCATAGGTATGTACGTGTAGGGAAAACACAGTACGCATAGATCATACACAGTATTATGTGATTTTAGGCGCCCAAGTAGGGTCTCGGAACATATCCCCTGTCGATAAGAAGGGACTTATATCTTATGATTTTATCCACCTCTGATTTCCCTTTCAGTGATTTTCATGAACTCCCTCCCCTCTTCCCTGCCCCCACCACCCCCACTCATCTCTTTTAGGGCAAGAACAAAGCCATTTACGAGTTCATTCCGACATGAGAGCCCAGCACAAGGGCATGTGGGGATAAGGAATGCATGGGGCGTCAACAGAAATATTTATCCCGAGTTTCCTGCATGTCAGGCTATGACAGCTTGCCTTCTGTCTCAAAACTATGTTCATGTCAATAAATCTGCTAAACTCCTCCACCAACCTGCTCGCTCTTCCCACGGCGGAGAAGCTGTGAAGAATGGTTGTTCTGTCTTAAAAAAAAAAAAAATAGTACTACTCCCCAGGGCATTTTTGAAATGCACCTTGGTAGAAAACTAGGTCTTCGAGAACTTTGTACAATTCTACCTGAGCTCAAAAAGTTAGATGCTGACCCCAAGCGCTGTAATAGCTATAGTTGTATGGGAAGGGTGTGTGTGTGTGTGTGTGTGTGTGTGTGTGATATGTGGGGTATGTGTGTGCAACATGGGCGTTGTGCGGTACCTTCCCTTTCCATTAGTCACAGCATAGTGGTGGACCCAGTCACGTTCCTAAATTTTGGCTCAGGTTGGAGGTCCCGCCATCCTGATGGGGCTTTCACAGTTGTGAAGATACACGTGGTCCGATGCAATAAACCACAGGCTTTGGCAACACATAGACTTGAAGTTGGATTCCAGCGGCATCCATGCCTGCATGAGATCAGACCTGTTATTCAACCTTTGTGAGCCTCGAGTGTCACATCCACAGACTGGAGGGAATAAGCCTTAGATGATTGTTAGAAGGGTAAAATGAAAAAAATGTATATAAAAAACTAAGTCCGGTATCTGACACCCAGTAGGTACTCACAGAATAGGCTGAGGACCCTCGTCTGCCACATACTAGGTGCTCCTCATACCGCCATGGGCTGAGGCAACAGTGTGTGCATTATGTTACCCTCATCCGTGGCGATGATGGCAGGGAGGGGAGGGTGGCAGCACTGTGAGGAGAGGGATGGAAGAAAGCTAGCTGTGCTCACGTTCCATTCACCACCATCTCCCAGAGTTCGGGGTCTGAGGGCTCCCACCTGAACAGGATAAGATGTGAGGCTAGAAGCAGCCCCCCTCGCCTAACAACAGCTGAAGGGGCAGCCCCTTCATGGCAGGAGGAGGCCTCACTCCAACTGCAGCTGCCGGGAGTCCACGTCCTGACGCCCTCCTCTCAGCCACTCTGAAACTGAACTTGAAGCAGCCCTTTCCCTTTATGGGCCTCAGTTTCCCAAATTACAGGAAATATCTGAATTTGAGTGAGTGGTTTTCAAAGCATGGGGCAAGATCTCCATGGTGGAGGCAGGTGTGCAGCTGGAAGGGAGGTTGCAAAGGAGGGCAGTTCTGGACGGCGCCATCTTCAAAATAAGCAACACTGTGCTCATTGGTTTGGGGTGCTGGGCTCCTGTCTGTCAGAGGAGATTGAAAGGTAACCAAGGATGCCATCTAAAGCTAAAATGGAAGCAAAACAAAAACAAACAAACAGGAGTCCGGCTTCCATCACGACACCATCGCTTTTCCAAAAAGCATCAATTAGGTTGGACAAACCTGCCCCAAACAACATCTCAGTCCTCTGGAAATCAACCAAAGTCAGACAACAAACTGAGAAGCATGTCTTCAGAAAAAGGACTATAATTCTTGTAAGAGCAGCAGGAATCTACCGTGCCCCTGTCCGGAGCTTCCGCCATCTTCACCCTCCACTCCGCCAAGAGTTCAACCAGGTCAGCGCAGGCTGGGATGATAAGAAGACTGGATTTGGGACATTGTCAGTTCAGGAGACAAGGAAACAGGAAGAGCAGGTGGCTGAGGGCATCTTGGAGCAAGCAATGGCCCATCACCTAGTCCAGCAATAAACTGGCAAGATAGCTGCAGCTTTCACACAGAATTGTAGGAGGACGGGTAGCTGTGATGGGCCTTGACAAGTCCCCACATATCCTGGGTTGCCCGCATGTCTGGCACGTGTGCGGCAAAGACAGGAGCAGGCCCAAGGCACCCATACATTTCCAACCTTCAGAGACTGCGTGCTTCCTTGTGCAGAGGAGACGTGAGAGGTGAGGAAGCCCCACCAAAAGAAAAGCCAGAATGGACTTGAAAATGCACTTTCCAGCCCAGACACAGCACACACATAAATACCCATAGGATCAACCTGTTGGAACACAAAACAGCTCTCAATTAACTTACAATGATGAAAACCATACAAAGTCCATCCTCCGACAGCGATGAAATTAAATTAGAGATCGACAAAAGAAAGATATCTAGACAAATCTCCAAAATTTAAAAACTAATGCAATACTATAAAACCCATGGGTCAAAAAGAAATTAGAAAGGTAATTGCAATATAGTTTCAAAGAAATAAAAATTTAAAACAACATATAATGCAAGGAATGCAGGTAAAACATTCCAAAGAGATAAAATACAGCATTTTAACACTTGTATCAGAAAAACAGCTATAGCAATAAACTAAGCCTCCATTTTAAAAAAGACAAAGACAAGGAAAGTAAACACAAAGCAAATAGAAGGAAGATTAAAGCAGAAATCAAGGAAATAAAAACAGAAATCTATTGAAAAGAACACTTAACCAGATTTTGGCCAGATAAATAAGGTTGGCAAGCTCTTAGCTAGACGGACATACAAAATAAAAGAGGAAAATGAAGGAAGAAAGGGAGGAAGGGAAGGAGAACCAAGGCACTCAGAAAGATAAACCAGAAAGGAAGAAGTAAAACCATCTTTGTTCATGTTTGACACAATCCCATATGTAAAAAGTTTTAAGGAATCCACAACAAAACGTCTAGAGCTAATAAATGAGTTTAGTATGATTGCAGTATCTACTAGCAATGAACAGCTGGGAGTGAGATTAAGAAAATAATATAATTCACAATGACACCAAGAAGAATAAGATATTAGGAACAATTGTAACAAAATCAGTGCATGATTTGTACTCTGAAAACTATAAAATATTGCTAAGAGAAAGTAAAGACGAACGAAATAAGTACAAAGACATTCCACGTCCATTGATTTGAAAAGTAAATATTGGAGAAAGGGCACTTCTCTCTAAATTGATCCACAGAGTCAACATAATCTCTATCAATATTCTAGCAGATTTATCAGTAGATATTGACACAGAACTGACCTGTATTTCTATGGAAATGCTAAGAAGAGCCAGAACATTTTTGAAAATAAAAAAGTTGGAGATTACCATCAAATTTCAAAACTTATACTACTACAGTCAGTAAGATAGTGCAGTGTTGAAGAAAGGATAGGTGTATTGATCCGTGAAATGAAATTGAATGTCTAGAAATGAACACTTGCACTGATGATCAATTGATTTTCCACAAAGCAACTAAGTGCTGAAAGGATGATTTTTTTTTTTTTCAACAAATGGTGCCAGGAAGATTGGAATAACATATGCAAAAAAAACAAAAACAAACAAAAGCCTAAGACCATTATTTCACACCACACACAAATTTAACTTCAAACGGGTCATATGCTAAACATAACAGCTAAAGTGACAAAACTTCTAGAAGAACACATGGGAGAAAAATCTTTGTGACACTGGGTTAGGCAAAGAGGTCTTAGACATGATACCAAATGCGTAAGCTGTAACAGAAGAAAAATTATAAATTAGACTCCGTTAAAAGGAGAATTGTCTGCACTTCAAACAGCACCATTAAGAAAATGAAAAAAAAAAGGCCACAAATTGAGGAAAAAATATTTGTGAATCATGTATCTGATGAAGGACTTGTATCCAGAATATATAAAAATTTTTAACTCAATAGTAAGATACTAAACAGCCCACATAAAAACTGGGCACAAGACTGAACACTTGAACAGACATTTCAACAAAGAAAACATACAATCACTAACAAGCCCATGGAAAGGTATCTATCATTAGGAACTGGGAGAGCTCCACAACCATTAGAAGGGCTATAAAAGAAAGGGCAGACAGTATCAAGTGTTGACAGGGACACAGAGTAAATGGAACCCCCCCCCCCCACATTATCAGTGGGAATATAAAATGGCAAAGCCACTTCGGAAAACAGTTTGGAAGTTTCTTAAAATGTTAAACAGACCCGGCAACTCAATCATGAGGCCAAGCAACTCTACACCTAGGAATCTACCGAAGAGAAATGAAAACATAAATCCACACAAAGACTTGTGTGAGAATGTCTATAGTATCATTATTCATCATAGGCAAACCTGGACACAACCCAGTTGTCCATCACCCAGCGAATGGGCGAAGAGACGTCGCGCAGGCTTGGAACAGCGTACGTCTCAGCCATATAAAGCAACCAAACACTGACCCGTGCTGCCACACGAATAAACCTCAAGATCATTATGCAAAGTGTAAAGAAGCCAGAACAAAAGACTACTTATCATTCATTTATATCAAATATCCAGAGAAGACTAACTTGTAATCACCAAAAGCAAATTAGTTTTTGCCTCGAGCTGGGAGTGAGGATTTACTGCAAGCAGGCTTGAGGGAATGTTAGCAGGTGATGGAAATGTTCCGAAACTGGATTTTGGCCATGGTTGTGCCACGCTATAAATTTTCCAAAACACTGCATTGTACACTTACAGTAGGTGAATTTTATGGAATGCTAATTTCAATAAAGCTTTTAAAAAGCACATTCGATGCTTTAGAAATACAAAAAAAACAAAACCAAAAAGCCCTGCAATTCCACGTTGCTGAACATACTTCTGAGTCTTTAATGCTACGTGCGGCTGAGACTCTGAGTTCCAGTTCTCTATCCAGTCACTTCCCTGAGATCTGAGACTTCCCAGTTCTGGGGGGATCCTGTGCTAAGTGTTCCCTGAATGTTTTGGTTGCATTTGCTAGGCAACACTCACCTCCTTTTTGCAGCCCGTAATTTACACATGTCCCACACTGTCTCCTGCGTGTGCTTCTTTCCCGCTGCCAGGTACAAGCTGAGCCCATCCTCAGACTGACCTACACAATAACTCTTTGATAGTCTAATAATGCTTTCAGCTGCATTTTTAAGCAGGAAGCCCTGCTTGTAAGGGAGTTATCTCTTTTCTGTTATAAAAATTTACCAATTACATGGAGTGCATTTGACCCAATTTAAAAGAGAAGAAAATGCTCTGGTATTTTCAGATAAGGCTTTTTCTTTTTTTTTTTTTTTTTTTTTTTTTTTCTTGGCAAGAGCAGGGCCATGTTCTCCATTTCCCAAATCCCTCCAGGCAAGGAAACACGTTAGCCAAAGAGCTAATTTAGAACCGAGTTTGAATTTGGGCTGACAACGGCTCCTTGGACGTGGACTCTTTAAGAATCTGCAGCTTTGTGGAGGAGAAGGACCCTGTGTCCACTTCCCACTCTGATTTGCTGGGCGGTTCTCCTTTCTGGAGCGTGATATCCTCTGGGAATGGATTTGTCCTTAAAGCATGTGGGGACTGTAACCGTGGAGCCTAAATCTGTCATAGGCTCCGCTGAGATTTCTGATATATAGTGCCCGTAGCAAAAAGCTTCAAGAAATGCCCCTCCACAGGTTTGGTGGAGATCCTCATGCTAATTTGAAAGCCTTTTTAAGCATGAAAAGGACATTGTCTTCTTTTCAAGTGCGTGTCCTTGCACAGCGGCCAAGAACAGATATTGCTCCAGTTCAAGGGAAAGAAAATAGAGTCCAAAATAAAAAAAATGACTCCATTTAAATCATAATCAGCATGTCACATCTGCCCTCATCCTCCTTATTTCATCAGAGATGTAAGTCTTCACGAGAACCCACCTGACCTCAGCACACTTTCCATAATTCCTCAAATTCTCCAGCTTGTCTCGCTCATCCAGTCTGTTCTCTTCACGGCTGCCAGAATAATCTTTCAAAAATTTAACCTCTTCCCTGCTCGTAATTCATTGTGAGATCTCTCTGCCTCTGGGGTAAGTCTCCAAGCCTGGCACCCACCTCATCACCCACATTTTGATGGAAGCCTCACTACTAGGCTCAGGGCTCCTGGTGCAAGTGACAGTCTGGGGTCAAATGGCTCGTCCGTTCTCGAAGAAATCACTCGTGTCCGTGGGACGGTGCTCGGCACTTGGCGGTATCTTACGCCTGCTGCTTCTTCTAAAAATGTTTATGTTTTCTTTAAGCCTCAGCAGCAATGGAACCTCTCTGAAAACTTTGCAAACTGCTCTCCAGCCAGAAATCCATCACTTCCTTCTCTCTGTCCTCTGGAACGTCACGGATCCATCACTCAAAACATTTCTGTTCCGATGCAGTATAGTTGTTCACATGTCAGCGCCCCGGAAAGACCACACACTCCTCCAGATCTGACTCTTCCTTATGTTTATTTCGAGCCACTTATTTACTAGAACAGCAAGAATGGGAAGAAATTAAGAGCAACTCTTGAAGAATGAGGGATAAGAAAGACTTAGGCTCGCTCTCAGCCTTTATTGTGGAGGAAATGATAGGAGGTGAGACAGGAAACGGAGGGGAACTATGCAGATACACAGACGGTTTGGGGGAAGGGAGGAGGAGAAGTTGATCTGCGACATGGCCTGGGGAGCAGCCAGTGTGGACAGTGGTGGACTGGAGTCTGACGTGCCAGAAGGAGGAAAGAGGCCAGGCTTGGATGTGAGAGCTCTTAAACGTCATCAGCTTTTGGTGGGATCTGAAGCCATGGCTGTCGACAAGATCATCATTTGAAAGTCTATGGGGAGCAGGTAGAGTGAATTACAAAACTCCGAATAATCAAAGACATAAAGAGTAGGCAGAAGAATCTAAAGAGCAGAAGAGTGCAGTGAAGACCCAAAATGGGAAGTTCCAAGCGATACTTCTGAAAGTAGTAAAGGAGGAAGTTGTCCTCTGATTCACCCTTTCCAGAAAGTGATCCTGCAGCGTTCCACCACGGGTGGCAGAGGCAGTCACCTGTCTGTGTTTGGGCTTCTGGGAGTCTAACTTCTTTTTATACTTCCTTTCCACCTGTCTGCCGTTTATCAGTTCCGTTCTTCCCCACACCTTCAGAAATACCCGATATCCCCGATTCATGAGCCTTCCTGAGGCTGTGAAATACAGACTCTTTTTCCTTTTTCCACTTCTTCCATGGGATGAAGCTTTTTTCAAGTCTGTTAAATTCAGTTATCACTTGTTGATCAGCTTCCAGTTTCCAAGAGTCTTTGCTACGTGCTCCTTCCCCATGGTGTTGTTTCTCGTGGTTATGCCAGTTTCACAAGGCTACAGGGCAAAGCCAAGGTAAACGTTTATATTCAAAATATCATCTGTAAGAGAAAGCCAGTTTTTTCCTTCTGCTTTAAAAGGCCAGTGGTCCATCTCAAACGCTGAGTTTTTTTCCTAGAATCATAGAAAGCATAATTCTGGGATGACTATAGAAACTCCTGAGGGTAGGGTTAGTCAACACTGTCTCAACTAGTTATTTCAGACAAGCACCTTCCTCATGTTGCAGATTCTCAATAAACACTTAGTGATCGATATTGATTCCTGCCAATACACCAAGATGGTCTTACCAAATCTCCAGCAGACAAATTCATATTTGGATTTTAAGAAAACACTATTCCAACTGCTAGTCACACTAGTGATGGTTTTGGGACAATTGCTGCTTTCCGGGCTCTGATGTAGATGATTTCCATGTATCCTTTCGTTTAATACTTAGAACAATGCTGTTAGATCACTACTGACCCCACTTAGCAGATGAGAAAATAAGGGATAAATAATTGTTCTAAGATCACACCACTAATCAATGTCCAAAAAGATACCTAGAACCCATTTGTTCTCAACTAAAACATTGGGTTATAAATCAGCACCCAGAAAAGATGAACGTCCTTGTATTATGGGAGCGCCATGTTTATTGAATGGCAGTCCACATCCATAAGAGAGATAAGACCATTCCCCAAAGCCAGGTCTAACCTGAAGGGCAGGGCACAGTTGGGGCCAGTCCTCAATCCCGTCACTCTTAAGAACTAACATCACTGTATGGTGACTAACATAATATAATAAAAAAAACATTAAAAAAAAAAAAGAACTAGCATCCCTCAGTGTAGTGCTGAATGGGAAGGTCTTGTGTGGGCGACATTTTGGAAAGCGAACATCATCATTTGTCAACCTTGGTTGACGACCCTGGAAGGTGATTATTTATTCTGGCTGATGATGATAAGATGCAGATTCTATGAACTCATCGCAAACATTAAGAAATATAAGGAGGTAAATCCATGAGCCAAACCCTGAAAATCTTTCCCCACATGGAGTTGGAATTCTATTGGAATGAGGTATTAGGACAGAGAGTCAGGAAGAGCCGCAGAGGGAGTGTGAGCCCTTAGCAGGGACAAGGTACTTCTGTCCAGAGGCAGAAACAGGAAGGAAGCGAGGCCGCCCACCTGCGAGGCGTCTGTGCCACCAACTGTAGGAAACCTGCAACCAGTAAACCAGACGAGACTTTCTAAAAAATGTTCTTTATCCGGTTCAGTTTTATTTTCTCCCTGAACATAGGAATTGGAAAACCTGGCGTGTCTCAGCAGTACGGACAGGCAACAGTATAAGCGGGTTTGAAAAGCAGTGTGCACTGGGTCCCTGCGCGCAGTAAAAGCAGCCATACGAGGCAGGGACCCAGACAGCCTCTATCCAGAGAGGGGGACCCGGAGGGCAGTCAGGCTTCTGGGTCCCTAGCTCCTCTGCAGCCAAATGTCCCTCTAGAATGTCATCCTATGTTCCTGGGGGAGTCTGTGTTTTGCTTTAATAGAAGTATCCCTATTCTTACACAGTGAGTCTAACACTGAGTTATTCATATTCCTGAATGCACTTGGAGTTCTGCCAGCACTACCAGGATTCAGAAAATCCATGTGGCCCGTCTTCCTAGAGTGTCGATTTTATTTAACGGTAAGTAATTTTAAAGATTCTTCTTTTTTTGTCCCGTGTTGGGTTGCCTGCTCAATGGGGGTCTGCTTGTCCCTCTCCCTCTGCCTCTGCTCCTCCCCCCACTGCTTGCTTGTTCTCACTCTTTAAAAAAAACAAAAAGAATAATTCTTTATAAATTTTATTTATTTATTTATTTATTTATTTATTTATTTATTTAGAGAGTCGGGGTAAGGGCAGAGGCAGAGGGAGAGAGAGAATTTCAAGCAGACCCAAAGCTAAGCGCGGAGCTCAGTGCTAGGACGCATGTCACGACCCTGAGATCATGACCTGAGTCGAAAGCAAGAATCTGAGGCTTAACTGACTGAACCACCCAGGCACCCCTTAAGAATTATTCTTCTACTAAAACAAATAGGGTTGTATTATGGAATTGTGGGGGGAAATTCACTTTGGTCATTTTTAAAGATGAAAGAAAGAATTTCAAAGAAAAATTTCAAAAGCAGTGAATGTTTGGCTCTCTGACCTGCAGACACCTACTTCCTCTTGCCAAAGACAATGTTTCATCTTTTAATGTTTCCATGACCAAATGTTTGCTGGGCTCCTAATCTATGAGGCACTGTTCCGTTCATGCATTGGGACTACACAACGATGGGTCAGATGAGATCCCAGTTGTCAGGGAGTTTACAGTCTGGTGAAACAAAGGGACACATAGTGCTGACCCCCAAGGAGGAATAAAGAGGGTAATGAGACAGAGAGTGAGCTGGGGGTGGGAGAGGAGTACTTTACAAAAGAGGATTTGGGAAAACCTCTGAGGAGGCAGCCGCAGAGGGAGTGAGCGCTCCGGGCGAAGAACAGAGCGAGCAAAATTTCCCTGAGATGGGAAGAAGCTGGTACGTTCAAGGCCAGAGGGCAGAGCCCTGCACCCAAAGCTTAGCATGTGAGGGGAAGGGAGGTACATGGGAAGACCCACTGCACCCGCTCATTAGACACCAGCATCGGAATCACACGGGGCACATACATGAAAAGGCAGGTTCCCTGGCTCCCCCCAGACTTACTGATTCAGAACCTTAGAGGCAAGGGCCCAGGACTCTGCATTTTAAACAGATTTTCTAGGACATTTACACACACACTTAAAGTTTCAGAACATCGTTTGAAAGAAAATTAAATTAAAACATTTTTGAAATATGGTAATGTCAGCCTGGGTGACTCCCTCTGGGAATTGATTCAGACGGAAGTCCTTGATGCTATCTAACAATGTGACAGGGCTGTCTTCCACAGATCTCCTCTCCTGGTGAACCCAAGACCTTTTCAGACTTCCTTTATCCAGGGTAACTTCTTGGGGAATGTTCAGAAGGTGACTCATCTCAGGAGAAAGTGGAGCCGAGCCCTGCTGCCTGGGGCTGGGGCAGCCCGCTCTCCCTTCGGTTTCTCCTATGAAATAAACACGTGCTGACGCTTGATTGGGCAACAGCTGTTCTCACGAATTAACTATTTCTGAATTTAGAAAATTGCTGTGTTCTACCAGACTATCTTCCCAGCTGGTTAAATGAAGACAAACAGAGTCAATTATTATAATTTTGTGCAGTTGTGGGGCTTTTTCTGCAAAAGTTAGAGTATTTCTATATTTTTTACATTAAAGATAAAAGAGATGAATGACTTCAATTTTCTTGGAACTTCGATTACAGGGCTTGAATCGTCCCAGAGACAAGAGAGAAGTTGAGAATTCAGAATACACAGCCGTCCCATTAAGGACTGTCTCCTGTATCGCACATCAAGCTGTGGGGTGTGCCGGGAATTTTGCAATTATGGTAGTAGTTACTTTTTGATATTTACCAACTTCCCAGGAAGGGGTGTGTCCGTGAGATCAGTAGGAATGCTTGCTTCCATATGACAGTGTTGTGATTTCCAGAAGGAATCCGATGCAGCTCAGGGTTTTCGCTTCATGTACCTCCAAGCTGTTCTAGGAGACTGAGAGGGGGCTCGGTTATCAGAACCAGAAAACAAAGGGAGTTTAAATGAGATGTGTCATCAAGTCTTGGAGTAGTAGCTAATGTTTGCAAGCACTTCCACAATTTAAACAGCACCTCCACTGACTTTACCCCTTTGATTCCCACGTTGACCCTGGGAGGCTAAACTGCTCTGATGAGGAAATTGATACTTAAAGAGGTTCAAGATTGCCCCAGAGAACCCAGCATGAGCACTGCCATGTCTTCTTGATCAAGATACTGGATTACTTTGGCACGGGCTGCACTTCACATGGATAAACTAAGCTGCCAGGCTTGCCCTCTTCCGTATCTGAGGAAAAAAATATTTGATCCCATACAGGTAGCCTTGACCTGAGGCCTCCTTATGAGTTTCCTACTAATTTGGTGTTTCCCTTCTCTGACCCTGGTGTAGGAGAATAAGCAGACTTAGGTGGAATGATTTTATCTAAAATTAATTGATTCCGTGTGGAAAGAGATTATAGAATGTGTGCATGATGGGGCGCCTGGGTGGCTCAGTCATTAAGCGTCTGTCTTCGGCTCAGGGCGTGATCCTGGAGTTCTGGGATCGAGCCCCACATCAGGCTCCTCCGCTATGAGCCTGCTTCTCCCTCTCCCACTCCCCCTGCTTGTGTTCCCTCTCTCACTGGCTGTCTCTCTCTCTGTCAAATGAATAAATAAAATCTTTAAAAAAAAAAAAAAGAATGTGTGCATGATGAGATATGTGTGTGTCTATTTCTCGAAGTCTTTGTCATCCACTATCTCAGAGATCGCTCATAACAATTGGAGTCAATCCTCCCCTGTGCCCAGTGAAATGGATACATGGTTTGAATCCACCAGCTCTTCAGAAAGTTTGGGCCTGATGGATTTCCAGAGACATTTTGCTCAGCACATCCCTTCTTTTTATTTATAATGTTTTTATTCTTTTAAAGATTGTATTCATTTGAGAGAGGGAGAGCATGAGCAGCGGGGAGGGGCAGAGGGAGAGGGAGAAGCCCGATGCGGGGCTCCATCCCAGGACCTGGAGGTCATGTCCTGAGCCAAAGGTAGACACTTAACTGACTGAGCCACCCAGACATCCCTATTTATACATGTTTTTAAAATGTAATTCTACACTAGCTTGATTTATACAAAAGGTAGTCAAGAGAATAGAAAGTTCCGTTTGTGTTCTGAGCCAAGTTACAGTTATGAATGAAGTCCACAGAAATGTCCATATGATGTATATACCAGAGGTGTTTTGTGACTGTTGCCTTTGCAGACCGGGGCCAATGGCTCTCGGTCCCTGTGTGGGCACCAAGTGAGACACTGACAAACAGGGTCCCAGAAGGCTCTGGGAATCTGGGGAGGAAACACTGCTCTAATGTCAGAGTCACATTGCCCTTGTGATATATGCATGCTCTCTTCCAAGCTTTGGGATATATATATTACCTCTCAAAATCAGAGACATCCTATTTCTGAGAATCTGCAAGAATTAAGAAACCTAAGGTCTTATGAGTGAAATAGGGAATAGCAGTTGGAAGTGAGTCTCTAAAAATCTTCAGAAACATGGTTGTGGTCATTGAAATGAAACTGTATGGACATAAACACAGACGATAATATGAATGACACTCTATACTAGTTAACTATATCATAGTTAAGTAAAAATTAACTCAACACAACTACTTTACATTTATATTTATTCTGTATATGATTTTTAACTGATGGGCTGGATTGTCTTTTGGTGCTCTGGTATTTCATTTAAACGTTCAGTGCTTTTCTGAATAAATAGAGATAGAGATTTATTTCTTACTAGACTTTCTTTTTTAAAGATTTATTTATTTATTTTAGAGAGAGGCAGAGAGCACCAGTGAGGTTGGGGGGTGGCAGAGGGAGAGGGAGAGAATCTCAACCAGACTCCCTGCGGAGCATGGAGCCTGACACGGGGCTTGTTCCCATGACCTGAGATCATGACCTGGGCCAAAATCAAGAGTCAGATGCTTAACCAGCTGTGCCACGCAGGCAATCCTTTTATTAGACTCTCTAAAAACATTTCCCAGACTCAAACACTGAGTGATTTTATTGTGAACTACTTAACCTATAGTCTCAACATTTAGAAAGACAGTATAAAAATTCTGCATTCGGGGAATCATGAACCATTAAGGTTAGCAAAGGGCTGGGTCCACATAAATGTTTGCACAATTGGTGCTGTTGGGCTTCTTAAGAACAGAATAATCAAAGAATTCTTATTACTTCACAATGTAATTAATCCAAGGTTGAGGTGGCATTTGAGGTCTCCTTGAAAACTGGATAGTATTTCAAAAAGTTAGTGTGGGTAAGGGAGGGGTTGGGCCCAGGGGAACCGTGCAGACAGAGCTGTAATGCAGTAGGAAGCTCACAGTAGAGGAAGGTGGTGGCCGGTGAGTCTGGAGTGCAAGACTGTGTCTTTGTTACAGAAGCCTTTCCATTGAGCTTTCTGAGACAAACAACAGGGAGGCTGCACAGGAGGCTGAACTGTTGAACTGTAGAATATTACTAGTGTTCCCCACTTGTGTGTGGCATGGTGTGCTGGACAGTTTAGTGTAACCCCTCTTAAGGCCTCTACATGGCAGGGGAGGAGTCAGGAACTGCATTTTCCGGATCCCCTCTCTCCTTATGGTTCCCAGGTTCCAGGTGCCAGGGAGGGGCACTCCAGAGAAACATGGAAGGTAGAAAAGAAGGAGGTTCTCGTGATTCTGTAAGTGTGCAAGGAGGCAGGGTCAAGGCAAAGGCTGAGTGAGTTTCCTGGGAAGCCCATTCTTCACTCCTACAGACTGCTGGCTTTGGTGTGATGTCCCTCCCTCCCTCCCTCATGCTCCCGTAGTCCCAAAACGTCCAGTTCCCTGTATGAAAGCCCTTCCTCGTGGAACACACCGAGTAGCTCCATATCCTGACTGAAAGCTGACTGATCGTTTGAATGGGAAGAGATTAGAGGTAGACCAGGTAACTAGGAAGACCAGTTAAGAGATCTTCATCCAGCCAGGACTGAGTCACGAAGCTCAAAACTAGAAATCAACTTTTTTTTTTTAAATCAGACACTCTGTGCCAAAGCACGGCCGACATCACCTTGGGGTGGGGGCATTGTGGAGCTCACTCTCAAATTAAATTCTCCAGCCAGATTCCACTTCTGCCTTTTCCCTCACTTAAACTTAACCAGGCTGGTGTCTACATTGCATTTCTCAGCCTTGTTGGCCAACATCTTCATTTAAATCCAGAAGGCTCACAGCCTCAGGAAGGACAGTTATGATCCACTCTAATAGCTGAGCACTTGTCAGGATGCCAGTGAAGTTTAAGACATGGTCTGATCAGGCCAGCATATAGGAACCTCATTTACAAGTCAAGCTGATACAGCTTTTCTCAAATGCATCCTTGTCCCATCTCTACTGAGTGACTTAGAAGAAATGACAAGTCTCCATGGCAAAAGGAAGTCGGGAGAGAGGCAGAGCCAGAGACTACCAGGTGGGGGTCATGGAAACAGCCCTTCACAGTCGGATGGATTCCTGCGCTGGTGCCCCAGACACCTCCCCCTCTCTCTCTGTGCCCCTCACACCATGAAAGTTTGGTGTTACCATCTCAGTTTGCACCATGAGGAACTGTGGCTCAGAGAGCTCAAACACCGGGCCCCGGTCACACCACTGGCTAGGAAGTGGCAGGACCATTTCCCTCAGATTCCAGAGCCCACCCAGCACCTTATTTCCTCCACCCGTCAATGTGTCCTGAAACTCAGTCGCGCTGATGAACATTCCTCAGGCCAGTCTCCACGGAAGGGCACGTGGAGGAGGGTTGATGCTTATGGCTGTCAGAGCACCTGTGTAGAAACAAGTGGCGACTGGTGTGCACTCCACATTTTAGGTAGGACATACTTTACCTGAAAACCTTGTGTGCTTCTAAAAACAAGATGGAGAAGTGGAAGTATATGCCGAGTGAGGTACTCTACACTGGGTTCACTTCGCCGTCCTGAATCCGATATTGAAGGGTTCTGCTGAATAAAATTCACTAAGGAAAAGCCAGAAGCAGGCTCATTATTTTTATTAGCCTTCTAAAGCCTTCATTTTAATCCATGGATTGTAAATATGTCCTACCTCCCGAAATTATACAATAAAGACTGAGAAACCGGCCCAGAAATCTCACATGACCTGCTGTGGAGTGTGCTATCTGGCAAGGTAACTTTAATGTACGCTCCTGACATTTCCATCAAAAAGGCCAAGTCTCCTCTTTTATTGCTGTTCTCAGAGTACAGATACTCACCAGTCAGCTCTCCGAGTGTCCTGAAATGGAGAAAACAAAGTTGGGAAGGTCTGATCTGCCGCCTGCAGACAGCGCCATCACTGGGGCTAAGGACTGGCTCACTCGGGGCCCTCCACAGCGCCAACAATCCGAGTGACCCCAGCTGTAGAAGGACGTGTTGCCCTGTCTTTGTTTACCTTGAGAACTCCCTATAACCTTCAGGATGAAGCGCAGGCTCTGGGACTTGGCCATTGGTGGCCCTTGCACTGTGGCCCCTGCCTCTTCTTTAGCCTCGTCGCCTGATGTCCACTACTCCCCATCCGAAACCCCCGCAGTCCTGCAATCTCTCCACCACCCACCACCTCCTGGGTCTTGGCTTGAAAAGCTTTCTGAGACCCCAACCCCTTAAGCTGTGACCTTCTCAGGTCTCCGTTCTGTCCATTCCCGTGGAACAACAGTGTCGTTTAAAGTTTATCTCTGCAGTGAAAGTGTTTGAATCTCCCTAGAAAGAAATAATTTCTTCCCTCCTTTCGGATTTCCCTTGCAGTCAACAAATACCGCACATTAAACAGGAGTACCTACCTTCTGATCATTCCTTCCCGTGCAGGCCTCCAGATTAAGCCCAGCTGCTAGTCCTTCTTCTGTTTGCTGGCCTGTCAGTGTGTTTGGCACACAGTAGTGGTTTTTGAATAGCTGCTAAGTCACGATGTGCTTAAAACGATGCATTTCGTGCTTTCAAGATATTCCCCAGATCTGGGTGTTCAGAGCAGGACAAGGGAACATCTTCTTCATCTTCTCTCTTTCCTCTTTGGACTCTTCTCTCTTCTGTTGCTCCAGGGCAGGCACCATGACTGAAGGGGAGCCCTTCCCGCCAACATGCCCAGCACAGCCGGGGCCTGATACAGCATTTGTGGCGCCTGCTTGGAATTCTCAGAAAATTCCAAAGAGGCAGGTTTTTAGAGTAATGAACGTCCCCCATCCCACTGTCTTGATCTAGAGTGTTTTCTTCACACTCACCTCTGAAATCCTCAGAACCTGCCCATGGATACTGGCCGGCACCTAGAAGCTTTGACATCAGAAGATGAAGATTCAAGAGGAGGCATATAGAGTCTAGAGTGAGGACGGGAAACCCAAACAAAAGATTTACAGGGGGATAGCCGTAGCTCGGCAGGAGCCCTGCAGAAAATGGCCCTGGGCTATGGCTATAAACTAAAAAAAGAGAGAAAGAAAAGAAAAGAAAAAAGAAATGCAAGTCCCTTGTCTCCACAAGGGAGGTATTTTTCTTTGTTGGAGTGTCTCAGAAGGATCAGACATAATGAGGAATAACAATTTTTCCCCAACTTTGCCACTTCCTGTCTAATTCCTAATTAGCTGAACTGTGTGCTCTTGCAAGAAAGACATGACTAATATCTAAGACCTTCAGAAAAGGGTAATGGTTATGGCAACAAGCAAGTCCATTGACATATAGAGAATAATGCTTGATTTTGGAAGTATATGTATGTAAATGTCTCTTACAAATATGTATTGTATCTCCTAGAAGAATAGCTGAAACTGAGGCTCTTGGCCGTGGTAACCAAGACCTCTGTACTTCAGTGCTCTCATCCATCAATTGGACCAAGAATACCTACCACTGAACACTGTCGCGTCAATATAGTGAGATAACATGACCTAAAATTGTCAAGACAGTAGGGCCTACTTGATCCATTGGGTTAATTGCTAAGTAATCACTCTCTGGGAAAATCAAAGCAGACACCAAGTCAATTTTTTTTTATTATGTTATGTTAGTCACCACACAGTACATGATTAGTCTTTGATGTAGTGTTCCATGACTCACTGTTTGCATGTAACACCCAGTGCTCCATGCAATAGGTGCCCTCCTTAATACCCATCACCGGGCTAACCCATCCCCTCACCCCCTTCCCCTCTAAAACCCTCAGTTTCTTTCCCAGAGTCCATAGTCTCTCATGGGTCATCTCCCCCTTCTATCTCTCCCCCTTCATTTTTCCCTTCCTTCTCCTAATGTCCTCCATGCTATTCCTTATGTTCCACATGTAAGTGAAACCATATGATACTTTTTTCTCTGTTTGACTTATTTGACTTATTTCATTCAGCATAATCTCCTCCAGTTCCATCCATGTTGATTTTTTTAAAAAGATTTATTATTTGAGGGGGGAAGAGAGAGAGAAACTCAAGCAGACTCCACACTGAGTGCGAAGCCAACACGGGGCTCGATCTCACGACCTTGAGATCACCACCTGAGCCAAAACCAAGAGTCGGACGCTTAACCAACTGTACCACTCCGGTGTCCCCCACCAAGTCAATTTTAGCAATCATCTACTGAGCCTGGCATGTTGTCCTAGACACCCTGGAGAATTCAAAAGTATCTCAAAATAAAAGGTAACCTAAAGAATTCCAAAGCAAGTACACGTGTCATCCCACAAGGACTGATATATTACTGTGCCAGATCCTGGTAGGCGTGCTGTTGCTTCGAACTGGGTTACATCTAGTCACCTAGCCAAAGATTATGTCAGTCGTCCAGATGTCTTAGCGGTGTCATACACTGACTGAGATGATTGAGCTCCAACCAGAGAAGAGAGAACAACATCCATCTAATTAGATAGATGTTTCGTTTACTTAGTCCTAAGCAGGCGTATGGCACTCCAGAGTTCATAAAGGACTTTCCCATGTGTGCTTTGTCCATAAACCCATGAGGGAGACAGGAACAATTTGAGGACACCTTGAAAATGAGAGAACTCCAATGAGCTCCACGAAGTCATGGACGGGACAAAATATCTCTGTGGGCTATGCCTGGGATTCGCACTCTGGGGTGTCCTGCTGTAACCCGCTTCACCATGAAACAGCCAGATGCCAGGGCTACCTCCGACGACCCCCCCTTCCCCCCTCTTCCCTCCTCTTCCCCCATTGCTGCATTATCTGGTTTAACAGCATATGGAGTTTTACTATGGTTCAAAAGGCATTTCCCACCACTCCACACACACACACACACACACACACACACACACACACACACACACACACTGTCCTGCCTTATTCTTCTAGTTGTATCTATTTTCCCTGTGCCAGAGACCTTGGTGAAATCATTAGTATTTTGTTTCTCTAAGACTCGGCAGCTACACAGAGAGCGGAGTCAGTCCAGAGTTCAAAAACAGCTTCTAAAAACATGCACGTTCTTAACTCCAGGGAACAGAGGATTGCTGGAGGGGAGGAGGGTGAGGGGATGAGGTACCTGGGGGATGGGCATTAAGGAGGGCACTCGATGGAAGGAGCACTGGGTGTTATAAGCAATTGATGAATCACTGAATTCTACCCCTGAAATTAATAATACGCTATGTGTTAACTAAATTGAAATTTAATGAAAAATCTAATAAAAATAAATAAATACACAAATAAAAATAATAAAAATAAATAAAAACTTGCACATGCTAAATGCTCCCCACTGCCCCAAAACAGCAGTTCTAAATCTATAGATTCCAAGCCTTTTAGAAAATTCCCCTTAGGAAAAATATTTTGATCACAGACCCCTTGATATATGAAAATTTACTTAAATTAAAAATTTTGCCTGCACATTTGTACACCTATGCCTATGTAAATCTAAGATACAAATACTGAAACATTAAAAAACTAGAACATTTTTAAGTGAAAGCTGAAATAAATGCTGAATTTTTATTTTCTATGTCATTCATTAATAGGAAAAAAGCTTATATTATTAATTAATAAGTATTTTAGAGAAATGTATATGATCAAATAAACTTTATTATTTTCTTGAAAATCTTGGTTTAAATTTTTTTATACAGAAATTTTAAGAACTGGTTTTATTTCACGTTTATCTTCATCCTTGGATTAAACAGTTGTCATAGATGAAAAAGAAATACATATACAAAGGAAAGAAGTAAATTGTCATGTATGATTAATAAATTGTGTTACTGATTTTCCAGTTCTTTCTACTGATTATGCAAAGACTTTATTGAAGTAACAGCTGATCCCAAACGGTAGTTACGGTAACCTGATACGCATTCACAGGTATACATATACATGAATCGTTTGTCTGAGACAGCAAATGATGTTGTCTCCAAATGGGTTTGAGCAAATGCGTCCAAACCCCACTTTCAAATCCTTTAGGAAAGTTTTAACTTATTAGTAAATTGTGCCAGCGAGTTTTATTTTTTAAGGGTAGAGGCATGAGTCTCTTTTAAGTGATTCATTCATTCTTGCAGCAAATCACAAAACAATTAAAACATACCCAACCACTCATGTCCAAAATGTTCTCTTCTCATTGAGATTAAAATCAGCTATTACAGGGGCGCCTGGGTGGTGTAGGCGTTAAGCGTCTGCCTCCGGCTCAGGGCGTGATCCCGGCGTTCTGGGATCGAGCCCCACGTCAGGCTCCTCCGCTGGGAGCCTGCTTCTTCCTCTCCCCCTCCCCCTGCTTGTGTTCCCTCTCTAGCTGGCTGTCTCTCTTTGTCAAACAAATAAATAAAATCTTTAAAAACAAAAAAATCAGCTATTACACTCACTTTTTAAGCAGCACGTTACCTTGAGGGGACGAGCTGGGTAGCATGACTCTCGCTTGTCATCTCACGAAAAGTTCAGGGAATTTAGACTTTGTGCTTTGTTGTTACTAAAGAAAAACATGTTTAGATTCTAAGAGACACTTAAGTTTGGGGCCAGGAGAAAATCATAAATCTCCTGTAGGACACAGAAGATTAACATGACCACTCACATCTCGGGGCACAGTGCTGTGAACACCATTTAAAGGTATTGTCTTCATGCCATCGACTGCATCGAGGACGACATCTGTCCCCACTGAACTGAGACGCACCGCAAGCCTCTGACGAATGAATGAACCAGAGACAGTGCCAGACCCACTCTCCCCTCAGGGCACCCATGTGCCCCTTGGAACACATCTCAAGCTGTGAAACAGAGGCTTGTTAGAAATCCTCAGTGTTACCCTGTCTCCTACATATTTGCAAAGCTTTCTTTCTCTTACTTTTTCAAACACAGGATAAATTGTATTGGAAGTCCTGACATGCTCTTCCCACGCGCTGGTGGGTCATTCTATGCACTCTCTGGGGTACAGGACCCCACTTCAGGGATCACCTGTCTGGGCAGCTTGCACCTCGTGATGCTTTATGATACTTGCACCTGACCATGGGTGTTTCACAGATGGTCTCCGGTCCGAGGTGGGTTTCCTCAGGAATTACGTATGACATGTGACCTGTCCATCCAGAAGAATGCTTTTCCTTTTCTGCAAAGGCCATAGTTTATTATGTTCCCAGGAGGACCCCTGAACCCCAAAACCGTTTAACTGCCACTAACCTAGATAATTAAAATACAAATATTTGTTTTTTCTTGTTGAACGATTTAGATAATGCCCTAGTTCTCAGACAAGACACGGGTGAAACAAATTTTGGTCGCTCGGACCCTGAGGAGGGAAGTTTTCCCAAGGGGCAAAGGGACATCCTGTGTTCTACCATTAACGTTCTCATTAAGGATAAGGTGCAGACAGGGGTCGTGGAGATCCAGGGCCCTGGTCCTAGTCCTGCCACACAGCACAGGCAGGTGACTGCAGGAGCCGTGCACAGCAATGGTTTGTCAGACTCGAGGGTGAGGTCACCAAGGTGAGGTCACAGCTTAAGAACCTTGACTTTCAGACGGGCAATCCCCACCAATAGATGCTATTAGCCACCAAAGTTTCTCCACTGAAATCACCTCGCTTCTATATACCCTTCGTGCACAAGATGTCAGCTGTCCCATTAGAAAGTCCATTTCCCCAGCCTAAGCTTTTAAATTCCATTTTACTTCTTATTTTTCTTTAAGGGGACATTGAGATGCCCAGGGCTGAAAGGAAACCGTGAGCCTCAGCACGCTTGGATTTCCTTTCGTTTTGGCAATCACTCTGATTAAGATTTTTATTTTCTTTCATGGCTGCATAGATTTCCAAAAGCAAGACGCTTCCAGGCTGCCTTCCCCAAACAGCAACCGAGCTGATGGCATGTCCTCGGTGCTCTTATGACTTTTCCCTTTGCGTTTATTATGGGGACTGTGGTGAGTGCCCACTCTGGCTCCCCTCCCTTAGACAGTCCCCTCTGGGGCAGGGACTGTGTGCGCCAGCACCTGACCTTGGCCCTGGCACATGGGGTCAGCAAACGGATGATGGTGTGCATAGACCTTGATCCCACGGATCGAGCGCCTCCCCAGGGGGCTGTCCCAGACCAGCGTCCTGGAGAATTACACAGGAAGGAGGTCTCACAGTAACGCTACATTCACTGGTTCTTCAAAAATTCAATAGCACCTCACATTTTTCATCTCCATATTGTAAAAAAATCATTGTCCGCACTTCACTGAGTCAAGGCTTCAGCTTACGCAGGCTGTGCCCATCAGTTCTCATTGGGTGATCACAGAGCAAGTTAGCTGGGAGGTTATTCTTGCCTTTCACAGAGAATTTTACATCTTTAATTCAGTTTTTCTTTCCAGCACATAAATGGCCTAGTACAAATAAAATAAAATAAAATAAAATAAAATAAAATAAAATAAAAGTCTTAGTGCACTTAGCCTCAAATAAGCTGGGGACACCAAATGACAAGCCAGGGTCTTAAGAGCACTTCATATACGTGATCTAAAGATCTAAAGGCCTGAAAACAATGGTGACCAAAGAGACAGCAACTCTAGAAATAGAACGTACCCTAAGAGGTAGGAGCTTGCTGGCATCATCAGATTTTCCATACTCTGAAAAAAGAGTGGGTGAAATCACCACATCTAATCTTATTTTTCATTTTCAATGTATTCTATTACAAGCTTAAAAATTGCATATTAAATATTACTGATCAGCTGAAGATGTACGTGCATTATTAATGTTCTAGTTTATTCCTCAAAAGATAACTATGGAGGGGATAAACATATGTAGGGGTGCCAAAGGACAGAGCGTTGCATGAATGCATCTTTATGGGGGCTGCATTTTATGGGGGGGATGTTTTTTAAAGGGCAAAAACCTGGCAGCAATCACAGATTCTGGATCATCGCTCTCCATCTGGTTTGATTTTGAGAACTGGAGAATCGCAGGTCCCCGTGGGCTTGCGGCAAACGTGAGAAGGCCCATGCCATGGCTGTTCCCTCTTAGGTAATGTTCTTTCAACACGCTCTCCTCAACCCGTTGCACACGTGCACGCACACACACGTACCCATACAGGCGGACCCAGCTTTGTCCCCAGGCCAGAGCAGGGCTTAGCTGATGATTCGGGCTAATCTGATTTTATCTGCACCATGGATGCAGTTGGACAAAAAGAATTACCCGGAAGTTCCTTCGGATGAAACTAGTTGGGCCCAGAAAGGTTAAAGGAAGTCACAAATCCAGGGAATCAGGGAATACCTTGAAGGCTTCTTGTAGCTTCTGTGAACCAGTGGCAAAAGATAAAATCACCAGAGCAAGAACGTGCCCCGGCTCCGCCTCTGGCTTTGCCCAGCAGCGCACTGGGAGAGCCCTGGGCAGCCCGCCAAGGGCCCAAACCAAGATTACGTGGGGAAAGGGAAGTAACACAGCTCACAGCAACCTTGCTCCTAGGAAAGTACATTCATGAGGAGACCAGGTGCTTCCTATTTGTAAGCCGCTCTATATTTAGGTGTTCATTCATAAATGTGCAGAAAGGTGAGTTTGCTCGAACTAAACCATGTACCGGGAATTCAGACATAAATCCCATGCTGCTCTCGCTCTTCCGCGGCAATGCGATACTAATGACAATGAAAATGGCCACACTTGTTAAAGCGCCTACGTTGTGTTAGGCTCCTTAAGTTCATTAGCTCTCTCTCTCAAAACCCACTGCAAAGAAGGGATTCACTGCCTCCGTTTTGCAGCTGAAGAAACTAGGGCTCAGGGAAGCAGGGAACTCAGCATCACACAGTGTCACGTGGCAGAAGGTGGCTCTATCCAGCCAGCTCCCGGGCTGAACGGTAGTATTCTCATTTCACAGCCCTGAGTTCCCACTTCTTAGATGAGAATCCTCAGCTGCCTACGAGGCCAGACTCTCTGGCATTATTTCCAGGCTCCCCAGATCGTATCTTGGATGTGCTCTGTCACTGATCTCACGTCGTCCGCCATTTTCCTCCTCTTTCCCAGCGCCACGTTTCCCAGGCATCACTGGAGTGGCCCACGTGGCTGGGGTGGCCACCATGCTGGCATCTTACAAAGGACATACGAGGGCTGGGCACCTCCAGGTTCAGTCTTCTGGGCAGCCCAGCTGTCTGGTTGTGTTTTCCCCACAGGGGAAAGAGGCTTTCCTCATCTCATTGGTGTCATACTTTGCAACAGGGGAACTGAAGCAGAGCTCCTGGCACCCAATACCTTACAGAGGTGAGAAGAAGATAAGCTCCTTCTATCTGGGGCAGTCTGAGTAACCCACACCCCATGTACTCGGAATATCTCCTCCGTGAGGCTCTTTGCCCCTAACTTCCTCTTCTGTAGCCTGTGTTTCTCCAGGAGGCTTGGGTCACAGCAACGCGCCAGACGTGCCGAGTAGAACTAGGCGAACAGACGAGCAGGAGACTTAGACTGTGTTCCCTCACTGCACACACACACACATAGCCACAAATACATGCACGTACATACCCTTCTCAAAGCGTGTGCCTCTTCACTGCAAAGCAGTAACTTCTCTTTTTATCTTCTCCAGGACAGAGCTGTATTTGCACGTGTAGCTCACACTGCGGCCATGCAGTCAGCTGGTGCCTTGACACTGAGTGTGCTGTCACAACTCTGGAAGCTTCCTTCCCTGGGAAGTCCATATACCATAAGCTTTGCCTCAAAGCTCCCGGCCTGAGAAATGCGAAGGAGGCAGCAAGGAGGAAGGGACAGAAAGTGATGCTTAGGCCGTGCTGAGGGTCCCGAGGCTGGCTCCCCTTAAGAATGGGGAAGACTCTGCAGAGGCATGAGGGGCAAAGAGGGAGATGGGGAGGAATAGAGGCCAGCCTCCCTCCACTGTGAGCCCGCGTTCCCACGGGGACCAATTTCCTTCCTCATCCACACCATGCCGAGCAGCCAGAGGTGTTGGTGCAGTGAGTTTGCAGCAAGCAGGAAGGCTCAGGGCAGGGAGGCTGGGGTCAGGGCACAGGAGAGGGCAGGGCAGCATGACAGGGCACATCAGGGGAGCCTGGACAGCTGGGGCCCCTCCAACTTCCCAGAGAGAGAGCCCAGGCCTCAGCTAACCTGGCCTGCCATTTTCTTGTCCTGCCAGACCGGCTCACGTTCCCCTTCTGTGTCTCACCATTCACATACATGCATGGGTTTATCCCTTCATGCACTATTTAATACATGTGTGTGGCATGTCCACTCTGAGCACTCACCTAGGTGCTTGGGACACAGCACTGAATGAAACAAGCAAAAATCTCTACCTCTTTGAGCTTCTGTTTTATGGGGAAGAGACAGGCAGTAAATATAATCAGTTGGCAAGGCATGTGCTAGCATAGAAGTTAGAAGGGCAAAGGAAGACGGTAATGCAGGGAAGGAGCTAGAACAGAGCTAGGAAGTACTGGGACCAGGGGGGCAGCAGGTGACTGAGGTGTGAGAGGAAAGGCCTCCCTGAAGAAGGAGCATGGAAATGAATCTGGAACAGTGACATATGCTACAGTGCTGAGATGGGGGCGTGCCTAGAGCATTCAGGGATGGCAGGAAGGCCAGTGTAGCTGGAAAGGAGTGAGTTGAGAGGGAGACCGTAGATGCCAGAGAAGTAGCAGACAGCCAACACCTGTGAGGCATGCAGACTGTCTAAAGGTCTTTGGGTTGGCCTTAGAAGGATGCTGGCACAGGGTGTGAACAGGGAAACGACATGATTGGACTAATTTTTGGTCGCCATGGTATCTGTGTTGAGAGTGGATGGACAGAATCTTTGGAAGGCAGAGACAGCAAGATCTGCCAATGGGCTGCATGGGGGCTATGAGACATACACTGGAGGTATCGCTGACTCTGAGCTCATTAACCTGAGAACTTCAAAGGGTGGAACTGCCATTTCCTGAGCTGGGGAAAACAATGTAAACAGTACCTCTAGGGGAGAAATGAGGAATTCAGTGTTAGGCACAGAGGGTTTGCAGTGACTAATACAAGTGGAGATGATTAGGAGGTGATTGGATGGGCGAATCTGATCAGGGCCGGGAGAGATGCCTGGGCTGGCTGCACAAGTCTGGGAGGTGTCTGTGTGTAGATGGCATTTAATTCCATGACACTTAATGACATCACCCTGGGAGTAGGTGGAAAGAGCAGAGGGCCAAGGACTGGGCACAGGTGTCTCAATGTGAAAAGATCAGGAAGATGAGGAGAAGCTGGAAAGGAAAACCAAGGAGGTGAGGACACTACGGAGGAAGGAAACGAGCAGAGGATGAATCCAAGGCAGAAGTTTTTCATAGAAAAGAGAGGTGAATACCCGTGTCTAAGGCTCAAGGAGGTCAAGGAGGGTGCGGACTGACTAGCAAGCATTTGATTTAGCAACTTGGGTGTCCTCTTGCTAGTGACCTCAACAAGAGCCACTTCAGTGGAGTGAGGGGAACAAGAGCCACATCAGAGCGGTGTGGCAGAGCTGACGACGTGCTCATCAATCCCATTTCCCTGGGCAGGAGGAGGACCACATCTACTTGTGCCAATCAGCTTCATCAGGGTCTTCTGTCAGGAACACACCCGAACTTACTCCTAAACTCATGATTCTTAAATGATCCGTCTGCCTCCCCACCTCAGCTCTGCAATCTCCCTCCTTCTCTCCCTCCCTCCTTCTCCCTCCCCCTCTCACTCTCTCTCCCCCCTTCTCTTTCTCGCTCTCCTCGCCTTCTCTCATTCTCTCTCTTTCCCCCTCCTTCTCTCCCCCACCCCCTCTCCCACTCCTGTCTCCCTCTCTCTCTCTCTCTTTCCCTCTCTCCCTCCCTCTCTCTCTTCCTCCCTCACTCTCTCTTCTTCTGTTTCTCTCCCATTCTCTCTCTCTTCCTCTCCTGCTATCGGGCTTTAGTGGGAAGGCTGATACCTTAATCTGATCTTTGCTGAGTCCCTTTATTCAATTCTGAAGTGTTCTAAGAATTTTTTACTCAAAGCCTCATTAAATCCTCTATCTTGTTGTTCAGAGACTGAAGCAGCAAGCCTTTCCAATTCTGTAAGACTCCACATTTCTGGACTCTATTTGCTTTCATTTTTGCTTACAAATTAGCTAGTCCATATTGAACACATCTCTTGTGTGTAATATCTTGCATATGCAGGCAATAATAGCCTCCACACATCACTGACGTCCTAGGCTCCAACTTTATCGTAAAACTATGATCTCAGTAAAAATGGGGCTTTATCAAATAATTTGCTGCTACATAACCCGATCTCTAACTTTTCTCATCTCTAAAATATCCACTAAGTCAGTGCCATGTGTTTTAGTCTTTTGTTATAGAAAAAAAACAATACCAATTTCTGTGTTAGTCAGGATAAGTAGTCCTAGAGGCTGTAACAAAAAACCTTCCAAGTCTCAGTGATTTAGCAGAAAACAGGTTTATCCATATCCTTTTTCTGGGCACACTGGGACATTTTTCAGCCTCCCTTAAAATTATGTTGGGGCCCTGGGACCCAGTTTTCAGAGACAAGAATGTGAACAGAAGGATATGTGCCAACTCTGAGCAGTCCTGCCCCAAAATTCCTCTGTGCCCCTGCTCCTGCTCTTCACTTTGTGGTCACTCTGGAGGCTGAATGTTGAGGACAGAGGTGTCATAGCAGAAGAGCCAACTGACTGGCTGCCTGGGTCCACCTGTGGAGATGACCCACTCAGGAGAGCCAGTCAACCTGCACCAACCAAGATGTGAAAAAGACATGCACATTTACAGTTATAATCACTCAGATAATTCATTGCAAACACTGTGCTGATAATATAAAAAGGGTGAATGAAGACAATGAATAAAGACAATTTCTTTGAGGATTTCTGTTGTAAAGGAAGGAGATAAATGGGATAACAGAGGGGTAGTAAAAAAAGAGTTGTTCGTTTATTTGTTTTGTTTTGTTTTGTTTTTTTGTGATAGGGAAAACAACTGAATGTACGCTTATAGGAAAGATCTGGTAGACAAGAAAAACTAATGATGAGGTCAGAGACCGGAAAAGTGCCAGGGCAACATCATTTGGAAGGGAGAAGAGATGGGATGTGGAACACATTTATCGGGAATGGCATTGGCTGGGAGCACAGGTAATTCTTCTCTGCAGTGGGAAAGGAAGTGGTACATATGGACACAGATGCAGGTTGATAGGTGGATGAACTGACAGAAGTTTGCAGAAATTCTCTGGAAACTTAAATTTTTTCAGCAAGATCATCAGCTGATAGAGAATTGGAGAGGAGGTATCAGATATTTAAGGAGAGAGGTGAAGGGGAATGAAATAGTTGTCAAGGACTGTGAGACACTGAGTGGGCAAGAGGATTACAGCATGTTTGCTGGGTTCCTTTACTGATCTACCTGAAATGAACAACCATGAATTTTAAAGTGAGACCAGGGGGCGCCTGGGTGGCTCAGTCGTTAAGCATCTGCCTTCGGCTCACAGCGTGACCCCAGAGTCCTGGGATCGAGCCCCACATCAGGCTCCTCCGCTGGGATCCTGCTTCTTCCTCTCCCACTCCTCCTGCTTGTGTTCCCTCTCTTGCCTCTCTCTCTGTGTCAAATAAATAAATAAAATCTAAATAAATAAATAAATAAATGTGAGACCAGAATTTTTTCCAGCAGGTAATATGGATGGGCCATGGAATTTCAGTTGGGAAAGTAGGGCAGTGGCAAAATAAGGATGTGAGACAGTGCAAAAACAATGATGGGATTCATAGACTGCAGGACATTGGAGGATCGCTGGATCCATGGATATGAGAAGAGCTGAAAGAGTGACCAAGCACAGAGAGCAGGATGCTTCAAGTTGGCGATGACGACAAGTAATGGTTATTCCTGGCAGTGATGCGGTCTTGCACTCGATTGTGGGAGTGAGTGGTAGAAGCGAGTGGAGGAAAAGGAGGAAAAATGAGCAGAAGAGGCCAAAGAATTAGGATCCTGAGTGTTACCAGGGTCATCTGAGCGGCTACTGGTGCATGATGGAGATGTTGGCGGTTGACATATGAAAAGTGAGTCAGGAGCAAATACGACGATGGAGAGTGACCTAGGAGTTGGTGGATGGCTTCACCAAGGAGAGGCAGTGGGGTACAAATTATTGACAGAGGTAGAAAATTGGGGGGAGTGTTAGGATATCAGAAAGAAAGGTATGGAATCTGCAAGAAGAAGCAAGGACACCTGTCTCCCCACTTTTAAGCCCAAGGATGTGAGAGGTTGGGAAGGACAACATCACCACTGGTGGGGAGGAGGTTCCATTTGGGAAAGCCACATTTCAGGCAGTAAGAAGTAAAAGGATATCAGAGAAGAGGGACACTAGAAGGGATTTTTTTTTATGATTGCCCATATATTCCAGAGATCACAAGGCAAGTTACAGGAGGTGGGGAAATTTGGAGAAAATCAGAAATAGGTATTACAGGCATTTCTGGAGACTAAGAGCTGACCTGGGCACTCGAAGTGACAGATATAAGAAGTGGTTGGATGGAGCAGATGCTGGGGAAGAAAGGGCAAGAGGCTGAATTCTGCCAGGAAACCCCAAAGCAGACAGGAAACAGTCTTACTGGAGTATGCCAAGCTCCCATTTTGTGGCTCGAATGAACGAGTGAGTGAATGAATGTGTCAATCAACTAGTCCAAGCCTTTCATTTTAAGAGAGGAAAGTAGGTCCTGAGGGTCAGAAACCATTCCTCCAGAGGGCTCTTGAGCGAGGCTCACCAGGAGAGGGAGCGAACAGTGGTGGTTAGAGTGCAGTTTCAGAAGACATGCCCCCAGGGTTGATACCAACTCACATTCACCAGCTCTATGTACGATCTTAGGCAATTTCCTTAACTTCTAGGAGCCTCAGTTCCTTCCTGTTGTAAAATTACAGATAATAAAAACACCTGCCTCTCCAGTTGTAGAAGAAAATGGATTAATGAGTTCTTAGGACAATGGCTGGCATTTAGCAAATGCTTTTTAGGTATTACTTACGACTATAAATATGAACTTTGGTCAATCTCTTCATATCTAGAGTTGAATCCATATGTTCGCAAAGCTTCCAATTCCTTGGGGTCAAACTTTTTTAGCATATCCAAATAAAATGGCCTAGACCCCCATTCCACATGCACCCTCCCCCAGATTTCCAAGGATTCCCAAGGCTTGTTGTGCTCACCCCCTGGCTGCCTCGGCTTGCTTCCTGGGAATTTCAGGACTTGCTGGGTGTCTCACTTCCTGAGGCCGCAGGCCTCCTCCCCCTTCAGCTCAGGCCCCCTCGGTGTGTAACCCAGCCTCTCTACTTTGGTTTTTTCAGAGCAACCCTAACCCCAGGCTATCTTGGGACTTGGACATTTGCTCAATATTGAAAGGGACGTGCAGCATGCCCAGAACGGCACACAACTCAAACTCATATTGGCCATCAGAGTGCTAACTGCCTTCTGCCAACCTTGCTAAAGAATTGGATGGCTCATTAGTCTTAAATTGACAGGTCTCCTATCATTACCAAGTGCTTTTCTCTCTTCTTTTTTTCACACCTCCCTCCCCCCACACACACCTGCACACACCTGCTCTCTCCACCCTTCTTACGGGTCAGGAAGACTCCAAACTTCTGCAAGTTCCTGTTACTTTATTATGCAGATCAGTTTCTACTCTCTACCCCAACCTCAGACCAGATTCTCATCCGAACTTCATGGTTTACTTTTCTAAGTATGAAGGATTGGCCTACCTTTTTAAAATTATTTTGTGTGTCTTTTAGCACATTCCAGATTAAGTTCCTAAGGGGCTTTCTCCCCTTACCAAGAATGTATGCATGTGTCAGGTGCTGTCTAGAGCTCTAGCCTGTGCACACACCTAGGAGATGAGCAGGGAATTGTCTAGCAGGCCTGAGGGGCTGGACCCTTCCTGGGCGTCGAGCATTGTCATGGAAGCACCATGAAGCCAGCCTTCATGCCTGAAGGTTCTGTGTTAATCCAGTAGAGGCTGCTGGAAAGAAAGAAGCCCAAACACAAGAGACAGAGAAAGTTGACTAAAAGTCAACAGCACACCTTTGGCCAGCCCCCAGGCCCAATGTGGGCTGACCCTCCCGTGAAGGGCCAAGGGCAGATTCAAGCCACACAGCCCTTTCTGTGACCTGCAGAAATGAACAGGAAATGCGTGTTTGTAAGAAGAAATAGAGCAACCTCGTCCTCTGCACTAGCTAGTTCTGGAAGTACGTGTTTCACTGTCCCTTGAGGAATGGGGGAAATAAGAGACGGAAAATGGGAAATGTTCTTTTTTTTTTTTTTTAAATAAGGAGAAAATGAGAGAGCAGAAGCTCTGGAGAGATGAACATCTGAGGGGCTCGGGACTGGGGGACGGAGGGTGACACTTGCAACAGGACCCTCCCGCCACTGCTCTGCCTCACCGCTAATCCAGAGGGAACCCAGGACTCTGCTTGGATTCTAGGTGACAGCACAGGACGTATTGACAAAACTTGCTCCTTTTTAAGCTTTAAATAGAGAAAACACCCAAACTTCTTGGTGAAAATTCAAGCAGAGTTTGATCTATTCCTTACCATTAATGATCCCATTTAAAGCAGGAAATAAATGATGGCATCAAAAATGTAAATCGAACTTCAACACACAGATGAAATCTTCATTTTTTTTTCTGTTAGATCAGACTACGCAGTTCTCTTATCTAAAGTACATGGTTGGGTGTTATACACAAGTAATGAATCATGGAACATTACATCAAAAACTAGGGATGTACTGTATGGTGACTAACATAACATAATAAAAAATTATTATAAAAAACAAACAAACAAACAAACAAAGTATATGGTTGGCTACATCCACCTGTTTTCAAACACAGTCCCCATCCTTGACATGAGGTCAAGAAACGTGCCAGAAGCCATGCCCCCAGTCATCATAATCCCTGCACACACTGGAAAGGGGGTATGATAAGCCAACTCTCCCTCCTGGAACAAACCATTACCATTTTAATATGAACTGTATCCTTTCATTCCAGCTCATAATCTGCAAAAACGGGGGAGAAAAAGAAAGAAAGAAAGAAAGAAAGAAAGAAAGAAAGAAAGAAAGAAAGAAGAAAGAAAGAAAGAAAGAAAGAAAGAAAGAAAGAAAGAAAGAAAGAAAGAAAGAAAGAAAGAAAGAAAGAAGGAAGGAAGGAAAGAAGAAAGAAAGAAAGAAAGAAAGAAAGAAAGAAAGAAAGAAAGAAAGAAAGCTCTTATGTGCAAGTGCCCTGAGTTTCATTACCTAGACATGTCTTCAAAGACATGACATTTTTTCTGAATGTTCTAAAAATAGGTGCTATGTATCAGCTAAAAATACGATAATTAACAAGTGTGCTTTGAATCACATGATGGCAAATGTCATTTTCCTGTAAGGTAGGAGTGTTAATCATGAGTTCTGAGTTAATCAGAAACCAACTGAGCCTAACAGGAGCCAACAAGGCACCTCTGACTTGGCACGTAGATGGCAGTGTCCTCTGGCAAACAGTCCTTAGGAGTGTCTGAGAGCATCTGCAGCCACGGCTCCCTGCATCAGGGGGCAGAGGGGTTTCTAAACCTGGCTCTCCCAGCTGGGATTCACATGCAGCCTTATAGCTATTGGGGGGCAAGCTGCCACCTTCCGGCTCAGGTAGATGCTGACAAAGGACAAAACATCAGGGCGATGCGTTATTTCTGTTCACAGCTTTGGGTTACGAAGGAAACTAGGATTCAGTACTCTGGTTATCAGCGTGGTATCCAACCATAATCTGTCTTGATTAATTACTACTTTATGGATGAAAAGCAGGAAACACGAAGAAGGGAAGCCTATGATAAATTGTTTTGTTTCATTTAACTTTGGCTCGCTGAATTCCTGTCCTGTGCCCAGCAATGTGCTCAGTGCTGACATCATGCAGAGAAGCAGACACGCAAACAGAGCCCAGGATGGAAGTAAGCTTAGCCTGAGGAGAGATTTTCTAAGCTGAGTCTTGGACAATGAGAAGCTATTGCCCTACGTGGGAGCTCAGAGGGCCTTCCAGGCATGAGCAAAGGCCCAGGGGCAGGATCAGGCAAGCAGGGTTCGGAAAGCCGTAAAAACTCAATGTCATTGCCTGCTCCAGGGTTTTCATTGTCCTTTGTGAAACACCCTCTGAAGGGACATCTTTGCAGGTGACTAGCAGCAACAGTATCCTTACCTCCTCTGAGAAGCGAGTGCCTGTCCCCCATGCATTCTCTCATTGGACAGACACCTACGTAAATCAGGGACTAAAGACAGAGAGGCAGGGATGCCTCCAAGCTGCTCACAGTCCTGTTAGCAAACAAATGTGTGTGTGTGTAATGACACAGGCCCTGACCAGGGACCAGACTTGGGAAAAAGAGATCCAGTCACAGCAGGTAGGCAGGAAAGATGGAGTAGATGCTTGGGCGTCATGGTGCCCTGTGACTCTAGGCCTCATACTAGACTTGACCTTGCCAACAGCTCGGAGAAGCAGAGCATAGCCAGTGGTTCGGCTCACTTCTGCCTGCCGAGGCCCCAGCTTCCTCCTTGATTATTCCTCAAATGTGTGTCTTCCTCTTGCTACTCAGGGTGTGACTCAGGAACCAACAGATCCCCCGGTAGTTTTTAGAAATGCAGGCGCTCAGGCTCCAGGTCAAACCTCCAGAATCAGAATCTGCATTTAAGAGATCCCCGGGTGATTCAAACTAACAGGAACAGGAACCTTTGAAGAGCTCTGGTGCTCAAACTTGGCCGCACATTCCAATCCCCCAGTTTTAAAAAAGGAAGGTGTTGGGTCTCAGCTTAGAGAACGATTTATTTAGTAAAGGGTACAGCTGGGGCATCATAAATTTTAAAAGCTTCTCAGATCATTGACTGTGAAGCTAAGTTTGAGGACTCATCAACCACCCCTGTGGCCTGACAGGCACCAGCATGAGGGAGGGGCACCACGGGTCATTCCAGAACAGGCGAGCTGGAGGGATGAAAGAAGGGCAGTAGGAGCAGAGAACTGACAAGGAAGTGGCCATCCACTGGAGAAGCCCTGGAGAATTCCTCTCATCACATAACTTCTACTGTAATGTTCTCACCTAACAATAAGCCAAGGCCCAGAATGGGTTAGTGACTTGCCACACTCACAGGTGAGAATCGAACCAGAAAACGGTTCAAATGAGGATATTGGAGAATGAAGTTAGCAAGAACTTCAAGCCTCCTAAATTGTTAACTTTGTGCTGTTCTCATCCCCAGCCCTCCTCTTTGGTGCTGAGCAAAATCCACGGTGCTTCGACTCTGTTTCCTACACTCATGTCACGTGCCACACACACTCCCCCTTGTGCCAGCCATCTAGGCCTTCATGGTTCCCGCCATCCACCTGCGTATCTGACTCTGAGCTTCCTGATGGTCGACCCAACAAGAAAGATACAGTCTTGTTACCTTAAAAGAATAATTGCCCTAGCTCCTAAAAGGAGGCCAAGCTTTTCCTGACCCTTATCTTTATAAAAGAGTTTTTTGCTGTAGGCTCCGTATAGAAGGAGCTGAACGACCTAATGCATACTACTTCAAAGACATCCCTACAGTAATAGTTTTTATAAAGCCATTATGTATAATATCCCTGGATGTAAGCCAAGGAAATAACATTAAAATGCATGAAAATTCTGCTGGGGACTAAGAACATATGGTCCAAGTGCACAGCTTGACGCAGGAATAAAAATTAGCACACGAGAGGAAGGGATAAATAGCATGCCCTTCAAGCGAGTCCTCATAAATATCACTTCCATTATCCAGGCTTTCGATATGGCAGCAGAGGACTGAAGTTTAATTCACTGGCCTGACATGTCATTGTTCTGTGTCGTGGATTGAAGGAAAAGCCCAAACAAGCAAACAGTAGGACCGTCAGCCATTTGTGAAAGTTCACAAGTCTATCCAAGACCCAGGAGAATAGAGACTCATCCATTTTTGTGTAGTGTTGGAGCAAGGGCATATCCAAAGGACAATCCAGTTTTCTCAGGAGTCTGTCTCCATTAGGGCACATGAATACATGAATGATGGATCAGGTCCTGAAGTTCTATGCACCATGGGTGGTGCACCACGGGTGCCTGGGCAACACCACATCAGAGGACTTGGGGAGGTGGGCAATTCTTGCCAGCAGAGAAGATGGAACTTGAAATAACCTTGAAAGATGAGAGGGATGTCAATAAGTCTAAATGGATGAGAATGGTGGGACTGAAGAAAGCACCTATAGAAGAGCTTTAGCTTTAGAGATGGCATCATTAGCCTCCTCAAGGGGAAGCCCCTGTGGCTGGCAGCCTACCTGGCTGATAGGAATGGTTTCATGGCAGGTCATGGAAAGTGCAGGTGAGCTCTCTTCAACCCAATACCCGCTCTTCCACACTCAAGAGCTCAACTCATGGTAGGATCATCATGGGTGGGTCAAGCCAAAAACCTGGACATTATCTGGACTCCCTTCCGTTTACCCACACATCCTATTGTCACCATGTCAACTCTACCCATGGAATGTCTTTTGAATCCATCCCTTCCTACCACCTTTACTTTTCTTAGACCTTATCATCTCTCACCTAGTCCACTGCAAAAGCCACCTACTTTGTGTCCTCTCTGTGGCTCTCTGCTCCAGACTGACCTCCCCACTGTAGCCAGAGTGGATTTCCTAAATGTCTCAGTCAATAGCTTTTGTTTTAAGACACATAACCCCACTCCAGCTGGTTAGAATAAAAGGATAATAAAAAATAAAAATTTTAAAATTTACAATGGAACACAAGAACAGAAGGGCCAGGGCCTTGTAGGTAAAGAGAGCCAGGATTTGAGCCTCTCTCTCTGATTTTAGAATCTGTGTGATCACTCTCATTACTGCTGTTTTTCCCTGTTTTTCTCTCCTCTGCTTGCAATATTCCCAAACAGCTCCCATCTCAAGACTATAAGGCCTTAGAGACCCAACATACTCACCATCATTGACTAGAGTCTCCAAATCTCTTAATTTAAAATTTTGAGAGAGAGAATCTGATTGGTGAGTGATCAGCCAATGAATTGGCTTGGCTTGGTCCACATGATCATTCCTAATTCTAGGGCAGGGCTGTGTGCCATAAACCAGGGTCACCAAAACCTGGTCATTAGCAAGGTGTATGAACAAGTCACTCATTTTACAAGTATTTTTTGAGCACCTGTTAGGTGGTAAGCATTTTATTGGGAATTAGGAATAAGCTTAAAACAAAACAAAACAAAACACTAATGCACAGTGTGAGAGTGCTACCGAGGAAAAGAAATGGTCAGTGCAAAACAGACTGGAAGGATAAGGGGTAGAGTCAGGGAGGCCTTTTGGGGGGCAGATGACATATGCACTGAGACGTGAGAGGTGAAAGGAGTCATCAGAGCAAGAGTGTGAGAGAAGCCTGTGTGGCAGAAAGAAAAGTGCAGGTGAACGTCCAGAGGTGGGAAGAAGGTGGAATTGGAGGATAGGAGGAGGGAGTGTGCATCAGGCCCTGAGCCTGCAGCCATCAGCAAGGTCCAGACCAGGCAGGATGCTATGGGCTACAGAAGGATTTTGAAATTATTTAACTAGAATCCACTAACATATTTTAAAACCAGGGTGATGTGTCAGTGTGCAGGGATTTGCCTTTTTCAGGATGTGTCTCTGGCTGCTGGGTGAAAGGAGAGGTTGGGAGGCATGAGTGAAACCAGGAAAACCCATTGGAAGACAGTTACAGGAGTTCAGGTGAGAGAGGACAGTGGTTTTCAAGAAGAAGGGGCAGTGGTGATGAGCCAAGTAAAGGTGGGGTAGCCTTAGGAGGTGTGAGGGACAGATGGGATGATTTAGATGCAAGAAGGTGAAGGAAGCATGAATCAAAAGGATCCCCAGAATTCCAGTTGATCATTTAATTGGTAATACCCAGAGTGGAAGGCTATGGTGGGGAGGCCAACCAACATGGCCATTCTCGGGGAACACAGGATGATGGGTTCTCTGCTGCTGAAACCCTGTTGCTGCTTCCTCTGTAGTTCATGGAAACATCCAGAGTCTTTAGCATGACATTTAAATTCCTTCACCATCTTGTCCCAGCCTAATGTTCCGCACATCCCACTCTCACCTCCCCCCCCCCACTTGCCTTGTCCACACTCCAGAGACATGTGAGCCCTCATGAGCCTCCTGTGCCCCTGCACCAGCCTCTCCTTAACTGTTCTCTCCCTTAACTGACTGGCTAACAAGACCAGTTCTCTCTCCCTCATCTCCACAGCCACGGCTGGCAATTCAGAATGCATCTAGATGCTTCCAGAGTAACTTAGCAGTTCACTGACCCCACACGTAACAGTCTGTGGTTATCTCTTCCAGGGAGAATCTAGATTTAATGTGTGCTGTGTACTTCTAAAACTTGGCGCCCATTATAACTGATGTTGACGAGACGTGTGACCTCAGCTCGGCGATGTGAAAATCAGGGGTCATGCTTGGTGATCCCTATGGGTTTTCCCACTCCAGCTTTTATGAGTCTTTGATGACTAATGAAATTGAAGAAGATGAGGTGACATATCTGTATGCTTGCTAGAGTGGAAATTGGTCATTGGTCATCACCTCAGGGGATTAGTCATATCATGAGCAGGATTGATGCATATTTTTAAGTCCCTAAATAATATATGCAGGGATAGAAACATAATAATAGATAATATTGATTGAATTCATACACATGCCAGGGGCTCTCCTTAGTATTTAAAAGAGAAACTTGGGTGGAAATTACCCCAAAATGCAGTGTCTTTGTTTGGCATGGGCGATCTGAACAACACGGTGGGAGAGCGGGTGTGTGGGTTTTGTGCAGAGGCCCGATCCCAAGGGGATGCCTGGAGAGCCTGATTTCTGCTCTGCACAGTTATTTGCGCAACTTTGTTGATTCCTGCACGAATGACTCAGACTCAAATAGCACTAAGAGTTGGTGATTTTTTTTAATTAGAGGAAGAGGATTCTAAAATAGAATCATAACTGAGGATGGAAGAGGTAATTATCATTTTTGAAATCATCTGTGAATCCAGGGAAGAGACGCCATTTTTTTTTTCAAAACTTTTTGAAAGTCTCTTTTTTGGAAAAATAACAGGCAACTCCACATGAGGGATTGATCCAGGCTCTAAAAGACCAAATGAAGAAATCAGGTCCATGATTGAGAAAAGGGGTTTCTGAAGTGACATCAGCAAGACCGTGTGAGCAATAAGATGAGGCCAGTAGGGAAAGGAAGGGATGAGAATGACTCCCATGTTTCAGTCTTGTTTCCTCATTGAGAATGAGAAAAATTTAAGGAGAAGATGAGTTCCATGTTGGCACTCAAGGTCCCCATGGAAAATGCGTCTGAAGGTATCCAGTAGGCAGTTGACTGTGTGAGCAAAGTCTGGGTTAGACTTTTGAATGCAGGAGGCGTGAGTAGTTGGGTGGAAGTTGAAGCCCTGGGAATGGATAAAAATGAATTGGGCTCATTAACTCCTTGGATTACTGGCAGCAGCCCCAGGCCGCAGACACGGTGTTCACCATGCTCTGTGGACAGGTGGGGGTCAGGAGCTCCACTGCAGAGGACCCTTGACATTGTGGAAGAAAACGTTCACCGTTCCTCTTCCTAGCATCACTGAGGTGTCCTTGGGACCGCATATCCTCTCAGAAGCTCCATTTCTCTATCTGTGAAGGGAGACAAAGAGCCCTTCTAGGAACTGAGTGGCTTGTAACACATGTGACGGGACTGTGGGAAAAGAGATTAGAAAAAATCAGTTCTCTCCGTTCCAGTTCTGTTAGAGCTATGTGGTTGGCATTCACTCAGTTGACATGCATTTATTAAGCACCCACTCTGTGACAGGCACAGAACAGATGTGACTGAGAAAACCGGATCAAGGTGTATACAGTGTGCAAGGGGAACATAGACTTGACATCAAGCAAGTGCTCTAACAGCAGCATAAGCCGGTTACCAGGAACACTCACAGAGGGGTTGACTCCTGGCTTGAAGTTATGGCGAAGGCTTCCAGGAACAATGGATGAGGGACATAGTCCTCAAATGGTCACTAAGTGCTCACCATGCAAGGCCTGGCAGAGAGAAGTCTTAAGCAGGGGGCATGGTACTGATGTGATTATGTTCGGGGTACACGGAATTGTCCTGTATAATTGAATCACAAGATGGGGGGGTCACTGGTGGGAGGTGAGACAGAGTGCATGTGGTAGCCAGCTGTGGAGAGCTTTGAAGTCCACACCAAGAGCTTGGGTTTTATCCAGCTGGAAGGGAGCAATGGGTCATGACCTTGGCCAGACAATTATTCTGTTTCCTAATTATAGCCACAGATGAGAGGAGACAGTTTTCTTCTTACAAACAGCATCCCTCCGCTCCAGGGCACCCTTTTGCCTTGCATCTGACTTATTCTTGCCTTGTCATAAAGCATGGTTCTCAATGTTGCCCAGACTCACATTATAGACTGGGAAGCACAAAAAAAAAAAAAAAAAAAAAAAAAATTTGAGGTCCCACCTCCGACCAATTATATCCAAATAGTTTCTGTAGGGCTCAGGTACCAGAAGTTTTTATAAAAACCTTCCCAGGTAATTATAAGATGCAACCAGAGTTGCAAAATAGTGCTTTAGATTTCAACTTTCTTATGTCACCATTGGAAACGATCCCCATCCTTCTGAGAGATTGTGTTTGTAAGATCTGTAAAGGTCAAAGAGCCAAAAGTATTGTATTATTCAAAAAGCATATTTGAAAAACATTAGGATAAGCCTAAACGACTTGAGTCTAATACATTCCTAGTCCTCAGTGACCCTAAGTTTGACTTAGATTCATGTTCCCTTTTTGTTCAAACAAAGCCAGTCTAAGTAGCCATCTACAGAGCTGAACCCCTCTGGTCCCTCAGTCCGAATAGGTGCCCTGGATTGCTCACCACTGTCCCTGTGACCACCCAGAAAACACAGGAGCCATCCCCCAAGCAGGGAGGCCAGCTGGGACCTTCGCCTCCATCTATCAGTTAGTGACCTACCCATGAAATGTTTTAGAGGATTGAATTTTTCTGATACTTTTACTTATGATATTTATTAAAACTGCAGCCAGATGGACACGTGTCTTGTGAAAAGTTGCAATATGCATTGGAGCTTTTGCTTTTCCTGCCCCAGGTAAAACCTGGACCATCTTTGAGATAGACTAATTGAATACAATAAATAACTTGTTGCTAATATAGGATATGCATATCCATGAACATGCTGTTTGCATATGTGACATATGTGACTTTGAGGGTTTGGATAACACTTTGACAATGACCCAGAAGAGCGTATGATGGCAAGTTATAGGGGGCAGAGGCACACATCTTTGAGGACACCAGTGGGAAAGAGTCACATGACCTAGGTTCTAGCCTCTGCCCTCTGTTGACACACCATATGACCTTGCACAAGCCCCCATCCTGTGACAGTTTCCCTATTGGTAAGGGGAGGGTGGATTAGTTATCTTTTCCAATTCTCAATTAGATTTATACCAATGTTCAACTTTTTTTTTTAAATTTTTTTATTATATTGTGTTAGTCACCATACAGTACATCCCTGGTTTTTGATGTAAAGTTCGATGATTCATCAGTTGCGTATAACACCCAGTGCACCATGCAATACGTGCCCTCCTTACTACCCATCAACTTCTAAACATGAAGAAAAGTCCTTTACTTGGTTCAAATCACACCTGTTGCTTAGAGGCTGTGTAATGATTAGGTCACAACCTTTTTCTTTTCTGTAAAATGGGGACATAGCCATTTACTGAGCAGATCTCACATGTAAAGCAGGGCATCCGAAGTCTCTAGGGGCTCCATTAAGGTAGAAGTGAAAACATGTACTGGGTGCCACTGTGTGCCGTGTACCTATGCTGTAGACGCGTGATTCAGTTAATCAGTAGCTTCCATTTCTCAGGGTTAGAAAAGAATTGACACGTTGTTTTCCTATCCTCACGATACAGCAACTTCACAGCTGAGGACAGGAGAGTGCCAGGGATGTGCGGATTCCCAGCAGCGCCCAGTAGATGGGCCGAGGACTTGAACAGAGACTCCCAATTCCAAAACTCGCTTCTGCCACAGGCGTTTCCAGGGCTGGAGTCACCTCCCTCCATCCGAGTCGGAGTCACTTCAAGTTCCGGAGCTTCTGCCGCTGCCACCCCTCCCCCAGTCTACCTTTCCCACAGAGTTGCCATCAAGGATAAATCAGTTGTCACCCGTAGCGCACACACATCAGAAGTGAGCAGTTATTGAGAATGCAAGGACTTCTCACCTGTTGAAAAAGAACTCAAATTATCATGAAGAACCCTCATTGACACTTCAGAACATAAGCTTTCTTTCGGACCTGCGTGGTGGAAGGCAAGGGGGAGGGGAAGACAAGGGAGGCAGCACTTGGAGCCCTGCCCATGCCCCACAGCCCATGCTGGAGGCCGGGCATGCCCTGTCACGAGGCCTCACCTCCACTTCCTGCACCACGTGCTCTTCCTTCCACCTGACGGATCACAGAGCACATTCTCCCCAAACAGTGAAGCTATGAAGTGGCCTAAACCAATTCTGTTTGAGACTTTTCATTATGTGATGGGGTCTGGACAGCCCTTCGGAAGCTCCTCTACAGCCATTCAGCACAAGATTCTGTACACTACTCTCTTCTCTTGACATTCTTTTGAGAACAGAATCTTTACATATCCAGATGTGTGGCTGATACATCAACTGGATGTCAGCTCAGCAGGCACTCCAAGAAAAGAAAAGAAAAGAGAAAACTGTTGTCTTGTCCACTCCAGGTAAGGTCCTCCTGAAATCCAGCCCACTGACCCTGTCCCCTAGGTCTTGGATTCTGGAAACCCTTTTCTCAAGGAGCCTGTGAGTGACACTGCCGTCACAGGGACGGCAGAGGCACTCAGGGCTCTCAGCCCCACACCTACAGTGAACGCCAGCTCTTGTTTTCTCCCCATTAGAGAAAAAGCCAAGCTCTACTAAATAGCCCTGAGCCCATTGAGAAGAAATCTGGGTCATCTCAATTGGAACAGACAGTGCAAACCTCAATGGTAAAAAAAAAAAAAAAAAAAAAACAATGTCCACTTCAGAGAGAAATGTATTCATGGTCACAGCCCTCCCCATGACTGAATGACGGGGTGAGATCTGACCTTACCCTTTCCTAAGCTTCGGTAGGAAAACACTATTGGTACTTACTCTGTTAATGACTGTTCCAGGAGCTGTAGTGGGGAAAGGAGCATGAATTTTTCCCTTGCCTGGGGGAGCCCCCTGCTTCTGGGACAAATGGTGGCTGGAGACAAGGCAGCATGTCCTTATGGGGCAGAAAGGGTGAGGTGGGAGCAGGAGGAATGGGGGCAGAGAAGTAGGAGTTGATCATGAGAAACCTGATTGATAACAAGGGCCCAGGATTTCTCCTGAAGGATATTAAGGAGCTCCTGAAAGGTTCTAAGGAGAAAACTCATTTGGACATATCTCTGTTCTGCGCTCAATTTATTCTCACATATGAGGAATAATTACAAGTCCTGTGGCTTCTAGCTGGGTTGATGCTTTATCAGATTTTTAAAGGATCCCATGGACCTGTGGGTGCACCCGACCCATGAGTGGAAGGTCATAGCTGCCCAGCAAATCCTTTGGCAGAGCTATGGGTCCTTGCCCATCTGTCCTTGAAGGGTCTCTCAACCCCATCTGCTAAACTGCAGGAAGTCTCTTTCTTACCTAAATGAAGGTTTGGTCTAAGCGTGGCTGGACTTGAAGGTGAAGCTTACAGTTCCTCCTATAGTGTCCTCCCCATGGTCCAGCTGCAGCACTAACATTTGCCTCATGCCCGCCATCTTGGGGGAAAGGCTCCTGCGTGGGAGCAGGAAACTCTACTTGCCTTTGACCACCTCAGCCAATAGAAAGCTGTTCTTAACATCAAACTGAAATCCATCTGCTGGTAATATGCATCCATTGGTCTTTGTTTTACCCTTTTGGGTCATACAGAAAATGCCAGCTTCCACTTCAACGGAGAATATTCATTTATAGGATTCTCCCTGGAACTGTGAGGTCCTTAAGGATGGGAATGGTGCCTGGTTCATGTGGTATCCCCAGAATTAAGCACAATGTCTGATAAAAGTGCTCAGTAAGTGTTGGCTGAATTAATGGGTGTGCAAGTGATCAGATTAATAAATGTATGCCTGATCAACTACGCTACTTGAATGTAAAAACAGTTTTTGTAAGTACTATTCATATCCTCTAACGTCTCATAATCCTCTCTTCTCATGACTATAAAATGTAGGTCAAAAACTCTCAAAAATATAAATTGGGGATCTTTAAGTGAAGACTTTTTCGTAGTAACCCCAGTTCAGACCGAAATATTCCATTTGCGTGGGAGAACGCATGACACTCTCAGAGCCCGTTCTTCTTTATCACGTGGGTCAGGGTCTCAAATTAGCACTTTCTCACCTTGGGAGAAAATGGGACTCCAAGGAAATGAAATTGAGGGCAAATCCATTTGGCTGAGATAAATGGAGGTGGGGGACATCCAGAGAAGGGGACCTCCCCTCCTTACCTCCTTCGTCACATCTTTCCTGTGCTCCCTGGAGAGCAGAGCTCCCCCCTCTCTGTGCCGGCATGGAATCTGTCCGCAAGTTCCTTCCTCCATTGCACTTCGAATTCGGCAGGGGACAGGGGCCGATCTGCCACAAGCCAGCCTCCAGCAGCAGAGGACGGAGCTCTTCAGGAGCGAGGAGCTCTGTGCGTCTGATTTATCTTTATGTCCTCAGCCCAGCACAGGGCCTGGCATACTAAATAGCAAACTGCATTCTCCCAGTGCAGGCACTTCGAATTAATTCACACTCAGCCAAATGCAACCAACCATGGCTGTGTGTCCGCCCTTCAGAAGTGGGATTGCCTTGTCAGGTGCCTCTGAGGGAAGGCTCCTATTTCCCTATAACATTTCCAGACATGAAGAACATTTTCATTCCCAGTAGTGCGCTCCAATTTGCTGCCAGGGCTTTGTTCCCTGCCTTTTAAAATCTGCACCCACTACTTAATTCCGAGGGCCTGGAAGACATTAGCTCAGCCATTTGTACACATTAAGCAAAGCCATGAAAATCACCTCATGCCACTTTGCTGCTTCGTCCCTTCCATTTGGAATGACATCCAAACTCTGGCCTGCACACCCAGCAGGATCTGTGCCTGAACCCTCTCTGGCTGCATCTCCCGCCTCCCCACCTCTCTGCACACCGAGCTGCAGGACTCTTGGTCCTCTGTTAGTTCCTCGAGCGTGCCAAGCTCCGTTATGCTGCAAAGGCTTTGTGCTTACTCGTCCCTCAGCTGGGGCTCATGCTCCCTGGCATTTCCAATGAGTGGCTCTTCTCATATGTCAAATGGGGGTTTAAATGTCACCTTTCCAGGGACGCTTTCCGAGACACTCCATCCAAAGTAGAATCTGCCTTGTCTCCCCGGTAGCGTTGTGCCTATTTCTCTTGCAGTCTTAACTGCAGTAGAAATTACTTTTTTTAGTTATTTATCATTCACCATCCCTTGATGGTGTGATGCCTGTCCACCTGGTACGCTGTCATGGCTCCAGCGGCACACGCTGTAACAGAATACTGCGAGATAAAGTGCCCGAGGGCTGGCCATGGGCCAGGCTCTATGCACTTCAGCAGCATTGCCTCTTGTAATCCTCACCACAAAGCGAAGGGGTAATAATGGCTCTCCCCATTTTACAGAGGAGAAAACAGGAGGTTAAAGGACTTGCCTAAGGTCACACAGTAAGTGATATAGTCAGAGTTTGAATCCATACTGTCTGATTCTAGAATCCATGACCCTATGGTTCTAATCCAGAGCTATGACATTCAATAAACATGTTCCCAGTAAATAAATAGGAAAAGCAACAGTAGCACATCTCGTAATTTTCATGGTTGTGCATTACTAGAAGATAGGAACCATGTCGTATGTTACTTTGGTGGTTTTCAACACCCATTACAGTGAAAGGGAGTAATTCAGAGTAATTGAATTGATATTTGCAAAAAGCAGCAATTTAATAATAATACAACCCGTGGTGGTATGCTGAGTATAGCGACACTGGGCTTATGATACAAATCGAATGACAGAATGTAGAGCAAAGTGGGTGTTAGAGATCGTTAGCTCAGCTCTGTCCTTTAGAGATTCATTGGCTCCCAAGTTCCAAGGTCCTTGACCAGGTGCATGTGATCCTCCATGGCCCACCCCTGCCTCATTCCAGCTGCATCTCCCATCCTTGCCCCTACCCAAATCCCCCTCGGCAGCTTCAGGAACTTCGACTTTAATTTTTAGGCAGAAGAGCCAACAAAGTGTTTTGTTTATGGCAGGATTAGATTTGGTGGATTAGGTGGACCACTGCAGACCAGACTGAAACTCATAGCATGGACCACCAGCAGGAGTGCACAAGGCTTATACCTCATTAATGTATACTTAGTAAATAAATGTGGAGGGAAGAAAGCCAAGAAGGGAAGGGATTGTCCTTGGAATCATCTAGCTGAGTTGTTGACCAGAGATTAGTTGAAGAATATGGTCTTTGTATTCGGGCTACAAATATGAGAACATCCTAAGGGTAACGGATTGAAAAATAGTAATTCTTTCAAGTTGTGCAATTTCTCTGTCATCTCTTCAGCAAGTCACCACCCAAAACCCACCATAGATAAGGCAGCCTTCCCCAAATTGAGGAATTCGCAGGGCAGAGCTGGCCAAAGAAAAGCCATAGTCCTGCTGGGAGGAAAAAGAAAAGGTGACGTGAACGCAATGCTAGTTTACTGCTGAAGAAGCCTGAGTTCTAGTCCTGTCTTGGAGTACTTTACTTGTCCACTCAGGGTCCACCAGCAAGGGGTGGACAAGGCAAATGGAACCTGGACCTCAGATTCTCAACCGTGGACTCTTCACAATAGGAAGAAATTGGCCTGTCAGTGAGGCTGCCCACCCCACCTTGGAGGACTGCTTGACAGTCCGACAAATGGTACACGTGCGCCAACAAGCTGCACATCTGAAATACTTCTTGCTCTGAATCATTATTCCTCTGCAAGCCTCAAGGCTTGGAAACAGTCTGCCTGTAGCTTCTGGAGCAGAACCCTTCAGCAACTTCACATTTTCTTTCTCATGAGCTCTCGTTACTAAATCAAACCACTTGGAAGCTTGTGTAGCCAATGGGCTGGTGAGCCCAGGATGGAAACTTCCACCATCCTCTCCCCTCCATGTCTCCCTCATCCTGTCCCATTCCTTTCTGTCTTTCTCTGTGTTTATGCAAGCCACCTATGATTATTTCTACTCTTACCCCAAAATAGAATGTTAGAAGTTATCTTGTTCTTACAGATAATGGCCTGGTTTTTGTCTTACTATGAAACCACTGCACATTAAGAAAGAGAAGTGTGTGTCTCTGTTTTTTCTCATATAAACAATTCCCTAGTTCTCCTCCAGCTCTGCCATTGTGTGCTTTCTCCTATTCTAAATCTGGGCCTGCAGAGCTCGTTACCTCACCATGGTTTGCACGGTTTCAGATCCCTTTCTGAGCAGAGAGCAACACTCTAAATAACCACCTTCGTTTCTCCCACGGTTCTCCACTTTGTGCCTACACGATGGGAAGTGAGGATGCAGGTGATGGTTCCTGCCTTCAGGATACAGGAATGATAAGGTCTACGAGAGACCTGAGGCTATTCTTACCATTCCAGATCCCAACACAGGCATCTTCCCCTGACCCCAAATCAGAGGGATGCATATGTCCATAGCCACATTCGCATTATTGAGAATTTGCTCTGATTACAGATCTTAAGGACTCAAATTTCATCCTGAAGAACGTAGAGCCTTTGTAATTTCTAATGTCCAGGCAGAGAAAAGGATATTTAAGGACTCTGAAATAACGTAGCGGAAACTGAGATTCACTTAATGCATATAAAGTGATCGAAAAATCCCCTCTTTCACTATCTCTTTTCCCCTTGGGTCTGTGGTTCACAAACTGCAGAGCATAAATCGTGGAGCAAACCATGCTGGAATATCAATAAACCCACATCGACCCGAGGCAGGAACTCAGCTTGCAGTGTTGGGATTTTTTTTTTTTTTTTTTTTTTTTAGACATTGGTTGGCAGCCAGGTTGATGAAAGGAGATACCAAAGAGAATAACAGCTTTGCAGCACGAAGAGGAATTAGAATTCAGGAAATGTTACCCATGTGCTTCTCTCTAAATGCATGAGGAATGAAGTCAGGGTAGAGGGTGCATGGTAAATGGTCAATATTGAAAGCACCGTCACAGTGCTGGAGGTCACAAGACTCCAGGTGTGAGTAGTCCCCAAGTGTTATGGCTTGAATTGTGCCCCTCCTTAAGTTCATATGGTGCAGGCCTAACCCCCAGTACCACGGAGTGTGACCCAGGGTCATAGGGTTTTTACAGCAGCATTCATGTTAAAGTGAGGCCATTAGGGAGGGTTCTGATCCAACATGGCTGGTGGGCTCATAAAAGCAAACATATACATGCAGACACTCAGAGAGAGAAGCTGATGTGAAAAAATATAGGGAGAACACAGCCATCTGCAAGTCAGAAAGAGGGGGTGGAACAGATCTCCCTCCCAGCCCTCAGAAAGAACCAATCCTGCTAACACCTTGCTCTCAGACCTCCAGCCTCCAAAACTGAGACAATAAGTTCACATTGTCTAAACCACTCTGTGGGGTGCTTTCTTGTAGGAGGTCTAGCAAATGAATACACCAAGGTTCTGGAAATACCAGAAAAGGAACAAGATGGCTACCATCTCTTCTGCTGGTATCCTCACTTTGAACTTCCAAATAAATTCTTTACTGAATTACTTCTGCTCTTGGTCCGTTTTCACATAATTTTCCCTACCTATACAAGTGAATGTATGAAATAAAAACTAACTTTTATTATCATTCTATAATAGTCAAAGACAAAATGAACTGCCATCAGAAATTCTAGTCAACGTAAAAAACAAGGGGGACCACCTGGAAATAGCATAAGTACACCCAAAAGCAAAGAGACATGAAGTCAACTTAATTTAGATAGATTCTTAATGGATAAGTGTAGCGATTCCATCCAGCTTTCAGAAATGTGACAAATACTTCATGAATCTCCTCCCCTTCCCCTGCCGTCCCCACCATATGACTTTCATGGACACCAAAGAGGAATTAAGAAACTAGGCCCGGGCTTCTTAAGGGCTGTTGGCAGACATGTGTAGAACGAGAAGCCCGATAGGTTATTTTCCAGGGCTGTTCCCACCACTCCCACACCCCAGCTCAGAAACATCAATTCCCCCCACCCTTTTTTCTTGATAAATGAAAAAACAAAGTTCTTCCACACAGCCAGTGTTTTGACAAACAGTTATGAAGCTTATACTATGCTTTCAGGACATGCTGGACGTCAGACACTTTAAAAAGATACAGTCTGTAAAAATAATAATAAAAATAAAAATGTGTTAAATGTAAAAGACACAATCTTTTTCCTACCTAGGTGCTCAACTTGTGAAAGATTCAGACATTAAAATGGGCCTTGACGATGCTAGTTTGTGTAAAGTGAATGCTAACGAAGGGCTTCTAATCAGACTCAGGGAGTCGGCAAGCCCTTCTGTGAAGTGCCTTCCAAGCAGAGAAGTTAACCAGACAATGATAAAGCAGAGAGGACAGTGCGAGCAAAGGTAAAAGGTGGCAGACAGCACTGCTGGGGGTGGGGGTACTCGTGCGCTCAAGCACACACACACGCCCGCATGGTACAAGCTCGCGGGAGGCACAAGAGCAGACTTGTGGCTAGAAGCCACGACAATAGACGACAGGCAGCCTGAGTTGCTGGAAACCCGAGTGTGGTCTTGAGAGTAGCATCGCATGAAGCTGCACCTGCTGGCAGGGCCCAGATTGGAGGTTGGCTTGGGTCCAGCAAGATGAAGTGATTTACCCAAGGCCACTTGGCTGGTTAACCGAGATGAGACTTAAGCCCTCTTTCTCCCAAGTCAGTGCTGTCTCCACTGAGTAATGATAATGGCTAACAAGCATTGGTAGTTACGATAAGACATTACATGCATAAACCATTTAAACCTTTCAACAATCCAATAAAATAGTTGTTACTATCCTTAACCCCGTTTTCCAATGAAAACACTGAGGCACGGGGAGTTTAGTGATTGTCCATTTTCTTAACCATTATTTCATGGATCGTCTGAATTGCCTTGTATGGCAGTAGTATATACAGAAAAAGATGGTCAACCTCTGTGGTATCTCTGAGATGGGAGGAAAATATACATAGGCGACTTTTGTAAGATATAAGTTTATCTTTACTGAGAAGAGAGCCATTTCATTATGTAATTCTCAATATGGTGAGAATTTACACTAATTCCAGGGAAACTTAACATTTGTCTTCAGTGGAAACAGCAAAACAAAACCCTGAATGATTTCTCTGTTGCTTGAGCCTTCCACATCCCGCGGGTGTCTCCAGTAGCACTTTGGTTGGACGTGATTCAGAGGCTGATGCCTTTGTCTTTGACACTTTAGATGTATCTATGGTGAGATCACACATGAAAGGATTCTTCTAAGAAGGAAAGGTGATTTGAGAAAAGGAAGACGAACCGGCAGTACCTTTCAGGGTTGGTAAGCATCACGTGTCAGAAAAGTCAGGGTCGGGCAGGGGGATTACACCTTGAACGTGACCTCCAATTCCCTGTTGTGCTCCATCAGAGCTGGGGCGGTATGCGTGAATGCACTATATTGCAATCATGATTTGCAATTAATAAAAAATAAAATACACTCATCGCTGTTTCTAGGACAACGTTGCATGTGTGTGTGTTCTATCCCTGACACTCTGTTAGGCAGAGAGAATGCAAGACGAGGGTGTACTCCTTTCTTGATGGAGAGCATGTCGAAGGGAAGTAAACACTAAGGATGAGTAAGATGTTGGATTGGCAGAGACGAGGCAGAGTGGAACAAAAGAAACTACAAAGGCAATGACCTCAAGACTGGGGGGTTCAAAGTACAAAGGAGGGAGAAAAGCAGAGATTTTTTTTCTAGAAGATCGGCCTGGCATTGTTACTTCAGTTGTTATTGCAAGTTCTGAGCTTGGAGTCATGGGGAAGAAGCTGGGGTAGTCACTGGAAGGTGTGCAGATTAAGAGTTGGCCAGGGCAGTTGCTGGACCTTAATAAAGAGAAGGGCTGGCTCTGTCTGGAGAGAGTCACAGGTGGCCTCAGAGGGAGGCGGGGTGTCCTCATGACTACAGTCCCACTGAAGTCGAGCCTCCTGTGTTCTGCTCTAGGAACCGCTTAATGTTGGAGCTCCAGCAACTAGAGACCTCTATAGCCTTCAGCTTCCTCATCTGTAAATTTATGATAAATAATAGTCCTGATTTGATGGAGATTTGTGAACGGCAAGGGACATAATTTCTGCAAAACACTTAGTACAGCCCCCTCCCAGCGTTAATACTCTTTAGATATTAGCTGTGATTATTATTATTTGAAGAGCCGACATTTGAGCTGGGCTGTGGAAGCGGAGAGTATTTTGCTAGGTGGAAAAGGGTGGGGGAGGACATTCCAAGGAGCAAGATTAACATCGAAATTGATTTTCCAGGCCAAGAAGAAAAATACTTCTTTTGTGAAAAGATCCTTTTTTAGCTTTACTGTTAGAAAAAGCAAGCCAAAAATTCACAAGGGAAATGGGATCTGAAATGCCACCTTTCATTCTGAAATTCAAGAGATATAAGTTTGCATTTTATTATTCTCAATTGGTTGTTTTCTTTTCTTTAACCTCCATTCCACCCCACCCCAAGTGTTTTGCCAAAATATTTTGCTCTCAGATTAAGAAATGAATAAATTATTTGGGAGCGTAAAGGACTGATGTAAGTATGCGAGTAAATGAAAACAGAAGCTATTCAGATTAATCAGCCCTTCAGTCATTTCATTTGTCAACATGTATTGGGTTTTCACTCTGTGCCAAGCATTATGCTTGTTGCAGAGGATGTAAACGTGCTTACATCATCGTCCCTGTCCTTGAGGGGCTGTGACTAGTGAGGGAAAAGTGCAGGTAACCAGACAATTTCAACTTCAAAGGACAGAGGGAAGAAACAACAATAAACCCAGCTGGGAGGGTCAGGGGAAAAGTCACATGATATTAAAATCAATACTGACATCCCTTAAATCCTCCCCCTTTTTAAAGATTTATGTATTTATTTGAGAGAGACAGAGTGTGTATGTTTGTGTGTGGGTGCAGGGGGAGGAGGCAGAGAGAGAGGGAGAAGGAGAGTGGGCATCTCAGACTCCCCACTGAGCGCAGAGCCCAATGACGGGCTGGATCTCACAACCCTGAGATCATGACCTGAGCTGAAATCAAGAGTCCAGCGCTTAACTGACTGAGCCACCCAGGTGCCCTGTCCTTAAATCCCCCTCTTGAAAGAATGTTGGAGGGGCTTCTGGGTGGCACAGTCAGTTAAGCGGCTGTCTTCAGCTCAGGTCATGGTCCTGGAGTCCCAGGATGGGAGCCCCAGGTCAGGCTCCCTGCTCAGCAGGGAGTCTGCTTCTCCCTCTGCCCTTCCCCTGCTCCTTCTCCCTCTCTCTCTCTCTTGCTCAGTCTCTCTCTCTCAAATAAATAAATAAACCCTTAAAAAAAAAAAAGAATGTTGGAGTGAGAACTGACTAGGTAAGGTGGAGATGTTCTCCAGCTATCACCTGGTGTACATTATAAAGTGTGTAAAACTCAGCCCTACATATAAGTGATAGAAAGCATCTTTCCAACTGATACCTGCTTCACACTTTTCAATTTCCTCCTTCCGAAAGAAAAAGTTCAATCAGAGCTAAATTAAATTAGAAATGTTAATTCTGGGATAATTACCATTGCTTTCCAAAGAATTATCTTTAATAACTCATTTCAATCATCAGCCCTAAATGTAGTTTGATCCCACCGTCTCCTGACGTGGCGGAAGCAGTCCAGAGGTGAATTTGGATTTCCATACAAATTGTAGCTTTCAGGCATTCATCACATACCAAGGGTCTGTATCTGGCATAGAGGGTGACTTCCAATCACTGCTCACTTGAGTGTTAAAATTCAATGTACAGATGCACAGCTTCTTGAGAATTCTTTGAATTTAATGAAGTGGACTCGCAGAGCTGGGGGGTAAAAAGGGCAGATTTCGAGGCTGCTGCATTTGGGGAAATCAAGTGAAGAAAGCTTAGTCGGCTTCTTGGGTTGTCTCCATGGGAGCAAGATATCTGAGACAATGTTTTTCCATTCCAATCCTACGGACTCTTTTCCAAGTTGGAAAGTAGTGAGCACCAACACAGGAAGCAGAATCAGACTTGCTTCTTGTTCTCCTTCCCGCCAGCTCTGACCCTTACTAGATATATTTTGCCTGAATTCACTCACACCGTAATTTTTCATCTGTAACATGGGTTAATACAACCTATCTTAAAAGGTTGGTATGATGATAATATAAAGAAATACGTCCCTGCCTACCATAAACACGAAAAGATAAAATAAGAAGTGGTTAGCAAACACTGCTATCATTTACTTATTTATTTTCATTATAGATTGGGAGAAGAACCCATGCTTCACACTTTTGGATAACCCATGTCCTAACAAAGCAGGGGGTTGGTGAATATTTGATGAATAGTTGTATTGTAAGGATATCTATGCAGGAGGCTTGGGTGTATAAATCTCTATTACATTCTTTTTTTATAATAATTTTTGTTATGTTATGTTAGTCACCATACAGTATATCTTTAGTTTTTGATGTAATGTTCCATGATTGATTATTTGCGTATAACACACAGTGCTCCATGCAATACATGCCCTCCTTAATATCCATCATGGGCCTATCCCAGTCCCTCACCCCCCTCCCCTCTGAAGCCCTCAGTCTGTTTCCCAGAGTCCATAGTCTCTCATGGTTCATTCCCCCTTCTCTTTATCCCCCCTTCATTCTTCCCTTCCTTCTCCTACCAATCTTCCTGCTATTTCTTATGTTCCATAAATGAGTGACACCGTATGATAATTGTCTTTCTCTGCTTGACTTATTTCACTTAGCATTATCTCCTCCAGTCCCATCCATGTTGCTGCAAATGTTGTGTAATCGTTCTTTCTGATGGCTGAGTAATATTCCATTGTGTATATGGACCACATCTTCTTAATCCAGTCATCTGTTGAAGGGCATCTCAGCTCCTTCCATGATTTAGCTATTGTGGACAATGCTGATAAGAACATTGGGGTGCATATGGCCCTTCTCTTCACTACGTCTGTATCTTTGGGGTAAATACCCAGTCGTGCAATGGCTGGGTCATAGGGTAGCTCTATTTTTAACTTTTTAAGGGACTTCCATACTGTTTTCCAAAGTGGCTGTACCAACTTGCATTCCCACCAACAGTGTAAGAGGGATCCCCTTTCTCCACATCCTCTCCAACATTTGTTATTTCCTGCCTTGTCCATTTTTGCCATTCTAACTGGTGTAAGGTGGTATCTCAGTGTGGTTTTGATTTGAATTTCCCTGATGGCTATGATCTTGAACATTTTTTTCATGTGTCTGACTGCACATCATTTTTTAATTCTTACCACTGCCACCATAGAATTGACTTTCCACACTAAGAAAATTGACACCTGGAAAAAGTAGAGAATAAGTTTATAGACCTGGAGCAGGAGTTCTAGATCTGTAAGTCATTTCACTCCATGGGCCTTAGCTTTCCTTTTATACAGTAGAAGTTGGGACTTGTAGATATATGTTAAATACCTTCCAGCTCTACCTTCTTTCAGGAAGGAAAGATGCAATAGCTGGAGAATGCCTACCATGTGGCAAGTCCTATAGTGGGCATCTATACATGTTATCTCATTTAGTACATTTCAAAAGCACTTTTTTTTGGAAATTGTAATGATTTTTACAGGTGAAAGAACAATGACTAAGAGTGTACACTAGTCAGGGGCGCCTGGGTGGCACAGCGGTTAAGATTCTGCCTTCGGTCAGGGCGTGATCCCGGCGTTTTGGGATCCAGCCCCACATCAGGCTCCTCCGCTATGAGCCTGCTTCTTCCTCTCCCACTCCCCCTGCTTGTGTTCCCTCTCTCGCTGTCTCTATTTCTGTCAAATAAATAAATAAAATCTTAAAAAAAAAAAAGTGTACACTAGTCAGAGATTGTTTCCATTGCAAGAGATAGACACTTATCCACATTAACATAAGCGAAATTCTGGGCCTGTTATCAGGGTCATAGAGAGGTTTCACAGAACCCAGAAGGGAAGCAGGGATATCCACTGAGTATGGCAGCTGAAGTCCAGAGCTTTACACTCCTGATCCCCTTCACAGGACACACTGATTATGCTCTCCAAATCCCTGGACTTGGTAGAAGAATTAGAAATTGTTGCTGTGTTTATTGACCCTGTCTGTCCTTTCAGGGAATACTTGGATGACTTCCTTCTGATTTTGCAGGTTTAAATATATCAAATACTTAAGAATCTAATTTTGGTCATTGAACATCATGATCCAATAGAGTTCTTTTTTTTTTTTTTTAAGATTTTATTTATTTATTCGACAGAGATAGAGACAGCCAGCGAGAGAGGGAACACAAGCAGGGGGAGTGGGAGAGGAAGAAGCAGGCTCATAGCAGAGGAGCCTGATGTGGGGCTCGATCCCAGAACGCCGGGATCACGCCCTGAGCCGAAGGCAGACGCTTAACCGCTGTGCCACCCAGGCGCCCTGATGATCCAATAGAGTTCTTATCACTACATTTTTGTAAAGTGATGAGGAAACTGTAACAGAGAATCCAAAACATTTGGTCAAGGGTGCTAGGCTGGAAAACAAATGGCAAAAATAAAATAAAAATTTTAAAGGGCTCTGAGTACAGTATTTTCGGTTGACAGGGTATTTTTGTTGTTTTGGTTTCGGTTTTTTGAGCACTTTGAATGTATCATCCCACTCTCTCCTGGCCTACAACATTTCTGCAGAGAAATTGCTGATAGCTTTATTGGTATTCCCTTGTAACCGATGAATCTTCTTTCTTTTGCTGATTTCAAAATTCTCACTTTGTCTTTGATTTTTGAGAACTTGATTATAATGTGTCTTGGTGAAAATCTCTGTTTGGGGATCTGAACTTCATGTGCCTGGATGGCCATATCTTTCCCCAGATTTGGGAAGTTTTCAGGCATTATTTCTTTAAGTAAGTTTTCTGTCCCTTTCTCTCTTTCTCTCTTTCTCTCTCTCTCTCTTCTCCTTCTGGGACTCCCATAATGCAGATATTGTTCTCTTTCTGATATCACCTAATATTCATAGGCTTTCTTCACTCTTTGTAATTCTAATTTTTGCTTTTCTCCTCTGACTAGCTATCAAGGGAACTGTCTTCAAGTTCACAGATTCTTTCTTTTGACTTATTGAGCCAGATATTGAAGCCCTATGTATTATTTTTTTCGTTTTATTTATTGTATTCTCCAGCTCCAGAATTTCTGTTTGGTTCTTGCTATGATATGTATCTCTTTGTTGAACTTCTCATTTTGCTCAGGTATAGTTTTCCTGAGTTCATTGAGATGTCTATTGTGTTCTCTTGAATCTCACTGAGCTTCCTTAAAATTTATTTTGAGTTCTTTTTCAGGTTACTTGCAGATCTCCATTTCCGTGGGGTGAGTTACAGGAAAATTGTTATGTTCCTTTGCTGGTGCATTTTTTTTTTCATCTTTCTTATGACTTTGCACTGCTCTCTGTGCATGTGATTGTACAGTCCTCTTTCCCAGCCTTTTCAGACTGACTTCAGTGGGGAAAGACTTTCACCTGAAGGTAGATACAAGGGCACAGGCTGGAAGGGATGCAGTGTCTTTGGTTCCTGGGGAGGCACAACAACAGAGTCTCCATGCAGTTCTCTCATCTGAGGTCAACATTGGTGCAGCTAATTCAAGATGCATGAAATGAGATAGATAAATAACTACAATTTTGTAAAATAAATAATATAGCAACATATGCAATAATGTGGAAACATAAAGGAGAGAGTTAATAATTGTGCATCAGTGGCTTTTCAGACTAGATAGCTGTTGAAAAGATGTTTGAAAACCTAAATAATTCTACATCATTTAAAATATAATCATCTATATAAATCCTTAGCTGTACCAAAGGCAAAAACGTTTGATGAGTGCTAGAAAATTGTTCTAATCTGTCATTAATATATATACACATTCAGAGGCACCTGGGTGGCACAGCGGTTGAGCGTCTGCCTTCGGCTCAACCGGGATCAAGCCCCACATCAGGCTCCTCCACTATGAGCCTGCTTCTTCCTCTCCCACTCCCCCTGCTTGTGTTCCCTCTCTCGCTGGCTGTCTCTCTCTCTGTCCAATAAATAAATAAAATCTTTAAAAAATATATATATATATACACATTCATTCCTCAAATACATTCCAACTCTTCATTATTTGCCAAGTACAAAATCATAAGACATGTTCCCTGCCTCCAAGAAGATCATATTATAGGAAAGGATACAGAGAAGTAAGTCAGTTGAACTACAGAACAGTATACTATATCCTAAAAGAAGAGGTATGTACAAAATATATATACAGAGGAGGAAATTGACTCAGGCTAGGTAGATCAAGATAACATTAGCTTCTAACATATTGAAATATGGGCAACATACTGTAGTAATATTTTACTCAATTAGAATACTTTACGAGCTGGGGCACCTGGGTGGCTCAGTCGGTTAAGTGTCTGCCTTCAGCTCAGTTCATGATTCCAGGGTCCTGGGATTGAGCCCCACGTCAGGGAGCCTGCTTCTCCCTCTCTCTCTGCTGCTCCCCCCGGCTTGTGCTCTCTCTCTCTCTCTCTGTCAAATAAATAAATAAAATTTTTTTAAAAGAATACATTACAAGGTAGTATAATAGTAGTTGCATTCACATAAATCTATGTACCAGTCCCAGCTCTATTGTTTATTAACTGTATGATTTTAAACAAGATATTTAGCCCCAATTTCCTCATCTGTAAGTTCTGGCAGGTAGGGGGGAATGAACCTACCTCACAGAATTAATTAAGATAGTAGATGTAGGTAAAATTCATTGGAAAATAACCAATAAATTTTAGTTACTAGTAGTACTGTTGTTAGTAATAACAATTTTTCCACCAATTAATTTCATTCAAATTGAAAAGAAATATTGACTCACTGGGAACTGTCCAGTGCTACCTTCTGTTGTCATAATAGCTATGTGAAGGGTCAGTGTTGGGTCCTTTGAAATCCCGAGGGACATCTTTGTTGAATTCTCATCCTATTGGGGAGGGTTACACATATGATCAAAGTAAATCTGATAGTAGTTTTAGCACAAATATACAGTTGGCACCCAAAGGAATCCTTCCTTACCAAAGCGAATCCACCCTGTCAAAGCCCCTGACACATTAGCTATCCACAGAGAAGCTTCAATAACTTCTTGCCAAATAGATGAATGAATAAATAAATGAATAATGGAGTGTATGAATGAGCAAGTATATGAATAACTCTTGTCCTTTTGGGCAAGTTTCCCAAACATAAACCATTCAGTGTGAAATCTTCACCACTCTTCAGAGTCAGATCCGGTAGCATATACTAAGTTCTGTCATCCCAAGTAAGGGACTTTCATGTACATTATCTTCATTCAATTTCTCAACAACCTTTTGAATTAGGATAGCATTAACCCCATTTTGTGAGTTTGGGAATGGAAATCCAAAAAGATAAAGTGTTTTATCCAAGAATTACAATGCTGATTTGGCAGAGTTTGAATCCAACCAATTGCATTCTCTATTTAGTGATGCAGTTCTTAGGAAAGTTGTGAACTCAAAGTCTTTTCACCAAAATCCACCCCTCTTTCTCTTTCACTTTTTTCTTTTAAGGCACAGCTGTCTACAAGCCACCTATTCTAGAAACCTAGACATCAACAGAGAATCCACATCTTCCTCCACTGCCTTTCATTTTTGATGAATTACCAATATTTATCAATACCCATCCTAGAAATCTCAAATATTTCCCTCCTTGTTCCTCCTGCATGCTGTTCTCTTTGTTCAGCCCCCTGTCTTCTTTCTCCTCATCTAATCAAATTGCCTTAGAGTCCTGAGCCCTCCAGCCTCTGTCAACTTAATTTCATCCTCACACAACAGTCTTCATTGAACTTTATGGAACACATGGATGATAACCTCACTCTCCTGCTTTCTATTCTTCAATCACTTCTCTTTTCTCATAAGAAAAATATGCATGAAATATGAAGCCATCATGGGCTGATTCCTCCCAGTGTATCCATTTTCATTACACACTGTTTATCCCCTCCTATTGCTATTACCCTGCCCTACCACCACACAGTGCTTACTGTAAGTCAATACCATGTGTCAAGAAATGTTCTAAGTGCTTTACATCTAATAAATTCTTCAATACCAAAGCAAAACTATGAGATAATTGCTATATTAGACTATGAAGTCTGTGGGAGAAGAAACCATATGACCATGTCTTATTCAACTATTCATTCTCGATGCCTACCACAGAACACGGTCTATAGTAGGTACTAAGTGAACATTTGTTAGATAGGTGGATAAATGAATGGATAGATATAGTATGGGATAAAGGTGTTTAATGCTGATACTAAAAATAATCTAAAATTAAATGCTACAGCAACACTGAGCCCAGTAAATCAGAACTCCATACTCTTCTTGTATGCCAGTTTGAAATCTCTGTGTCAATCTTATTTTCAACACGCCGGTTGAAATATAGATTCACAAAAACTCCAGAACTTAAAAATGATAAACTAATAGTGAATGAATGTAAAATACTGCTTATTCTCTCCTTTCCCAAGATCTTATGAAGCTTTGCCATGCAACCTGATGAGAAGACCACAGTCAGGCGTGAAGTCTATGAGTCCAGCCAATTGCATCCAACCAAGACCAGGGAAAGGAGACCTGCCATAAAGAATAGCTGTTTCTAAATCTCTCAGTAACTGAGCTGATTTGCATTTTTCCCTTCAACACGAACTGATTTTAAGTGCGAGAAAAATCAACTTCTGTTTTGTACTCTAATGGGAGGATAAAAGTTATACAACCATGAATTCCACTGATTAGACATTCCTGCTCATTTTCTGCTGCCTGCTGGCCATTTGGTAGCATTTTAATTTAACTTTCCACTTGCATGTTCTCCATTAATATTTATGAAATGATTACTAGATGTGGCTCAGTCTTTAAAGACTGGATTTGAAGCACTAGGCAAAATACATTTGCTAGTAGTTGTGAACAAATAATGCTATAACAAGCTGTTAGGAAGCTTTCATTTCTTAATGGATCTCTTTTTTTTTTTCTGAAGCTAAGATAATTAAAAAGCAGTATGTGCCTAGTCAGCAGGTAGAAATTTTAATAATTACACTAAACATTGTATATTACAGGAATCCTTAGGCCTGTATCCCTAGACTTTAGTCCAATTCCTGACTTTTGAATAAAACCTGTGGATTCTTAAAAGCCCATTAGAAAAAGAGAGATCTTGATTCCCAGTACCTACATTAACATAATAAAAACTAGTATAGATAATGTTCTTTATAACTGAAAAGGTTTTTTTCACATTTTTTAAAAATTGTATCCTCACAACACCTCCATGAGACAGGTGTGGTCATTCCTCTTATTTTATAAATTAGAGTTTTTAAGATAAGAGGGCTTAAGTAATGTCATTCATTTAATAAATACTGTCTGACTGGCAGCCCAGTGCCAGACTCTGTACTTGGTTCTTTCATTGAGAGGATACATGTTACAGTCTGTCCATCTATGAGCTCGTGATTCAAGTAAACAGATCATGGCAGGGTGGCGAGTGTTTAAAAGAGTGACAGCAGTGGAGGTCTGTGTAAGTTTCAATATAAAACCAAAGAGGAACTGACCATAATTGAAATGGGGAGTAACAAGAGGGGTTCTGGAAAGTTAATAAAGTTCTGAAGCTGCCTCCTAGGACCATTAATGAAATACAACATAGAGGCATAAAATACCCTTACTTATCAGAAAACTGCTTATGGCCTGATCCATAGCAGCAGAGAGCAAGGTGGGAGGGGCCACTTGGAGAAGGAGACATGAACCAGATCACAAAGGGCCTTCTAGGTCACATGTTATTTTTTAAGGTGATGAGGAATCATTTTTTAAATATTAAGCAGGGCAGTGAAATGACAAACTCTGTGGGCTGGATAGGTTGTTCAGTAACAGCAGCTGACTAAACCAGAGAGTAAGAGACCAGAGGCAAGAGGACCAGTAGAAGTCCAAGAAAGGAGTGACAAGGGCTTGAACTTGGCCATGGGGCAGGGACAGTGGGGATGAAGGTCAAGCTGCCAGAAAGTGGCAGAGCCTATTATGAAACCAAATCCTGTGTATCCAAATGCCATGTTCTGTGCACCACACCGCACTGTCTTTATAAGACACGCTTTAAAGACCATCTTTTATAGACACAAAGAAACCAATAAGATAGTGTCCAAGGATGATGAAACCATACTGGGTATCAAAGCTGAACAGAGAGTTTACTATCACAAGGCAGAGTTACACTGATCAGGCTCCGTTTCAATCATCTTTGTGTGAGCCTGGCTCATGCCAAAATCAGAAAAGAGGAGCCCTTTGACTCTCTCATCTCCTTCCTCCCTGTCTGTATGATAACATTTTCCCTGAATTGGCTTCAAATGTAACTTCACTCCAAGGTGTACCAGCCTGAAGAGCACTTGAATACTTGGGTCCGGGAGGTTTCATCTCTGACGGTGGAAGTCCTGGAACTTTATAAGATACTGGGGAGATTGTTGGCTACACCAGAGAGCCTTGGTCATAACTGTTCTTCCTGTTTGTATTAATCTCCGCCTTTGTGGTATCATGTGAGGGCTTCCAGAACAGCTCCTGTTACTCCCATTAGTTCAGTTCTTCCTTCTCCTGGCTTGGGCCACTCAAGATTCAGAGCTTTCTAGTAGGTCCCCTGGAAGTTTGCAGGTAAAACATAATTTTCTTTAAGAGACAAATTCATGGAGTCATTATCCAATATTGTTATGGAATAATGACTAATCTTCTGCATGAGGAGCTTGGTGGATAAAAGGAAATAGAACAGTGGACCCTTCGACTTTATTGGTAGCAAAGGGCAAGGACTTATGGAAAGAGTGTATTAGCCATCTTCAGACTTTGTTGAGGTGTCATGTTTGAGGAAAAGTAGATTATCTCATTCATACATACACGCACCTATGCAAACACGCACACGCATGCACACACACACACACACACACACACACGTTGCTACAAGTAGGAAGGAACTGGAAGAATTACCCATTTGTTCATGACTTCCTGTCACAAAGAGAGTTGTCCTATGGTGGCCACATTTTTCAAACCAAAATCATAACTTATTTCTGAAAAACTTTCCCTTTCACTATTTTTCTTTAGTAAAGTAAATGTTTCATAAAGTCCAAGTGATCATCATAGCTTAGTTCACCTGATGCCTGGAGAACAGTAGATTTGGTCCCCTAAGTCTCCTCCCCTCACCCTTAACAGGACCTTGTTCTCATTTAACTGAAGTGACTGTGGCTCTTTGGTATAAATGCCTATTCTTTCCTCCTCCTCAAAATATTTGTTTCTACTCTACTGTCTTCTTTTAATACAGTGAAACAGCATAACAAAAATTTCCCAGGATCAGGAGTATGACAGACAGAAGACCGACCTCCAGCACTGACTAGTCCAAACTCTGTGACCCAGGGTAAGTTCCTCCATGTTTTTGACCCTTGGATTTCTCATCTGTGAAACATGGGTAACAGTATCCCCTGTGAAGCTTCAGAAATATAACAACTGCTCAGTAAATATTTGCTCTCATTCCCTCCCTTGGCCTTCATTTTCTCAACATTGGAAGTCTTGGTGCCATCATTCCTAATACCAGCATTCTTCCTAAAGTTGTTGTCACCCTTTGCACTATCTTTTCATCAATAACAATTTCTGAACAGACTCCAAGAGCCAGTTCCATCTCATCCAGTCCTGGAAGAGATATCATGTAAATTTCTCTTTTTAATATAAGTAAATATAATGTTTGTATCCCATGGTTTATTTCAGATTAAAATACAGCATTTCACAGGAGGCAAGAGTTTATTTTATTTGGTTGTTTAAAATAAAAAAACAACATCAATGTTTCTACATTTCTGTAGTTTCTCTGACATCAATAAAGCAAAACCCATTATTTTCAAAGCTCATTTTGGTGCTTATAAAAGAGAAATGAGTATATTAATGTTGGAACTTAAAATATTCACAGTGAGGAAGGAAGCACTGATCATTTTTCATTTATGCATTTTGAAACCGTGGGCCTGAAGTGGTAATATATTTATGAGCTGCTTTGAGAAGGAATGCAATTATTAACTGGGCAGCATGAAAGAGAATTGATTAACTGAAGAGCTCTTTTCTATGCTTCAGATGCCGCACACCACCTTGTAAACACTTAAAAAATACTTTTGCCTTCAAGGCGGCTCAATTCAGTTCAACCAACATTAAGATGAAACTAGCACAAGATACTTGGGATGTTGCTTATTAGAAAAATCTTATGTTCCTCCCCTGCCCCTCCTTCTTCCCCAGCTTTATTATTCTTCAAGAGCTAGCTCAGATATCTATCTGTCATCTCCTCCAAGAGCCTTCCTCTGATCCTTGCAGCTGGGTTTCATGCTGCTATTCTCATCCTCCTGGCCATGTGCTGCTATGCACACGGCACCCCTGCATGGCATCATACTGTTCTCTTTCTTCAGTTGTCACCCCCAGCCATTGTGAGCTCCTTAAGGATAGGGATCATTTCTTTTATGGCTAAATCCACAGCACCTAGCCCAAGGTCTAGCACACATAGGCATTCACTACGTGTTTGTTAAACAGAACAATAAATGGACGAGTCAATGAATGAATCAAAGAATGAGTTGAAGAGCCTATTTAATCAAGCATTTTAGTGAATGATACACAGAAGGCGTTGACTGGCCTAGTGCCAGTGAACAGGTAACTAACTAGGACAGGACACTGAACTAAAGAGAGATTATTTTCAGTACTACATGTGAGTATCTCTGCATCCATTAGCAGCTGCTATAATGTGCTTCTTGCACCTAAAAAAATCATATTTTAAAGTAAGATTGAAATATGATTCAATCATTGTAGTAGTGATGATGATAATAACGTGTTGTACATTCCTGTACATTTGTCCAGAGCTTCACATTTACAAATAATTTTTAAATATGTTAGCTCAAGTAATTGTCCACATATTATAGAAAAGAAATAGAGAGTTCCAAGAAGCCATGGAACTTTCCCTGTGGGCTCTCAGGTTCTTTATAACACCAGGATCTACACTGGTCTACTGGTCTACTATCCCACGCGAGGTGACAGTGTTCTTTGTGATTATTACGGGGCTGGATTCTCTGCTGAGACACACATGTTTTTCTGATAATTGACGACAATTAAAGGGTAAATTTGTCAAAAAATTAGCCAAAATGATAAGTTCCCTCAGTCAAAATCCTCACATAGTGGTGATTTTTGTACACAGTACTGAACAGGGCCAGTACTCAAACTTTTTATAAATCTCACAGCATTTGAATCCATTCCTCAGAATGGATTTTACTTTTTCAATGATTCTGTGTATCTTTATATTGTTATCAAATTTATTCTCATTTTTCACACTTTCACTTTTTAATCTCTAATTTATTTTCAGACAATTATGCTAATTTCCACTTTCCTAAAAATTGTATGACATTTCTAATTTTTATATAAATGAAAAATTTTCAAAAGTAGATGCTAAGAATCACAACCTCAAATGTGGATGATTTCTTAGCACTCCACGTTGATTTTTTTTTTTAAGATTTTATTTATTTATTTGACAGAGAGAGAGAGACAGCCAGCGAGAGAGGGAACACAAGCAGGGGGAGTGGGAGAGGAAGAAGCAGGCTTCCAGTGGAGCAGGGAGCCTGATGCGGGGCTCGATCCCAGAACGCTGGGATCATGCCCTGAGCTAAAGGCAGACGCTTAATGACTGAGCCACCCAGGCACCTCTCCACGTTGATTTTTTAAATCGATGTTAAAGCAATCTGTCCATTCTCTAAGCTCTTTTACTAAAATATATTTTAACTTTAAATTTATCAGTTATTCTTATTTTGCTTCTTTTGTTTTCACCACAGTAAACTCTAAATTTATTTTATTTTAAGGCACTTTCACCTAATATGAGCATAAATTTGGCTACCGCATAACATTGTATTGCCATCATTTGATAAGACTTCTGAAGTCTGAATTAAAGCTCTCATTAAAGTAATGTGTGATGTAAATTGAAAGAGAGAGTTTAACCATAGGTTTACACAAATGAACTCAAATGAATATTCCTAATGAAAACTTACGTAAAGATTCATAAAGGATTAAAAAGACTGTGCAAAATATAATGAATGGTTGAAGATGGGTAAAAATGCATAAAATTACCCCCATGATGCACCAAATCACTAATACATAAAAACATTTATTTTTGCTCCATATGCTTTTTCTAAGTAATAAAGTAAGTATATTGGTGGGATATCTCAATCCATAATCTAATAAATGAACCTCGTGATATTATGATGAAAAAATTTTAGTGATGGGGCGCCTGGGTGGCACAGCGGTTAAGCGTCTGCCTTCGGCTCAGGGCGTGATCCCGGCGTTGTGGGATCGAGCCCCACATCAGGCTCCTCCGCTGGGAGCCTGCTTCTTCCTCTCCCACTCCCCCTGCTTGTGTTCCCTCTCTCACTGGCTGTCTCTATCTCTGTCAAATAAATAAATAAAATCTTTTAAAAAAATGTTTCTTAAAAAAGAAAATTTTAGTGATAGATTACTGAGGAACTTTTTAATTACCCTGGTAGGTTTCATTTATTTGTTTATTTTTGATGAGGGTAGTTTCTTCCCTGAAGATCATGTCAATAGTCCTGGTCAAAAAATGTTGGGGAGAAGATGCTATTATTACCTCCATCTTACAGATGAGGAGCAGTCTGATATGAAATATGTTCAAACTGAGGGCTTCAGAGGGGAGGGGGTGGGGGAATGGGATAGACCGGTGATGGGTAGTAAGGAGGGCACATATTGCATGGTGCACTGGATGTTATATGCAACTAATGAATCATCGAACTTTACATCAGAAACCAGGGATGTACTGTATGGTGACTAGCATAATATAATAAAAAAATATTATTATAATACAAAAAGGAAATATGTTTACAACTAATGGTAACATAAAGCAAAATAAAGAAGTGCTGAAGAGACATATAAATAACACAGCTAGGAAAGAGAAAGGAACAATCAGTTCTGGCAGGAAGGACAACCCCTAGAAGATGTAATAGAAAAGTTGTATTTTAGCTGAGATGTGAAGAATGAGAAAAAAAATTCACCAGATATAAGTAGTTAACTGTAAGGCCACATTGCCATAATAACAGCACTATCGGGTCAGCTCCATCATCAGACCATCAATAAAGCTGTGTCTACTTGACCAAAGCAAACTTCTCTTGTGGATTTGGTAGGCTCTAGCAGGGACAGTATGCAATAGAACAATTTCTCATTCAGCCCATGATATTTGTCTGCCTTGTACTTACACACCATGTTTCCAAGCCTGTAGGACGCTGTGCGTGTGAGTGCACAAAGAACAGAAGACAATGAATAGAAGCCAACATTCTTTTCACACACCAGTGCGAATTCATTGTTGCCATTGACTTTGGAGAGAATGTCAAAGAATGGAGTCCGGGAAGCTCACCCGAACTGGGAAGATGGTTTCCCAAAACAAAGAAAAACCAAATCATAGCTGATAAGGGAAAGAAGTTCTAGCCAGAGTCAGGGACACACATCTGGCCTGAAGAATAAGACAAGACTTAATATGAAAAAATGAATCTTGAGGATAAATCTGAAGGAGGTCGATATGGAGAAAAAGGTATGAAGATAAAAACTACGATCAGGACAGAGATATAGACTCGCACCTATGTGGGGCATTTCTGAGAGTTAAGATTTGACCTTCTACGGATCTGACCGAGATTCAGAGGGTTGAGGGCCAAGGACAAGCACAGCTTATTCACAGCTATGGAGCAAAGCATGGCTGCCTAAGAAGAGAGACTTTCAGAATTACAGCCTAGTCTGAACACAGAACAAGTTGAGAACTAAGTGGTTCGGGTTGAAATCTAGGTCACCAAGTTCAAATAAGATAAATCCAAAGGGTCAAGATCAGGCAGATAAATGGTGAAGACACAAAGGAGCCAAAGGAAATAGAACTTAGGTCCAGAGTACTGATCCCATTGACCACTGACGTACTGCATCAGAGGAACTAGGCCCTGTAGGTTGGGGGGCGCGGGGATGCCCATTCCAGACGTTCAGGGTATCACGGAAAGTGGGCACCAAGCTCGCAAAGAAGCCATACACATGCCCTGTGGCTCTCTCAGAGGATTAATAATTTAGTTTCAATATCATGGGCAGTTTACCTATTCTAAGTAGCTAACAATTTATAATTTTCTATACATACTCCTTACTGGCGGCTCATTTGCTTTGAAACCAACTTGCTGGAAGGAGAGCTGAAGTATGATTAGTTCCATATACCAGGAGTGACTGTGCCAAGCTCTCTGAGATATTCCAACCAGTGATGTTCTTTAGATTGTTTTCTGGTATTTGCAGATGTAAAGGCCTCCCATTGCTAAGAAAAGCAAGTATGTCCGTCCACTCTGTGTTCGCCCCTCACACAAGGTAATATAGAACTTTGAGAGTACAATTTCCTATTCATTTTCTGCCTCCTACCCACCAAAAGAATGATTGTGCCATGTCATATGAATGGGCAGCAGGATGCTAGAAGTCTCTTTCAGAAGTCTAGCTTTCTCTCCCTGCTTACTTCCCCAATATTATTTTCCACTTTTGGAAAGCTTCTGGCTTTGTGAACTCACAGCAGCAAACCATGAATGATAGATGAGAAGAAAAAGTCCATCCTTCCCAGCTATTAAACTGAGAGAGTCCAGACAATGTTTCCATTCCCTCAGACAAGCTCAATAATTTGTAGGGGTACCAATAATATGAAGAACAACAAAAATGTATATTGGACAGCAGAATTATTTGAACAGGGGTGGAGGAAAGAAATAAAAGAAAGGGAGAATTAAAGAAAAAATTTACATTGCAAAGGGGATTTTTTTCCTTTCATGTTCTCAACCCTTTCATCTACATCAGAGAGTAAAAACTGTTTACTTACACACACACACATGCACACACACATGCACACACACACACACACGCACATCCCCCACCTGCCTTGCTTAAATATATCTTCTTTACCTGCTGTGTTTTTCAAAAACTGGTCTATTTTATTTTCCATTGTGGTCATTTCAATTCAAACCACTGTCACGATGGAATAATGACTATTTCTTTCTTTTTTTTTTAACATTTTATTTATTTATTTGACAGAGAGACAGCCAGCAAGAGAGGGAACACAGCAGGGGGAGTGTGAGAGGAAGAAGCAGGCTCCCAGCGGAGGAGCCCGATGTGGGACTCGATCCCAGAACGCCAGGATCACGCCCTGAGCCGAAGGCAGACGCTTTAACAACTGCGCTACCCAGGCGCCCCGATAGTGACTATTTCTTAGTCATAGAAAACAATACACAACTCAACCATCCTGATCCATGCCCACAGCGCTGGCTTCACAAAACAGCTATTGGCTCTGGCCACACTAAGTCCTGGGGCTTTTGTCCTGGACTTGCTGTTTAATGGATGTGGGGGAAGATGATGGGGGTCAGAGAGTTCCAAAGGGGCTAGACCACTGGACGCCACAACCAACTCCCTCCCTTCCACACAGAGAGAGTTCAGAGTTTTGTTTTAATTCCTGTTTTGCCGTTTACCAGTTTCAGGATTGGAGGCAAATTATACAAACTCTGTGCACCTCATTTTTTTCTTTTTACCAATAATTTGGGGGAATTAATACCAACTTAAAGTTTTGTATCAGGGATTAGTTATAACATATGCAAAGCATATAGTATCTGAATCATAATGGGTACTAAATAAATATTAGATATTAAATCAGGGTTCTTTTAATATTAAAAATTAGAGATTCAATCCTCCTTGATTAGGGATATTAGTTAACACTTCAGTTATTCCTATAAATGCCTTTTCCTGGTTATTACACTTAATTTTTTTCTGGAAAATGAGTATTGTAATTCCACTACCTGAAAATGAAGTAATAAGTTAACCAATGGAAAAAAAGAGAGAGAATATTCTCTTATTTCTTTTTTGATTAATATTATCCATCAAAATTAAATCTTTAATGGATAATGATTCCTAGAAATCAGCCTGTGTTTTATTATGAACAGCATTCTAGGACTGATGAAAGTGTCCTGGTATTGGAGCCAGACAGACTAGACTTTGAATCCAGAACTTTCCCTTAATTGCCATTTTGCTTTTGGGCATATCACTTAGACTCTCATTCTTATTTGATGCAAAAAATAATCAACTGAGATCCTAGAACTGTTTCAAAGGCTAGAGAAGCTGTGACAATGATATAAATCCTAAGAACTACAATTTCCTTGTCTGTTAAATGGACACAATAAAAGCCACCATTGTCCCTTGCTTGAACAGCAGTGATTAACAGCTCTCTCTGCTTTCACTCCACTCCACTCCTCACTGCCCCACTGTCCATCTCTTCTTCTCAAGAGATCCAGACAATTGGCTGAAACATCTGTAAATTGCATATCAGGATCTCTTCTGCTCCTACCTCACCTGTGGCCTCCTAGCACAGGTAAAGCAAAATCCAGAATTCTGAGCATAGCCGCAAGGCCCCATCTCCCTTCACTGTCCCTTTGCTCAGTGTGGTACACACAAAATGGTCTTCGCTTCTGCAAACTAGCTGAACCCTTTTCTACCTCAGGACCTTTGCACATGCTGTTCTCTGTGCCCTTCCCCCCCCGACTATGTATCATTCTCTTCCTTCCATAAGACCTCCCCTCATCACCTCTCTAGAAAGACCTTCTCTCACTTTCTTATCTAAAATAGCCACTCCCACTGTCCTCGTCTCATCACCCTCTTTGTTCTTACCCTGCTTTACTTTCATGCATAACACTCACCGTGACCCTAAATTATATCACCTATCTGTGTGTTTGATTATTTATGGTCTGTTTTGCCCACTAAAGTGTAATCTTCATGAGGTCAGAATCTTGATTTCATGTTCATTATATTATTTCCACTACTCTGAAATTACATGCCCGATACATAATGGGTACTCAATACATATTTATTGCCTGCCTGAGTAAATAAGCGCTTCCGAGGCTATTTGATGATTAATGAGATAAAATATGTAAAGCAACAGCAGAGTGCCTGGCCCCAAGTGGATGTTTAATGAATGAACTAGGAGAAGATTCTTGTACTGAATCAAACATACCATGATCCTTCACCCAGGATTTTTATGGATGCCCCAATTGTCTTATAATTTTAATATGTTCCATTACAGTTGTGCAAACACAGGAAAGGAAAATGGGGGGTCCTTTTCTTGGAAAATTCTCGTTCAAGCACAAAGCAGAGACTGCAAAGACCCAGCATGAGGATGAACTAGAGTAGGGCAGAGTGGAAGGCACATTCATGGCCAGGGACGACGAAGCAGGTGGGCACAGCTACACAATGGCCACAGTTTCCTGCAGGTTGACTCGGGAAGAAAGAGGTCTTACCTAGAAAGTGTCAAGCATCAACTCCTGGGGGGTGGCCAGCAAGACATGTGAATTTGGAGGTCCAGCCCTGAGTATGAAATTCCTCAGAGATATGGGAAATTTCTTTTGGTGTTGGCCACGTGAACATTTTTCTTCTCAAAGACTCCCCATCTCCCTACCTTCTTACATCAGTCACTTGGGCAATTGCAGCAGCTTCTAAACAAGTGCTATCATCAGTCCATTCCTCTTTCCATCCCAAATCCCTGTCCTTCGATCCATCCTCCAAAATGGACGCTGTCTTGTATCACTCTTCCAAGGAGATAAAATTCTAACTTCTGAGCATGCCGTCTCATTTGTGACTTCCCCTCCCACCTCAGAGCCCACTATTTCCCACCACAGATCATATCCTCCAGCCCAACAAAATTACTCATCATTTCCCAACCACGTCATGCTTTTTGTTCTGCCTTCAATTCCACTCCAACCTTTTAGCACATGAGGTGCGTTCCCTTCCTAGTGTTTCCCTAGGACCACAGCCAGCAGTCAGAGGCACCCCCACTTTATCACCACCTCCCTCTCATGGAAAACAGCAGTAGCTCTAGTTTTGTCTAATCCAATCACTTATCCCCCCTCTTCCTATTCATCATGTCAACAATGCATGCCCTTCTCAGAGCAGGGGTGCCCAAGGACCCAAGTTAGCCAATGGAGATGCTCCATCCTTTCACCATAGAGAATTATTCTATGAGGGGGACATGTTACAAGCAAAGCTAATCAGTTTCTTTCCTGGGATTGAAATATGAAGGTGGGAAAGATAAACATCTTCTGTTTGGCCGTTATATTAAGATAACAGGGTGTAGGTTCAAGAGCCATGATTGTCACCTGGCCTCCCTGAGGTCAGATCTCATTTACAGAATGAGAGGGACAGAGACGCAGGGCCCTGAGGACATCTGGCACAGAAATTGACACTGAGTGTCAAGTCAATAAGCACAATGAACACCATAATGTTTATTGAATAACGGGCAGATGCAGAGGTAGATGTGTGGGCCGATGGAATAATGATGGATGTACAGAAGACTGATGAGGAGGCATACACCTGCACCGTAATTGGGACCAGATGAAGAATTGTACATGGTGTAGAGTCGCTCTTCTGTTCTTTAAGTCACACACTATTCCAAACAGCACCGTGCCTCCCTGTTCATTTGTAAAGTCATGCCGAACGCCATGTTGCCTGTTGCTGGGTGTCTTTGTGATTTTCCTACCACTGCCATGGTTCAATCAATTGAAAGATTTTTCAGAATATCTCATCTGTGCATGTTTCTAACAGCTCTTTATGATTCATCATGGACCAAGCTCACTCTGCATAGCTTTAATTGACATTATATTTAGATTTATTGCTGCAGCTGACTTTATTTTTTTACACTTTCAATTGGATTATCTTCTGAAGGGAAAATATTAGAGCTTGAGTAGAATTATATTAAGTAAAAAAAATCTGCCTCCGAAGATTTCAAAGATTGATGATGCTTAGGGTGGCCACAGGGGTGTAGAGCAGGGAGCCCTCATATCCTGCTGATGGAAATTGTATATTGGCAAAACTTTACTGGAAGATAATTTGGCAGTATGTGTCAGAATTGCGATTCCACTTAGGGTAAATTTTGCCTAAAGAAGTAACAGCATAATTGTTCAAATGTATATATGAAGTATATTCATTGCATCATTATTTTTTAAAAGATTTTCTCTTTTAAGTAACATCTACACTTAATGTGGGGTTGAACCTACAACCCTGAGATTAAGAGTCGCGTGCTCTAGCAACTGAGCCAGTCAGGTGTCCCAGCATCATTATTTTTAATAGTGAAACACTGAAATGTTCAAACCATCTGTCGATTATGGGATCAGTGAAACAAATTATAGCACATCTAGGTTATGTTACATGATATATAAACTAAAAAAAATAAGATACACATATAGACACAGAAATATATTGATGTAGAGATATAGATATAAATTCAGGAATGTGTAAGTGTATGGTTATAGAGATAGATACATAAATAGAGATGAGAAGATCTTCCTGATATCTTGTTAAATTTAAAATATACATTAATGTTTATAACTCCACTGCTGTTGAAAATAATATACTACTCACATGTATGCACTTCTAGACATCAAAAAATCTAAAAGCTAAAAATCTATTTACCAAACTATTACCAATAGTCCTCTCAGGGGAATAGATCATAGAAAGCTTCCATTTTATTTGTTGTAAATTTCTGTATTGTTTGATATTTTAAGGGGTTAGTAGATAAACTGTAATAATAAGATAAATAGTAAAGGGGTTACTGGTTAGGGAAAACTAGCTTCCACGTGTTACTCCTTATTCTTTGGGATATGTACAGATTCTAGTTCTGTCTATGTTTTGTGAAACATACCTATGCACATTGAGGATATTCTGTATACATACTAGCAATGCATCCAGTTCTCTAGAAACGTGTGCGTACATCACATATTAGGCTTTGCTTTGATGTTTGGTTTGGAACAAATGCAACAAGTGTAGACTGTTAGGAAACATAAATTTATTCCTTAGTACATTTGCCTCATGATATCATCAAGATAAAACTAACTGGATTCTAAAACCCAGGAAGAGAATGCAAATAAAGATTAAATCCTGAAATCAGAAAAGCTTGTGTGTCTGGGAGTGGGAGACAGAAATTGCCAGGGACAGGATGATCACTTATTAACTTAAGTGATGGAAACAGAAACTTCCAAGGAAAGCCAACATGAGTATGAAGCTGGAAGCCGTTGAGGGAAGGTGGCCGGAGAGCACAAGAAGTTTCCAAGTGACACTCTACCCAGTGTAGACTATTGCATTTTTTGTTTCAGTTTTAGTTTTTTGTTTTTTTAATCCATTAAAACTTGCTTTGTCCCTCCATTCTAAACTAAGGCAACTGACTTATTTTGAGAGGAGCGTGCTTTAATAGACACAATTTCTGAAGTCAAAGGACTGAGCTACATATTTCCTTGGTGACCGTGGCATGGCTCTGTTCCTTAATTCCTCAGACTTGGTTTCTTCATTTGCAAAATGGCGGGACTTGGCTCCTTCCCAGAATTCCACATAAGGGTGTGTATGTGAAAGGGTTTGTAAACTATAAAGCACTTTCAAAGATCTTAGTCCTTTTTATTTTTGTCATCATTTCCTCAAAATCTCCAGCGACAACCTTGGCCCCCAATGCTCAGGAGATTTAAAAAAATAATAAATAAATAATAAGGTCTCATTGTTTGAGTCCAACTTGAAAGGATAAAGGACACAGAGAGACCTGGGTTGGGTCTTCCCTCTACACCCTCCACCATGTCGGCAGGCAAGCCAACATGGATGTCGAGTCTTGTATCCTCTTCTAAACAGCGAGATTTCTAATCCCTGCTTCACAGTGTGGTTGTGTGGTTCAAATTAGACAATAGTTTCAGAAATGCTTCAGAAACTGTTCTGTGTCATACGGATGTCAGCTATCATTAATAACATTGCTATTGACACTTGTTAATGAAAACCAGAGCTGGACAGTAGTTAAAGTGGTAAAAACAGATTTTATTCAAGAACGATTGCAATCAAGGAAAAGAGACCTTGGGATAGAACTGGGCTCACCTCCAAGTACAAGAAGGAGAAGTGGGGATTTATAGCCAAGGAGCAGGTTTGAGGGGTTAGCGGCTGGAAATATTACTAAGCGGAGACATTGAGGGTAGAGGGGATTCTTCCTAGACTGACCAAGCAGGACTCTTGCTGAAGGCGGGCCAGGGGAATCAGATACCAGCTGGGTCTTCACCCTTCATGCCTTATTTCTCCTTCTGGGATAAACAAGGAGGATAACAAAATAAAAGGATGTCTCTGGAAGCACGTTGTAGTATGTAACGAGTTTATACTGTTGTTGGCTTTCTTCAAAGTTTTTAGTTTCATCATTTATGCTGACAACTATACTGGGAGCAGACTGACCCTGTGCAGTCTGTAGGGCATGTTTCTGGCTTTGCTCACCTCTCACGCTATGCTGGAAGGAATTCTGGAAGGGGGCTTTAATAGCATTGTGACCCTTATCATCAGGATGTGAACCTGGCCTTATCCTGTTGTCCAAAACCTCTGCCTGAAATATTGTGGCAGGAAGCAACTGTTAAAAAGTAAGACTCCAGCTTACCCTGTCACTCACTTTGCTCAAATTAAATCCATTTGCATTTCCAAAATGTATCCATTCTATTCAAAGCCTGCCATAGAAATGGAAATGGTCTTGGGGGAACAGCCTGTTCCTAGTCAGTGATCCTGGGGGATGAGGCAGTCATTGACTTTGAATCCCAACCTCGATTTGATTTCTCTGCAGGAGACCCTACATGCGAGTCTCCAAAGGTGAGTGGATGTAAATGCCACTTGCCTTCTCAGCGTGACTAATTCCCAGGGTCGCGGCATCTAGAGCTGTCAGAACCTGTTAGAGAACTGGAGGAGAGAACTTCCCCTAGACCGCATGAAACAAAAGTCACAAAACAATAACTGCAGACCAAAAAGCCACTCTTAAATCTTCAGTGAACTCGCTTGGGATGAGAAGAAGAGCAGAAGCAAAGCCGCTGGTCTGAATTTGAAAGGTTTCAAAAATCCTAGTTCCATAAAGGAAAGGAATAATGATCAGTGAAACCCAGGAAAACAGTCAGTAGGGGCAAAAATAAAATAAAAGTATTTTTTTTAATATGAGCCATTAAAAATTGCTGCTGGGAACTCATATCTCTAAAACCAGCAGTGACCTGTGAAAGCGTCCTCCATCCCTTTTGCACCTGTCCAAGGATAGTGCCACCTGGCCATTACCCCCACACATCACCCCAGGGTCAGACAAGTGCCCCCCACCTATTTGTTGATGCTTTAGGGAGTCCCCAGATTTTGCCTTTTCTGTCTTATGGAAGCTGCCACCTTTCATGGCTCCAGGGTGCACTTGCAACCCTCTGCTTCATCATCTTCTCTGACTCCAGCCCTCTCGCCTCCCTCTCGTGAGGTCCCTTGTGATTACATTGGGCCCGCCGCATATCCTGGGATAAGTTCCTCATCTCAAGATCGTTAAGTTTATCAACACGTGCCAAGTCCCTTTGCCATGTAGGGTAATATATTCATAGATTCTGGGGACTAGGTCATGGTCATCTTTGCAGAGCCATTATTCTGTCCACCACAATTGTTAGCTCTGCTAAGGCTGCCGTGGCCGCTCTGACCTCAGTGCATGGGATACGACTACCGCATGAAAAAAGATGCTTTCACAACCTGTTCATTTATTCTTTCTGGAAGTATTTATTAAGTGTGCCAGCATTATTCAAAGCTGGGTCTAAATCAACAAGGAAGGTAGTGTTCATGTCCTCAAATAACCTATTGTCCTCATTTGAGGGGGGGGGACTAGCTTTAATCAAGTAAAAAAAAAATAACCAATATTGTTTAAATATTGGTAAGTTCTGTAGAGGAAGAAGGCAGAGTGACACTGCGGAGTGTGCCTGGGGAGACTGTGGGAGACCTCTCTGAGGAGATGGCACTGAAGCTTGAGACCTAGGTTTTGTGAGGAAGTGGACATGAAGAAGTGAAGGACGAGCGCTCCAGACAGGAGGAACCCTGATGCTGAGGCTCTGGGGGAAGAGAACTTGGCACTCCGGGAAAGACCAGTGTGGCTGGGGGTGAGGTCTTCGGGGGAGAGCGGAACAAGATGGAGCTCGACCACGCAGGCTGGAGCGTAGAGCCTTTGTTTGCATGGTACAGAATTTTGGTTCTGTCCTGGGAGCAATGCGGTGCCAAAAGCAGTACTTCAAGAGAAAAGTGACCCAATCTAAACTGTGAAAAGAACTTTTTGGCACCTGTCTGGAGAATGGACTGTTTGAAGGCAAAAAAACAAAGCGGGGATATAGGTTTCAGGATGAGTTCAGTAGTCCAGGCAAGAGATAATGGCCATTTGATTATGTGTAATGGAAACTATGGGTAGATTTGGTATATATTTTTTGAAATAGAATTAACAGATCTTTCTGGTGGATGAGGTAAGGATGCAAAATAAACAAACAAAAAAAGAAAAAAAAACACACCCAGAACTCAAGGTGTTGGCTTTTATCTCAAGAAGGCGGGAAGATACGTGGTGCCTGCCATTCCCATGCGGGAGAATAGAAAGGCAGGAACACAATCAGATTCCAGATTGCAGTGGGGAGGGCAGTGGGAGTCGAGTTCCATTTTGGATAAGTCAGGTTGCATGTCTATTTGATTTTAAAGAGCAGATAAATTCAAGTCAGCAGTGGGATAGCTAAGTCTGGAGCTTAAAGGAACCAGGGAGAGAAATGTAAACAGGAGTCATCAAAGATGCCAAGGCATTTGTGTCACCTTCTGCAGGTGACACTCTGGTGCTCTGCTGGCACCAGTGGATGCTGCAAAGACACACCGACTCTGGGAAAGAGAAGCCCCTGGACAAGAGGAGGCAGCCTAGATGGCCACCATGAGCTCCAGCTAAGATGTCACTGTCAGGTCGCCACTGTGCTCCCTTAGAATGACATAAGCTCTCCACCTTAAATAAATAAAGAGCCGGATTGTGTCGAGTAAGGAAGTATCACTATAGCCCCTTTCTATCACTGCATTGCCCTAAGCAGAAGAAAAAGCTCCACTTGCTCTGAAGGCCCAGTCCTCCCCAAGGGAGCTTGTTTGTGCATCGAGATTCAGGGACATGCGTTCTTAACAGAGAAGAAAAGAGCATCCATCACTTCCCCGACGGTATGCTAGTACAGAGGATTTCTTTTTTGCAGAAACGTGGCTCAAAGGATACCCAGGTAGCAGCTTCTAATATACTCTCTCCCACCCCCAACCCTACCAAAATTCCAGCAAAGACAAAGGAAAAGGGGACAATTCAGGGCTCACTGGGGAATCAGCCTGACAGGCAGCTGAATGCCCATAAGTTGGCTGGAATTTCCTCCTACTTAGAACTAATTTTAGGGAAAAAAATGGCCAAATTCAATAAAGAGTAAACCCTCATTTCTCAAAATGAAAATGTAATGATTTAAAAGGTTTGAGGCCATTTCATGAGTCCCCATGTTCAGAGACCCCAGGCTTAGCCTGACCATGTACAGCCATCTCTCTTCTTAACCTGTCAGGTGGCGAGCCCTTCTTTCAACCAAAGCTCTCACCATCTTTAACGTCCTAAGCTGAGTCTAGATAATGAAAAATTATCACACATGAATATTGTGTAGAATAGCACTGGTACGTGTTGTCTGAAAGTTGGCTCCATCAACATTTACCCGGATGTCAGATGGGAGTCCCTAGCTTTTTTATTATCTGGTTAAAATTGATTCAACCTCTCCCTCCATGGTCTGAGAATGTTAACGTACCTGCTACCATTTCTGGGCATCCCAGGGATGCTAGCATTCTCTAGAACATTCTTTTTCTTCTGGTTCAGCACGCATTACCTCAGCAATGTATCAACCCAGACCCAAAATGCATCTCCAGCCTTGATTCAACAACAAAAATTACTCATATAATGTACTTACGAGCAGAGCATACTTTGCTAGAGATTTGCAGGGTCGGAGGCACAGGGAGTAAAGGAGAATATATAAAACAGAACCGAGCTGACTCAAGCAGGTAAGACTAAATTAGCAAATGACTCCAAATCTTAGTGGCTTCCAATGATGAAGTTTTACTGTCTATTCACCTACATGGTCATCATGGCGGGCCCTGGCTCTGTTCCCGTTTTCTTTTTTGTGGATGGAGGCTGACAGAGCATTTGCTACCTGGAACACAGCCAGTCTTTACCGAAGAGGGAATCACTTGCTGATTCTTAAAGCTTTTGCTTCGAAAATGACGCACATCAATTTCACTCACGATTTATTGACCAAAGCAAGTCACGTGGCCATGCCTGAGTTCTGAGAGAGTGGGGATGTATAATCCTCCCACAGGAAGTGGCACCAAATATAAATGATCAGTAATAGCGTCTACCACATCAGCATCTTTTAAATGTGATAGTGGGTATTATCGTCTTAAAGTGCTTTGGAAACACCCCAAAGGGCTCCGGAGCCTCACCTTTCTTCCCCTCTTCTTCCCCACTCTTGGAGCCAAGCAATTCCTCCCATGATCTCATGCAAATCTCCTTAAATTTCAGCTCTTGTCAACATACAACTCCTTCTACACCAACCACTTGTTAAAGTTATTTCTTCCAAACAGAGGAATCCTGGTGTCACCTGTTAAAATGATGGGATTGTCTCTACCTGATTGTACAAGGAACCTCTATAAGTAGGACTTGAGGAAAGCAGAATCTGGCATCCTAAAAATGACAATTTTTTATCACGATTTGTGACCATTCCATATACCAGGACAACCATTGGCTGGATTGAGAAGATGTTGCATCTTGGTAGAGCAGAAGAGTGCCAGGTGAGAGTTTTCTAGAAGCTGGGAATTGAGTTGAGACTTGCTCATACCCACCTATTCTCCAGCTGTCGAACTAGCTCAGAAAGGATTTCAACAGTAATACTAATAAACACAGGACAAGACCAATGGCAATCTGTTGGAAAGAACTATTCAAGCCAGATCTGATCTTTGTTTTGTTTGGGGGGGTTGATTAGAGAAAAGGCCATCTTCTCATGGCCTGCATAATTTTTTCTGAGAAGCGTCTTTTCAAATGACTTGCCCAATAAGAAAAAGTCAACTAATTCTATTTTTTAAAAGGGCAAGAAATTTGAACAGGCATTTTGCAAAATTGGAGGCTCAGGTTTCTAATAAGCAAGTGGAAAGATACCAACGCTCATCTAAGAAAATAAACTAAAATGAACCCAAAAATACGAAGTTTAATACTGTTTTGATGACGATGTAGTACTACTGGAAATCTCAAATACTGGGAATATTTGGTTTTATCTACTTTAGTTTATGTAAACACAGGCCTATCTTATAAATCATCAGTCTCACTAATCATTTTATCCCCAAGAGAAACAAGTACATTTGTCCACCAAAAAATACGAACAAGTTTATTCACAATTGCCAAAAGCTGGAAACAACTCAAACAATTATCCACAGAAGAATGGACACATAAATTATGGAGTAGTCAAATAAAGGACCCCTACACCGCAATAAAAAACAATAACCAACCACTCATCACACGTAACATGGATGAATCTAAAAACATTACTTCAAGCAAAAAAAAAAAAAAGGCAGACACAAAAAAAGTGCATGCTGCCTTTATCTGAAGTTCCAGAGTAGGACCATTTAATTGGTGGTGATACAAGTCAAAATGTGGTTATGGGTGGAGTATTGATAATCAAGGGGCAGAAATGATGGGTCATAGGAATGCTCTCCGTTTATTCTGTATGGTGGCCACACAGATGTATGTAAAATTGTATCAAGCTCTACCTGAGATAATTGCTTTCTATGTAGTTTATTGCATGTATGCTACACATCAAATTAAAAAATCAGGGGCGCCTGGGTGGCACAGCGGTTAAGCATCTGCCTTCGGCTCAGGGCGTGATCCCAGTGTTCTGGGATCGAGCCCCACATCAGGCTCTTCCGCTATGAGCCTGCTTCTTCCTCTCCCACTCCCCCTGCTTGTGTTCCCTCTCTCACTGGCTGTCTCTATCTCTGTCGAATAAATAAATAAAATCTTTAAAAAAAAAAATTAAAAAATCAAGTTCTGGCTTCTTATTTCACCAAAGTATGGAAACCTTGCCAACTCCCATGAGAAGGTAAATTTTCCATTTCAAAAATAATCTCGAATTTGACAGGTTTAAAATACATATATTCATGGTGGATCTTGAAAATCGGTAAGAATTGGTCAGGGCAAAAAGGAAATCGAGTTTCAAAGACGGAGAAGCACGAAAGAATGAGAATCATCATGGGGGTTACAAGCGGTATAGATTTAGCATAAAATACATGTGGAAAAAGCTAGATGATTAACATCTTTAGAAACGTGCTCTTGGGTTTCCAAAAAATGGGAATTTTAAGAAAATGAAAAGTTGTCTACCAGACCTAGTTCAGTGATTCATTTGCATGAATTAGGCTTTTCTCTGGAAAAGAAACAAAGGAACTGGTGCTCTGTTATTTCTGAAGACAGTATCCAGCAGTTTCCAAAGGGAGCCAGAGCCGTCTGCCTTGAATCTGAGCACCTGTATGCTCGTCCCAGATGCACGGGCAGAAGATTAATAAAAGCACACGTCAGATTGTTTTCTCTGTAACCACCAACAGCATTCGTAGTTGGTGAGACTGAAGTCTTGGGTTCCCTTATTATAGTCATCTAGCCCTCCTCAATTGTCCCGGGGCAGAACGCTGTGGGGTATAGACCAGTGATTAAAAATGTCCTATTCATTCCCATGAATGTCAGCCTTTCAACCCAGACCAAGAAACCCTGGACTATGCAGGGGACAGACCAAGCAGAGACATTCCACAGCTAATGGTAGGCTCTCGTTTCAATTCGTTGTGGCACCACCTTGGCCTCCCTGATGGTGACTGACTGACGGACAAGAGGCAGCTTTGGGAATGCTTATCTGGTGGAAACAGGCTAGATGCTATCGGGTCCCGCATTATAACATCTCTGTGTAACATCTCTCTTCTTTTTGGTGGCCAGAGAAAGTGGGTCAGGGGGGCGGGCCTGGGTGAGCCACAGAGACCGAGTGGGAGACTCACATGTTCACGTTATCCCTGCAACGCTGCCATTCCCTCCCCCCAACTGGTCTTCCCCTTTCCCATCACCGGTTATGGCGGGGGGCCCACCTTGTGGTTTCAGCTGAAATTAGGAAGGAAAGATTCATCGCTTCAACTGCCTGCTTGATTTGAAGATAACGTGGGTCTTTATCTCCTAACTGCAAAGAACTGATAAGAATGCCGAGGTGATGTGAGAATTTGTAACTGATTACAGGAATTTTTGGACTAAACAGATGAAGAGGGGAGAGAGAGAAGGTGGGGGTGGGGGGAGAGATATTGAGGACAGTGATTACTGATTGCTGCTGCTATTGTATATTATTTATTACATCTCTTCATTCTTTCATGTCTTTGGAATTTGCTCTGAAAAGAGAGAAAAACCCATTGTGGCTCTTGGGTTTAATTCTGGAAGACATGGGGATCAGAATGGACCCTCATATTTCCTGAATATGGGACTCCAGGAGAGTCTCTTAAACCCCATGGATTTAAGATACTGCATCTGTATAAAAATGTCCTCAACAAGCTGCCCCATCGGTCCCTTTCATCTCTGACATCCTAGAATTCTGTGAGCTTGTTTCTTGGCTTTGTTTTCCAGATTAAAATATACAGAGGTCGGGCGCCTGGGTGGCACAGCGGTTAAGCGTCTGCCTTCGGCTCAGGGTGTGATCCCGGCGTTCTGGGATCGAGCCCCGCATCAGGCTCCTCTGCTGGGAGCCTGCTTCTTCCTCTCCCACTCCCCCTGCTTGTGTTCCCTCTCTCGCTGGCTGTCTCTCTCTCTGTGTCAAATAAATAAATAAAATCTTTAAAAAAATTTAAAAAAATTAAAAAATAAAATAAAATAAAATATACAGAGGTCAAGTCCAGTAACTAAAGCAGGGCAGCACCTTGCACCCACAGTCCGCTCTGGCATTACGGCTCCCACGCTGCCAGACGCAGCCGGTGGCTTTTCTCTGCTCTCACCTCCTGGTCATGTGAACGGGGCTCTTTCTTTACGGTTCTTAAACCTGCGTCCTTATCTGTAAAATGTGGATAATAATACCTGTCTCTCAGAGTGGTTACATTTTCTCTAAAGCCAGGGAAGATGCCCGACTTAGAATAATAGCCATCATTATGACTATTCACGACATACCAGGGCACAGGCTCTGGAGCCAGATTTCTTAGGTTCAAGTTTAAGTGCTGCCGGTGTCTATCTGTGTAAGCCTGAGCGAGTTGCTTACCGTAACTCTCTACCTCAATTCTGTCATCTGTGAAATGAAGGTAATAACACCACTACATCATTGGGTTGTTACGAGGATCGAATGGATCAGAACGTATGATATCCTTGAAGTTGTATTTGGCACATAGTAAGGGTTACGTGTTTTGTAAATTAAGTGAATATATAGGTATGCATATATATTCGTGCACACACATAGGTATACATATGCACATGTAAGCGTGCTGGCACATGTAAGTGTTCGATAAATTCTGGGCATGGTGATGATGATGTGGATGACCACAGTGACCATTTTTTCAAGACTAGAGATGGCACTTGAAAAGCCAATTCCCGGGTGGGGCGCTGGGTTGATGGAAGGGATGGAGAAAGGGGAACGTCTGGAAGCAAAAGCCATGGCGCTGGCTCAGTTATCTCCTAACTGCATCTGATGTGTGCTCACAGTCAGGGTCAGAGGTAAGGCAGGAGGCTGAATCAAAGGATGACTCAGTTCTCAGTGGGCAACATGGTAGATGGTGGTGCCGTTGACTTAGAGGTAACTCCAGAGAAGGATCGGGAAAAGGGAGCTCATGTTTAGGTATGTCGAGTCTGAGATGCCTGCCTGACATTCAAAGGAAAAGAAACCCTTTCATCCAAGTAAGAGCGAAATAAAGGATGGAATCCTGAGTAGAATCTTGGCCAAGTTGAATTGGCCAAAGACCACATGGACCATCCATCTTACCTGTAACAACTTATACTCTCAGTTCACAAAAAGTCTGAGGAAAATCAGCAGAAGTACTTGCCCCTGTAGCCAGCCTGGGAGACATTCTGGAGGTCTGCAGGTCCAACAGCCCCTTTAGACTGATGACCGTTGACATTGTTCACCATTTGTCACTTACAAAGCTTTTTCATGTCTCTGATCTATGTGAGCTTGTGAAAATGTCAGCACTCCATTTTATTGACAGGAAATGGAGGTGGGACCAGACCCACATCTCCTCTTTGTCCAGAGCTCTTTTTGCCGTCACTTAACTGGTGTCAACAGCACTGTGTCTTATATGCTTAGCCCACACAATGTAATTTAATCCTCAGATCAACCTGGCAGTTGGATGTTAATGGCCCCATTTTCAAGTAATGTCAAGGAATTTGCACAAGGTCACATAAATTTAAGTGAAAACCATGGGTTGACTGAATCCAAATCTGTGGTATATTTCTGTGCTTTTGTGGGATTTTATTATGCTAATGTGCGGGTGATTATGCAAATTTCTTTAACACAGACTAGTCTTTCTAGGTTCCAATCCTGGCCCTGTCTCTTGCTAGCTGTGGGACTTCAGGAAAGTTACTTAACTTAACTTAACTCCTCAATATGCTTATCTATAAAATTGGGATTCAAAGGTCTTAAGAAAAATAGCCCAGAACAGGTTAAAAAGGAAGGCAGAAGTGAAATCAAGGCAAGAAAATGAAGGCAAAACTTGAAATGATCTTTGCTCATTCAATTTATGTCTGTAAGTGTACGTTTACAAGATTTGGGTCACAAGTTCAACTCTGAATCTCCAGCAGTCAATGCAGGAAGGAAAATACAACCAGAGAATCAGAAAAGATTAAAGCACTCAGGAGAAGCGCAACTAGAATAATTCAGTGAACACTGGACAGTGAGCTCTCAAGTGTCCCCAGTATGGAGCCAATCTGGCCAACGGGTGTCAATCTTTCTAGAAGTTACTGACCCAAAGGATTCTACAAGGAGGCAGCCATGTTGGATCAGCAGCTTTGTCATGAGAAGGATTTAGTTTCCACTGGAGCACCAGGCCCCCTTCGCTCCACAGAAGCCCCTGCTTTCACTTCTGCGTTTGTTCGGTTTAGGGGTTTGGCTGTAAAAAATACCAATGTCAGTTATTGGCTCAGACACTGGATGTGTGGGTTTCAGGGTTCCCTGGGCTTGTCTGAGGTCATCAGTGTGCTGCCTTCACTGTACTTGAGAAGCCTGTGGGACAGAGCAGAGACTTTGTGGTCAGGTAGCCCGTCAGCCTGGGTGTCCTCCTGTCTCAGGAACCGAAGAGCAGGCAGTTCTCCACACTCCAATTGTGAAGCCCCAGAGCCAGGAACTCCCTCTCTATTCCAATGTTTGGGATTTCTAAAAATGGTGGGTCCTTCAGATTAGTCTCAGATGGCTAAGATGTACCTTCATTTTTCTCAAAATCACAGTCCTCTCAGTAATCACCAAGAATTGGTTTTTCCTGAGACAGGCAATGATCTTCCTTCCCCTAGCGGCCTTCCCCCCGGTTAGGTCCTTAGCACTACCATTGCTAACAGCAGCCCCATCTTCCACCTTTCCTACGTAACCCATGGGCTTCTCTCCCTATGGCACCTCCCTTATTGGTCACAGAAGGTAATAAAACTCCATCTAATTCCTGAAAAGATTTAAATAGCTGGTGCTAAAGATAGCCATTTTTTTGAGTCATAAAACTAAAGAAGACTAAAGTAAGTCTTCGATATCTCCTCTAGAGACACAATCTCTCCCATCCCTGAACTCCCCAAGCATCTCAATTCTTTTAAATTACTCATCACATTTTGCCTGCTTTTATAGTTCTTCAGATTCATAGCTGAACTTTCCCTTCTAGACTATGATTTCCTTGAGGCAAAACCTCTTCACAGTTCCTGCATGTTCTCTGAAATACATGATGAATGAATAAATACTTAAAAGACATCTTCGGGAGAAATAAGACAATGAAAGGGGCACTATTCTGAAGGAGCTCTTTATACAGTGTGTGAGACAGATCTGTGAGTATGATCATAATTCACTTTTGTAAGTACAGTGGTAGACTAAGTCAACTATCTATGGGAGCGTGGAGAAGGGTTGCCCAGCCAACTTAGGCAAATACATTATTTACAGCAAGCATGGCAAGATGACATGAACAAGGAATGAAAGGAGGCTAATGGGAGGCCCTGACAATTAGCATAACACTTGGTACTGAGCATCCCAGCAGCCAAGGTGAAAAGAGCAGTAGCATGCCATGTATATAGCTCTGGGTATCAACCACGTACAGGAAACACAAACTTCTATCCTTGTTTGTTTAGACTTCTGACAACACTTTACCTAAGGGACAATAAGCTACATAATGGAAAGCATAACAAAAATAATAGTTTCAAATTATAAAAATGACAAATTCAGGGGCCCTGTGTTGAGCCCTTCAGGGCGGGGGGTAGTAATTCTCTATAAGAAACTGAAGAAATAAAAGGCTGGTGGGGACGTGAAGAAGATGAATCATTCGGCTGGTGGGACTGTATTCAGCCATGCTGGAAAACAGTTTGCAGCTTCCTATAAAATGAAAGATGCAACGCCCATAGGACCCGGCAATTGCATCCCAGAGTTTTTCACAAAAAAGCCTGTACACGAATGTTTATAGCAACTTGATTATAGTAGCCGGAAACTGGAAACAGCTCAGCTGTCCTTCAACCGGCGAGTGGGTAAACAGTGTGGCGCGTGCGTGCTACAGAATACTACTCAGACACACGGTGGAACAAGTGACCGATACACCCAACCAGCCGGATGAATCTCCAGAGAATCACGCCGAGTGAACAACCTCCAATCCCTCAAGGTTGCACAGTGTGTGGTTCCATTTATCTAACATTCTTGAAATATCACTGGTCAACTCATTACGGGTTGCCGGAAGTTAAGGAAGGGGTGGGGTGGGAAGGAAAGAAATCTTGGGATCTGGGGGGAATGGCCTGCCTCTTGACAGTAACGAGATCAAAATCCTGGCTGTAACATCGGACTACGGTTTTGTGAGATGTTACCGCCACTGGGGAAAATGGCGTCAAGGACACATGGGTCCTCAAGGTCATTCTGTATTATTTCTTACAACTGCTTGTAAATCTACCATTGTCTTAAAATAAAAGTTTAGTTTTTTAAAACAATGAATTATTAAAACAGCCATTTTGAAAACTAGTTTGTCAGTTCCTTACAGACTTAGGCACAGACTTACCATAAGACCTACCAGTCTTTGCCCAAGAGAAATGAAAATATAAACCCACACAGAAATCTGTGTACCATGAGAGACTATGGACTCTGGGAAACAAACTGAGGGCTTCAGAGGGGAGGGGGGCGGGGGAATGGGATAGGCCGGTGATGGGTATTAAGGAGGGCAAGTGTTACATTGAGCACTGGGTGTTATACACAAGTAATGAATCATGGAACTTTACATCAAAAACTAGGGATGTACTCTATGGTGACTAACATAATATAATAAAAAATATTATTATTAAAAAAAAAGAAATCTGTGTACAGCAACTTTATTCACAGCGTCCAAAAGCTGGAAAGGATTGAAATGTCCATCAACTTCTGAATAGATAAACAAACTGGGGTACGTCTGCACCGTGGAATGTGACTCAGCGATAGAATTTCCTGACATGCCCCTCTGCTCATGCGTGTGGATGGAGTCAAACATAGCAAAAGGCATGGAACACGTCGTCTGTGCGGCATTCATGTTACCCTGTGCTGTCGACTCCCTTCCTGAGGCACAGAGATTTTAAGAGATCTGTACAAGGCCTCACCACTAATAATATGACACAGAGCTAGAATTCCAGCCCAGATTTCATGAGGCTGGAAAATTGTGCTTCGTGGATGACATGCGCTGTGTGATATTGTGGGCGAGAGACTAGAATGTAAGAATTTAAACCGTCAATTAGAGAGTAATCATTCAGTTAGTGATGGTGTGTGCATTCGTTGTGAAAACCAAAGAACCCGACTTGGACTTGGAATCCTGATGCGCCCTTCCGTGTCCTCGGACACAGAGGGGCCACGGGCCTCACCAGCTGGGCCTGGGTCTGCCTAGGAAAGGAGATTTAGATCGCCCTACTATGCAAGGACAACTGGAAATTTCCAGTGGAAACCAGCCTGGGGTTGCAGCACCGGGGCAGCCAGGATTCCACACCGAAATAACCAGAATGCCGACCAAGGCTGCTGCAGACCAGAAAGGCTGGTGGGAGGGGACAGAAACCTACCCGGGCCCCGTTTACCTCCTCCTAGCTCAGGGCCAGGACACAGAGGCCCCGGGAGGAGACATTCAGGCTGACCCAGAGGGACAAAGGATACAACTTATTGCCCGTGAGCAATAAGACTGGCTCAAAATAGCCTGACGGTGCTCATTTTGGCTTCTGTCGGGAATTCCACGCCCGGCATCTGCTCATTCAACAGGTGTTTACAGAGGGCCTGGAATGCCCAGTTGTGAGATGAGCCATCCCCCAGGTCATTCTTAGGGTGAGACAGTCACGTCTACCCCGAGAGAAGTCTCTGCTTTGGAGGAAGTGAGGAGAGGCCCAACCACCCCTGTTTTCCTGCTCTGCCCTGGGACTGCGCCCGGCCTTCCTTCCCCAGAATTTTCCAGCACACCCCCTCCCCCACTTCTTGCTGAAGCTGTTCCCGACAGACCATCTCCTGAATCCCATCTCCTCCTGTCCACCTGCACTGTCTCTAAGTTCTGACCCTCCCGTCGCTCAGCCGGATTTTAAAATAGATTCTTGACCCATGTCCCTGATACCAGCCCCTCTGCAAACCTTTCCCCCCTGACAGTACCGAACACTGGCCCTTTGCCAACTTTGCACCCTGCTCCCACTCCCTGTCGCCAGCAGAGGCAAGTCTGAACACCTGGAGCTGGCATAGGAGGTCCGTGGCTGTCTGGTCTCCCTGACCCCTGCGTTGTCACCTACCCGTGCCCCTGAGGAGCACGCTCCGGCCACTCTGAGCACCCGGCTGGTCCCTGAGCCATGGGCCTCTGCCCTTCAGTGCACACCCTCCCTCTTCCTGGAGTGGTGCCACTTGCTTCTCTACTAACTCTCCTCAGTCTTCAAGACAACGGGTCCCTTCAGGGAAAACGCACTTCCTCTCCCACCTCCCCACCCCAGACAGAGCTCCTGGCTCTCTCCTTTGTGTCTCTTTTACATGATTGTGAACTTCAAGGGGCCAAGGCCAAGTCTTTGTGACCTCACAGCCTTTACTTCTAACCCAGTGCTTAGAATATAATAGAATTTTAATATCCATTTTGGATGAACGAGGGAAACAAGGAGGGAAAGGAGAAGGGTCACTCTCAAGTCTTGTGATAAAGGCCAGCATCACTAAAGAAGTTGAAGAGGATGGCTTGAAAAATGAGGCCCAGGAGACCACAGTGGAGTGACACTATCTGGACCACAGCCTCTCAAAGGTACACTGGAGTTGGGGAGTTATCCACAGACAAGTCAGAAGTAGTAATATGCCAAGAGTTAGCATTCATCCATTCAAAAAATATTTAGTGAGAGCCTTCATACCAGGCAAACCACCATACATTATCCCATTTAATCATCCCCCAAACCGAATTAGTGGTATAATTATATTCACTGTATTGACAAGGAAACCGAGGCTCCGAGAGGTTAAGCAAGTTACCCAACGTCACACAGCTAGTGAGCACACGACTGGGGTCTGCATTCAGGGCCTCTCTGATTCCAAACCCGTGCTTGGTCTACTGTATCTCTCCACCCCTCCTTCCTTTCCCTTCCATTTTCTGCTTGTTCAGAAGTTCATCTCAGGGCACAGTACGTTCAAATACAGAACCGAACAGAGTCCCCTTATTCCTGAAAGGCCAAAGGCACAGCAACTTAATTGGAACAAGATAATCCAAACATTTACTTCTCCTAAGGTTTATAAATTCCACTTCATTGGCTTATATTTTCACAAATGACTGTCGTGTCAATGTTATTTTATTTTTACAGAAGTTAGGAAAATACAAAGAAAGGAACTTTCAGAACAAAATAACTTACAACATATTTTTGTCCTTTCTTCTTGATATTGTAAGGAAAGTGTAGAGGTTTCCAACGTGAAACGTGGAAGCCATTTAATACCATTTTTCCAGAAACCCTGCACATGGGCCCAGACACTTGGTCACCCAGGGCAGCTGACAAGCCTGTCATTTTCTCCTTCACAACCCCTCCTCACCTTCGACCTCAAGATCATTTCCTAGAGGGCCCTCCTTGCAAGATCAGACATAGAAGTAAGGGCAGAGAACCCCTGCATTTATTGGGGGCATGGTAGAAGAGAAGATGCTTTCAGCCACAGTGACCAAAGGCAGCTCTGCTCCGCTCAGAGTCATAAGTTCCAGTGCATATGAAATGCCACACTGTAGCATTTATCAGTAGTTCATCCCCTTCAGTGACTGAATAATACTTCATCGTGTATCTACACTGTGTCTTGTTTGTCCAGCCATCCATTAACGGACGCTGGTCCTCACCGCCTTTTGAGTATTATGAAGAGTGCGGGTGTGAACACGCTATATCCATATTTGTTGGAATATCTGTTTTCAACTCTTTGGGGTGTATGCACCTCGCCCATATGATTGATTACATGGGGCCCACCCCGAAGATGCAGGACAATCTCCCCTAATTCCACCTGTATATACGTAATGTAACATGTTCCCCGGCATTAGGGTGTGAACATCTTTGGGGGGGTTGGCATTTCCCTGCCTCCTACAAAACCAGTGTGATCACAGTTTGGGAATAGTGTGGAGACTATAGGAAACCACGCTTCGTGCTGCTGCTGGACCAGCGCTCCTTAAATTTGAGAAATATATAAGACGCATAGGAGGGCCCCTGGGTGGCTCAGTGAGTTGGGTGTCCAACTCTTGGTTTCAGCTCAGGTCATAATCTCAGGGTCGTGAGATCGAACTCTGCATCAGGCTCTTCACTCAGCGGGGAGTCTGTCTGAGATTCTCCCTCTCCCTCTGCCCTCTCCACCCTCAAATAAATAAATCTTAAAAAAAAAAAAAAAAGCATGTGAAAGAAAGCACTCAGGGATGTGGTTACTGGCCCCCACCTTGAGAGATAGCTCAATGAAAGGTTAACTGTCATTTTAACGACCACCAGCTCTGATGTGCTCAGGGTCACGAACATAAACTCAGACACCAAGATCTTGCAGCAAGACTGTTGTAAGGCAACTTTTCAATCAATCCAGGTCATATTTTATGCTAACTTCTAGATTATCATCAAATGACAAAGGAAATTTTTTTTTAAATTTTCCTAGAACTCACATCAATACCAAGAACTTGGGGCCTCTGGCTATTAATAGGATCAGACGTGAGAAATCTGTGGCTAAGGCAGACCTGCTTGTTCGTTGCCATGCCCCAATGCCCAGAACACGGTCTGGTGTGGGAAGGTATTAAGACATAGCGTTGAATAAATAAATACAGTACGTACAGTACGGGGAGCTGGCAGGGCGGGCGTGTGTGGTGAGGTCGACAAACACCTGCTGGATCATGGTCAGGCTCATTTAGAGTGTGTTCTATACCATCCTTAAGAGCCATCTGAGCGTCCTTACTCTCTATATGCCTCACTTGGTGATTAGCATTTCTGGCTTTACAGCACGCTTCATCTCCATTAACAGGGAGGAACGAATGTGGCAAATCCCCATGAAAGACCCAGGACCATGTCAGGAAAAGGTGGGGGGGGGGGCGATGCCAGTAAGGAGAGCCGTCCCAGGGGTCCTCTCACTCCAGAACCCCTGCTCTCTACTTCTCCTCACCTCCTTGTCCCAGGAGGGGCTGGAAGGAACTGCCTAGAAGATATGCAAGAACGGGTGTCCAGTGAACCAGGATCTTCAAAACAAAATCAAATTGTCCATGAGGATTGAAAATGTGAGCAGATAACTCATAGCTTGGGACCTATTTGGTTGTCGTGTCTTATTGCCAAGGAAAGGAGGGAGGACTTTGACGTTCTTTATTGGGTGCAAATCCCTCAACCCCAAAGGAGGAGTTCTGTTGGTATTTTCTAGCAGTGAAGGTCTCCCAGGAATTAATGAAGCCCAGGAAGGCTGTGCAGTGGTCCCAGACAGCATTCCTAAGATTTCTAAGAAGGAAAGACATTTCATCCTTGAAGTGCAAATACAGTACTTTTCACTTTATTCTTTTTAAACACAATTTGGCTCTGGAAGTTGAAAGGACAGCTCACCTTTGCCAAAATGTCAGAATCGGGCAACAGAAAGGGCATTCAACAAATAACTATTAGTTCCTATTTATGTGAACTATTCTTTTTCCAAATTCCAAAATCCCTGAAAACCTTCAAAAATTAGGCTGTGCCAATCTATTTCAAAAAGACTGTCAATAGGAATAAAGATGTGGTTTTTCTTAAATGACACAATTTCATGAAATCCCTTAAAAACAACTTGGATTAATACATTCCAATTGTAAAATCTCAAAGAGAAATTCTTTGTTGGTTGGTAGTTATAAAGAAAAAGAGAGGCACTGTATTTCCAAACTCTAAATGTTTAGAGAGAGCCTAAGAATTGTGCAAATCCCATTTTACACTTTAGCTGGAGTCATAAATCCTCTACCCTAGTTTCATATCTACCCTACTGCACCAGCCATATCTCTTCTCTGGGACCCCCAACTCCCCAACTGTAACAGGAGGAGAGGGACCAAGGGATTTCTTCTAACATGATTCTGTGAGTTCTCTGCAAGTCTGAAGAACCCAAATATAGTCTGTGATGTTGGAGGTGCATTCAATCTCAGAAATAAATAACGTCCCTCCCTTCCAAAATACACACTTTCTTAAGAAAAATAAATCTCTCCTAAGAAAGTATGGAAGACATTCTCTTTTATAGACCCCTCTAAAGTTATGGCACTAAGTGTTTCCACCTGTACACAGCATGGACTTGGCCACTTAATCAAGATGTGATTGTCTGGCTCAGAGGTCAGCCAGAGTCTATGTTTTAAAGAAGTAAAGAGCTCAACCGTGTGGTTAAAGGCAAAGGTTTCCAGGCTCCAGAGAATCCCCTCTCCCAAGTCTCTTGGGAGTGAACATTCAGGTCATAAGCTTTCAAGGACAGATACATTGTGCCCATAATTAGGAAGAATTGCCAACACAAATAGTCATGACTTCTATTCTCCTGCTCAGCACATTCTCCTGCTTCTATCTCCAAAATACCTCTGGAGTGTGTTGCTGGAAAATCCCTCGGTTATTGTCCTAGTTCAGGGCCCCTTTTTCTCTCTTTTTAAATTAATGTCCTTGCTACCAGTTTCCCCCTTTCTAAATCATCCTCCGTGGAGCCAGAGTAATATTTCCAAAACGGAAATCTAATTATATCACTTCTCAGTTTAAAGACCTTCCAAGACCACCCCAACAGATAGCAGAGTGGAAATTTTCTGGCATGAATTTCAAAGGCCTGAATAATATGGTCTACCTGCTTTGTACTCTCGCCTACAGTCACCAGATTAGCAAATAAAAATACAAATGCCCAGTTAAATTTGAGTTCTGGATAAACAAGAAATAATGTTTTCGGTGTAAGCATGTCTCACTCCATATGTGGGGTACGCTGATGCTAAAAAACTTTCAATGTCTATCTGAAATTCAGATCTACTGAGCCTCGTATTTTTTATCTGGCAAACTACTCTAGCTTTGATCTAATCATTATTTCCCAACCAAGGGCGTTCGCCTGTCCTTGTGCAATTATGCAAGCCATTTCCACTACCTGAGGTGCTACTTTCTCCTTCTCAACTAGAAATCTCCTACTCATCCCTTAAGACCCAGCACATCTTCTTTGAAGCTTCTCTGACCGCTAATAGCATCATGAAGCGCTCCCTCCTCTGCCCTCTTCTGTGTATCTCCCCTTCTATACTCGGCACTAGACTGGTGGTGCCTACCAGTGCCAGGACAGACTTTGCCCACCTTTGAACTCCCAGGCTCAGCACAAGACCCACACAGGATTGGGGTTCAATAAAACGTACGAAAGGAATGAAGAGTAAACCACTCCTTAAGTGAGGGGCATGACTTCAAACGCGTTCTTCCATTTCCCTTCACAGTGTAATTCTGAAAAGGAGAACTACAATAATTTTGAGTTATTTAAATCCTCTTTATCAAGAAACAAGAAAAAGTCACTTAACCACAAAGTAAACATCTCCTCCCTGGAAGTGCTTACACCCTTCCTGCTCAGCCCCCCAAAGGCTGCATCGACACTGAATGTCCCCACTGGCAGACAGGGTCACAATACTCCCTGGTCCTCCACAGATACTAATCACATCAGCCCAATTCCTATGTGTGAGTGTAAGATTGTATGTGTCCTGAGTGATTTGCCTGGATTTCCCAGAACCACTCACGCCTGCCAGCACCCCCTCTCCCAGAATGACTTGCCAGCCTCTCCACGGTTCACTTAGTCCTCCTTCCATTGGCTCTGGCTGTTTAAGGTAGCAGACCCATCTCTCCTGTCACATGGTTCATACCCAATGAGAAGATTCACTTGATTCATTCACAGTTGTCCCCTTCAACCACCATGGGCCCTACTTTTCCCTCTGGCCAAGCTCCTCGTCTCCTGACCCAGCCTCTCCCTATTGTTCTGTTTAGGGAACATGCCTGACTCAGGCTCCTGAAAGCAGTCTGCCATCTTAGTCACCTGGACAATTCCTCTGGTTTGTTCACAGTATAGTTTTGTTAAATGAATAGATGAATACATGGATCTTGCTCATTCAAGAACCACTCATCAAGAATCTGAGGTGAACAGCTCTGGGTATATGGTGGAGACTATAACAGAGTTCTTAACTGTAAGAAATTCGAAATCTAAAATATGAACACCAAAAGGGTCAACCTCTCTTGGACATATATTCAGCTTCAAAGAAGGAAACTACTAATTGGTGGAAGAAAGGCAGAGCATTTTTTATGAAAGGGCATCCTGACTTCTTATGCATTTTCTCAAAACACAAGTATTATTTCTGACTCTGAAGTTGCAGACCCAATGCCACTTCCTCCCTTTGGTGAGTGTGTCTGCGACATCTCACAGGAAGGCAAGAGCAAGAGGCAACGAAGCTGTGATGGTCAGTGTTGAATTAAAAATGCATATACAGAGAATCCCTGATGCGGAGGATTACTCTATTCTGTTGAAAAGGCTGGAAATGCTCTCTCTCTGAACTAGGTCAAAAGAAATGATGAGAAATCTCGGTGCTTAGAGTATGGGGTGCTGAACTAGGAAATTCACATATGTGGCATAGCTTCTTTCTTGATGATAGTGACCGAGAAAGACAGGACCATACTTCATTTACTGGGTCTATTTATGTCCTTAATTTTCCAAAGATACCAACCAAAGACTTTGCTCCATGTATAGAGAAAATACCTGCAAGATTTATTTAACTCTGAAGAGTTTCTGAAGCTAAGCATGAGAGGAACAATGAAGAGAGCCTTGAATTGTTGCACCCCTTCTATGTAGCAAACACTATGCTATCTCTTGACCCATATAATCTCATTTAAATCTTAGAACCGACCTGAAAATTGGCATTATTATCCTCCTTATTTAGAAGACACCGAAGCTCAGAGAACTTGCTCCTTACCTAAAATCACATGGCTAAGAGGGGTCTCAGCGGAACGTGAACCGAACCCTTTCCAAACCTATGTCCTTCCCACGCCTCCACAGTGGCTCACTCAGAGCCCTCACGATCCACCTCACAATGGATGAAAATTACAGTCAGATACTCAATCAGTAAACACTTTTGTAATATGTGGTGAGCAATGGCCAGAGCACATGGCCATGCAAGAAAGTGTAATAACATCCTGAATTGAGTATCCTAGAATCCCTCCATCGACAAGCCAAGTGGCCTTGCGCTGAGTGTCACTGTCCTAATTTGTGCAACAGCAATGACAATGGCCTCCCTACAATCTCAGAACTGGTATGCACATTGAATAAACCACTGAGTGAGGAAATGTTCTTGTAAAGTGTCAAATGCTGCAGAAATTCGACATGCAAACTTGTTTATTCATTCAACAAGTCTTCAGGTAAGCAGAGACTTGAATAATTTCTGGAGGTTTTCTGGAGCAGGAAGTGGAGTGGCAGCCCACAGGCATTGTCAGGGCTCCTTTTTGCAGCGAGGCCGCGTGGCACACAAAGGAAGCTGAGTCACCCCTGCTCAGCTAGATGCCTGTGGTGCTGAGGCTGTCAAATGAGTCTTCCTGTGAGAAAGCGGAAACCCAAATCCTGCCGTCCCCACGGTCCCTCCTGAGTGCTGGCCCCTGTGGTTGGCCAAGGTTGGCCTCGGGGCCATGTGGTTCCCTTCTGTGGCTTGGCTGACAAAAACAGCCAGCGTGGTAGATGTCCTCCTAGCCCACATGCCTCTCAGGGTCTATGGTGAAGAGTCAGAGAGAGAGATAAGAACCAGAAATGCCAAAGTGACTTTGGACCTTGGCCACTAATGAAGTCTCTGTCAGAACACGTGTTTGTCAAGCTCACTGCTCTGGTTTCTCTTTAGTTGCCCGACATTGGAAACTTTTGGAACACCATTTATGACAGGGATGTCATAGGAGGCAGTGGAGTGCTAACTCTTGGGGGCAGGAGTTGGAAGGTCAATCTTCCACTTACTTTGAAATATGATGGATGCCCCACAGCCTTGAGGCCAGAGTGTTCTACGGAGAACATGCGCATGTCAGAGCCCTGAGCAGGTAGCACATGGCATAAAGCCCAGCGAGTCACACAGAGAACAGAGGAGAACCTTCCATGACCTGGTAGTCCGTCTCATCCACTCCTGCTTTGTAGCTCAAGGAAGAAGATAGAAGATTCGAAGAAGGCATTGGCCATTTCAGAAGATGGTTTGTTCAGATATCAATAGGAATAGGTATAAAAACTTTCCTAGGGCTGCCCTCCAGTCCTTCGACTGGAGGGGAGCAAGGTAGATGGAACATAAAGCCTGTGGAGTCAGATACACCAGGGTTCAACCCTTAGTTCACCACTTACTAGTTGTGTGGCCTTGTGAAGTCAATATAAACTCTCTGAGCTTCCATTATTTCTCTTACTCCAAAGAGATGACTTCCACCCTACCCAAGGGCAGTGTCCCCAGTGCAACTGTCATGAGAGCCAGAGATGATGTATCTAAGGAGAGGAGGCTCTGAGGTTCTCAACTAAAGGAAACCATATTGTTATATCTACTGCTGTAAGGGGTCCATGGGGCAAGGTGAACCCACACTTGGTTTGAATGGATCCGGATCACTAAAAAAGCAGGGCCAATACTTGAAGTCAGAGAGTGGAGCCTAGAAGGCAGGAACAGACTCTAGTCCTTTGGGCAGCTGTCAGGGTCCTATTTAGCAGGCTGGACTCAGAAGTTATAAAGCAATTTTCTGGCAGGATTAGAGGCAGAATATCTGCAACAGAGCCTCAGAAGGTGCAGCTGAGCCTTTGGTTAAAGACTATCTTCCCACAGTCTTCCCTGCTCGGGCGAAGACCTCAGGAAGCCCCAAGTCTTGCCCATGTCCCTTGCAGCCTTCTACGATGTCAACCATCTTGTTAATTCCATAAACGCTCCACCCCCGTAGCCTGGTGTTATGAGTTGAATTGTGTCCCCCTAAAATAGGTTGAAGTCCTAACACCCAGTACCTCAGAATGTAACCTTTGTGGTTACATTTCAGTTCAATGTACAGTCACTGAACTCAGTGCAGTGGGTAACAAAACAGATAACTGGATAATTACAACCTTTTATGAGGAGTGCGATGACAGTGTATTTTTAGAAGATATTCAACTAATGACGAAGGAGAGGTCTTCAAGAAAGGCTTCTCTGAGGGCCGATGGCTCAAATCTTACTCATCAGGTAAAATGTAAATAATTCAGATTCTATAAATTCTAAATATAATCATCTTCAAAGCCAAGAGTGTCTTTTCATGATTATGAAGAAAGGATGTACTCAGCTAATGAAAAATGTGAATAGAATTAAAAGAAATAGAAGCTAAAACTATAAAATGATTTGAGAAAAATAGTTTCAAGAACTCTGGTCCCTGTTGAATTAAGATGACTCATCTGCTTTTTAAAGCATGAACGATCACTACAGCTGGGAGTTCACAATTATTATATACCTTTAAAAAAGTCCTGTAATTAGTTCCTTTTTACTGATTCAGAGTGGCATTCCACCATTGCTGGGGGTTGGCTGAGTTGTCTATGCTTGTACCTCCCGGGAGGCCTTCACTGGAGGCTGTATCTCAACCCTGTGCACTCAAGTCTGTGCTACCATAGACCTCGCAGCCCAGTGCACTGACTGTCACTGTCACATGCCATCGGCTCTTTGGGACAGGGATTGGCCTTTTTCCATCCCTGTATCCCCGTAGCCCAACCAGAACCCGGCATGGGGGAGTGTTCAATAAACACCCGTCAGGGGGATTAGCAAAAAGGTCAATGTCCTAGACTGGTCCAAATCACTGTTTCTTGCCAGAATCTATAAATCCTTGGGATTTTGAGGCCATGGCTGCAGATTTAAAATGCATGCATCTGGATAGTGATGCAGACATGCTCATAGTATGATTACCTGATTTCGGATATTTATCTAGGTTATTTTCAATAAGCACCATTCAATTGCCTATTTTGCATTGGTATTGTGCTGGGCAGGGGACTATGGATGGAAAGCCATGCTTGCTGCCTTCGGTTATGCATGTTTCTATACCTCATTAGATCACAGAATATCTGGTCAAAAACAAAAACAAAAAAAAACTTTGGAGATAAAGCAGATTCCATCTCCTTCCATGTTACAGGAAGAAAAATTGAAGCCAAGAGAGCTTGGGATCAGACCTACCGACATGCAGCTCTTCCTAGATTTTGGGACATTACCTACTTTCCCTGAGCCTCGCTGACTTTATCTGCAAAAAGGAAAATAACCACCAGCTAGCAGAATTTCAGAAGACTGAATGGGGTGGCGGTGAAGGCGCTAAGCTCAGAACCTCCCGTGTAGCGAGACTTCAGCAAATCTCGGCTCATACTACTGCAATCAAAGCCATAGGGCTTCTTAGTGGCAGAGCTGGGACGATGAACAAAGTTTCTTGACTCAATGCTCTGAAACTTATTTTGCTTTTGGTGCAAAGTTTTGTAATAATAATAACAATAATTCCATTATACTTTTGGAATATGCAGTTTTTTAATATATATAACATAACATTCAACCCATAAAGGAGCTACCATATTCTTTTTTCAATAAGAAAACTGAGGCTCAGAAATATAAGTAGCTGAGTAAAAGCACACAGCCAGTGCAGGATGGAGCCAGGACTCAGACCAAAGGCCTGGCTGTCCCTGGAAGACATCCCACTTTTCTCAAGACTTTTGTCACCCCCATATTGATTTGAGGGTAGAGCCCCCCCAAATTCTCTGTATGGCCTGGACTTCTTTTCATAGTACCAAGCTAAATTGTTAGCTCGTCTCCAACAAAAGGTTTACCTACTTAAATGTCCTTTTTCTAATGATCCTTTTAATCTATTCTGCCATTTTATTTATTTATTTTTAGTTGAGTCTCGCTGACACCCCATGTTACATTCGTTTCAGGTGTACAACATGGTGATTCAACCTCAAAAAATTTAAAGTAAAAATACCAGATGATCCAACGATTCCACTATTATTCCCCAATGATTCTAATACCATTTATCCAAAGATGAAAACACTAATTTGAAAAGATACATGCACCTCTGTGTTTATGGCAACATTACTCACAATAGCCAAGATATGGACGCAGCACCAGTGTCCATCAATTGATGAATGGATAAAGAAGATGTGTATATACACAATGGAATATTACTCAGCCATAAAAAGGGATGAGATCTTGCCACCTACACAACATGGATCGACCTAGAAGACATTATGCTCAGTCTATCGTCCCATTTTAAAGGAACAGATGGGAATTTGAGGTCTGTTGTAGCTCCGCAATTCACAAGATCAACTTCCGCTTAGATCAGTTCTGTACAATTTCCTACGTATTCCCCACAAATGATGTATGCATGTTTCTGGTCTGCCAGATCGGCCTCATGCCTGGATAGTCAGTAACTCTAGTGGGCATGCTTATTACTTGAGGATATCGTTAAAATCAGTTTCTGATTCAGTAGACCTGGGGTCAGGCTTAAGATTCTAGGGACCACACTTCCAGCAGTTTAGGCCATAGGTTTCCAATCCCTGACTGCCCTGAAATCAGCCACTGGGGGCCCACCAGCCATTTGGTCAGCTCCACTGAGCCCAGTGGCATTTTGGCCTGATCACCTCCAGACTCAGCTAGAAGCTGCCTAAAGACAGAAATCTAGCCTCACCTTGTGATACGTTGGCTGTGCACACTGCAGGCTCCTTGGGGACAGGGCCTGCGGCTGACTCATCCCTCTGTACCAGAGTACCTAGTACTAGTACCAGAGTACCTAGAACAGCACCTCACACAAAACACGTGATCAATAACCATTCGCTAAAGAAATGGATAGATTTCCCCTACACTGCCTGGGAAATAGCAGGTGCTCCCTAAAAAGGTTTATTCGATAAAATTCCTTGTGTCTAGGATATTAAGACAAATGTCTATATTACAATGAGTTGTTTTGATGTATTTATTCCCTTATTCATCAATAAAAATTACTCTATACCAGGCACTGGGAACAACATATCAGACATAATGCCCGCACCTTCTTGTAACTTACATTCTAACAATAACAGCATTCCATTGAGCATTTAATGTGTGCCTGGCGCTATTCTAAGTGCCTGATGTGCATGAACAAATTCAAGAACTTTGGGAGACAGGTACTGCTATTATCCCCACTTTATAGCTGAGAAAGAGAAGGCTTTGGGGGGTTAGGCAAGTTGTCCAGGACCATACAGTTTGTCAGTGAGGCATCAGAATTCAGTGCCAAGCAATCTGGATTCAGGTCTCTACTCAGCTTTAAATGACAAACAAATAAGCAAATAAATAGACAAGAAAATCCAAAATGGAGAGAGGTAGGAAACCAGAGTCTGATGTAGTAAATAACAGGAGGAATGGAAACTTCACAAGTGAGGCTGGTCAAGGTGAAGACAATGAATAAGCACCCCATCCTCTGCACCCTGTCCTGCCCTTCCACAACCCCATCTCTCCCACTGGGTGGTTCACAGCAGTGACATGTGCAGGAAAATAAATAAATAAATAAAAGAATCTTGCGGCCAAAAGGTTTCTTGAATATCTTCCTTGCCTAAAGAAGACAAGAAAATCCATCATTGATCCATTCTGCAAGTATCTATGGAGCGCCTACTCTGCGCCAAGCACCATTCCAGGCACTCTGGCAGATACAGGATGAGCAAAACAGTCAAAAATCACTGCCTCGTCGAGCTTGTTATCTAGCAAGGGGAGAGAGACAGTAAACTAACAAATCAGATTAATAAATAAGCACATGAAGACTAAGTGTAAAGTGCTCTACAAAATAATAATAATAGTAATAGTAATAGTAATAATGCATGGAAAGGAAATGGGCAGTGTCTGAGTCAGGGAAGGGTCTAATTGACTCCCTTTGATCTCCCTTTGAGATTGACTCCCTTTGATCTCTTAGCATTTTCCTGTATTATGAGATACCTTCCCAACCACGGTAATGTTTACTCAATCAACCATATCCAGTACTTAGTGAAGACACTGCTCCCTTCCCTTGACTGTCTCCCTCCAATGAGAGATGCTTCTCCCCCCCCCCCAAGTGTGTTATCAAACTGCCCCCTCCTTCCTAGGCTCATAGAAGAGAAAGGGGGAAGTAATCTTATTTTCATTAAGCATTGATTTGGGAAATATTTAATGAGCTCCTAATGACCCTAAATAGCATGGGTATGGCATTTATTGTTTATTAAATCCTTCCACAACCGTGATCTCCCATGGCTGTCCCACAGTCCCACGATAAAGGTAGAGCAGAAACCATTTCATTCATCCTGCTTCTACTCCACCCCTTCTGAATAGGATTTGGGGACATTTACAAAAATAATGACCAATAGGATTATTACAACCATTTCATAAACAGAAACACCGTCTAAGAAAGCCTGTGGGACTTACCTGACACCACCCAATGAACAATAAAGCTGGAATCAAAACCCAGGTTTTCCAACCCCCAATCTCACACCTTTCTTTCGACCACACACAACTTACCATTTACAGCCCTCAGTGCCCAATCCACAATAATGAAGCAGAGGTGGCTTTACTCTCAGTAAATTTCAACAGAGACTATAACCCAAGGCGACAACAGCTATAAAAGGACACAAGGACAGACATGATGTTTGGGGAGGGATGCATACACGTTCAGAGAAGCATGAGCTCATATGTAACTTTGGCTGGGAAAGTCATAAAGGAAAGCTTGGGTCAGGACATTACTACTCGAAAGGATAGGCCAGAAAAAGCATTTCGGATTGAAGGAATATTAACTGGCCCAGGTGTTAAAAAACACTGCCAAAAATATCATCACGGCATTCCCTCCTCCCTCCATTATTTCCATAAACTACTTGGCTTTGCCGACGACTTCAGCCAGAAATATCTTAGGGGATGCGCTTCTGGTTCTCTTTCAGAGCTGGCCCCAGAACACGCTTCCAGGTAGAGAAAGTGTGATGGGAAGAAACGACCATTCATTGAGCACCTACTGTATGCCAGAAACTTTTAGGTGCTATAAAACTGTTGTAGCATTTAATCTCCATGACAGCCCTGCCAGGTAAGTATGGTTTCCCATTCTATGGATAAAGAAGCTGAAACTCAGAGACTAGTTGGTCTGCCCAAAGTCAAACAACTGACAAGCAGAGAAACTCTGATTTGAACCCAGGACCATCAGAAGCCAATGCCAGGGGTCTGTTGGTGACCCCCACTTTGAACCACACTGCACAGCCAGAAATCAAGAAGTGTCTGTTCTGTGAACAATTGGGAGGTGTGAGCAAATAATTCAGCACCTGGGAGAATCAGAAAGTCAAGAAGATCAAAAGTAGATTTGAGAACCTAGTTTGCTGAGAGGAGAAAACAGGAAGTTGCCATTCAATGGGTATAAAGTTTCAGTTACCAAGATGAGTAAGTTCTAGAAACATAACAATACTCTATTGTGCACTTCAAAATCTAAGAGGGTGAATCTCATGCTAAGTGCTCTTCCCACAATAAAAAAAATCTAAATCACACAGAAATCATTACAAATAAAGAAAAATGTACAGTTGATTGTATCCAAGCATAAACCCTTCCATCATAATTCTTCCTGCAGGATTTTTCCACATGCTATAAATGTTTATTTGATCACCACGTTTTTCTAAATTCCACCAGGAGGCCTTCTAAGATATTGTGGGGACTGTTTATGTTTGCGTCTATCAGTTCGCACAAAAGCAATTATGATGGTGTACTGATTCATAAACATGCGTGTGGACATCATTAAATATTTACATAAACACATTGATTACTTATATTTATAAGCCCGTGGAGAAGCTCTAGGCTGCTCTTTCGCACCATGTCGGAAAAAAAAACAAGGTTCTTTGCAAATACAGTAATCAGCTCATATTCACTACTCATTAGACTGACTCTTGAAATAATCTTCGGTTTGTTTGCAGAGAGGATTCACATCTGCACGCACCCATCTGTGGCGGAGGCAGGGCGCGTGTGTGGTGGGAGGTGGGCTCTGGGCTGCAGATGCAGAGGGGGGCAGGACCCCACAACCCCAACACCACACCCACCAGCAGCAAAACTAAAGGATTTCCCTGGAGAAAAGTAAAGTGCTATCCTTGGAGGTTTTTGTGTGTTCTAGGACCATGGAACAAAAACTGTGACAAAAGATACAAAACAAGTATTTCCCCACCTTTTATCCCCACGTTTTTGGGTTTGGATTCTGATGGCAAAATGCATTCAAAACCACCAAACGCCTGAGAGTAATTAGTCTGTGAATTCCACGTGAACAGATATCTACAGCTTTGCATCGCTATCTCCAAGCATCGGGCCTTGAAACAGAGAGAAACAGTTGTTAACTGTTGGTTTACTGGTGTCAGTCCAAAAGTTCTACGATTCACAAAGCATCCCTGGGAGTGAGCAGACGGAACACAGAGGGAAGACACTCAGAATTGCGGATGAGTTAGGATCCTTGGCAAGGTGTGTTATCAACCCACAAACTGCCTGGCTTTCTTTTATCCCAGCGCTACAGAAAAAGGGTTTGCACCTTTTGTGTAACCCTCTCCCCTCCTCATCTCATCCCACTCACCCAAAACAGCTTAACAGGAAAAAAGAAAAATATTCTGATGGCAATCCTTATGTCAAACACCACATTTATCTGGAAACAGGGATGGGAATGACCCGACTTTTCTTCCACGGTTGATGTTTGTCGGTTGTTGAAGTGGATATAAGGGTGTGTGTGTGTGTGTGTGTTTGCACGCCCTTATGTCCATAGGACAGATTTTTTTTTCCTGGCCTCTGTACCTGAACAAAGCTAGCTGAAATGTGGCCTTTGCTGACACCAGCAGGCCAGGGAGGCCAAGGTGGGGGACACAGGCCCCACCAGCCTTCCTGTAAGTATTGACTTCACCAGTTGCAGCCCTGTGATCATAAAGCCAAGGTGTCAGGCCCTTCTAGAACAGAAGCCAGGAGGTTTTGCTCTGGTCTGTGACCACAGACTGCAGGACCAGCTGCTGGCATAAATGAGGATTAGAAGGGAGTCCAAGGGTGCCTTCGGGCAGACCCAGTCCACAGCCGGGAAATCCTTCAAAGTGGCTGTCTAGTGAGTGGTAACTCATTGGTGTCATTCTTGCCCATGAAAAATATGCAGGCATGACTTTAGTAGGCCTTCTCTCCCAGAATCTTTCCCCCACCATCCTTACACATCCTGCACTGAGTGCTGGCCCCTCTGAGGTTAAGTTCTCAGGGAGCTGAAGAACCCAGGGGAGGAGGAAGGTAGGCCAACAATTCAATGAGTACAGTCTTCTGGAAACTCTGCTTAAATCTGTGTGGGATGCAGAGGACATGGAAAGGAGAAGCAGTCAATGCTCCCTGGGGCATTAGGCGAGACTTCACAAAGCAAGCGCAAGTGAGGGGGCGGCCTGAGCAAAACTGCCAGGGTGTGAGGTGTGCAGTGCTGGGGAGAAGCTCGGGTGCCATCTGCCTGGCCCTGCTCCCTGGGACAGTCCACACACCCCTCAGACTCAGTGTCCCCGCAATGACCAGCTTCTCACTCTGTTTCTCAGGCTCCACTGGTCACCCAAGCCAGAAACCTGGAAGTCCCTCCAGATTCCCTGTCCTGTTCTCATCCCTCACATCCAAGCAGCTGCTAAGTCCCGCTGACTTTTTCCACTCCATGTTCCTCACATCAGTCTTTGCCTTTAATTCCTACTACCTACCACCGTGGTGACCAGAAGTCAAGGAAAGAAGAAAAGAAAGTCAATTTCCCAAAAGACAAGATGTCGTTGTTACCATAAGAAGAAGAAAAGGATTCCAGAAACCTGAATCAGCAGATGTCCACGGCACTAATAATAAAGCACCAAGTTTTAAAATGTTACTTTTTTCATAAATTAGAGCATAGTAAAGGTTATCCCTAACACATCCGTCTTGCATAGATACTAATTTTGTTCTAAAGTGAGACAGAAGTGGAATTAGAGCCAGTTACTTGGGACTTGGGACGGCACCTGGAAAAGGTCCCCAGCCGATGCCCATGGAGCCTTAGGCCTCGGACAGTGAGCTGGGCACATGGCCCTAAGTGAGGACCAAGACAGCTACGGGGCACCGGCCTGGGGCCACGGCGCAAGCCAGAGAGAAAAGGACTAGGTCAGCGTGGGGACGCCTCCCCCCCAGGCACCAAGACCTCCAATCATTCAAGAAATGAGATCTCCTAACTCCCTTCTGAAAAACTGCTATTGGATTCTGCTTTTACCTCTGCCAGCTTCCAGATCAGAAGAAATTTCGCTCAGCAAAATTACTTATCGCAGTCTATCGCTTTCCAACACCTATATTACGGACTCATCTCAAGCTCTCACTAGGGCTGCTGGGATTTTCAGGTTCTGCTTGGGGACTGTGGGAATTGTTGTGTGTGTGTGTGTGTGTTTTTTTCCTCTTGATCTTGATGGGAAAAAAATTAAATAAATAAATTAGTGGCCTTGCAACTGCTGTTGTTTTGAAATGTTTCGGTTTTATTTTGAGACTTGTATTTTATGAGTATCTGTTTCTACATTTGGAGGCTCATGCAATATGCATGGTTTCTTTATGAGATGTGATATGCATTTGTGGAGACGGGATTGTCTGCCAGACTCTGTTGAGAAAATACATTTCAGTTACACCTGACCGGAAAACCATCTGCCTCGGCCTCACGGACACATGGCCAATACCCAGATTGGCATGAGAAGCCCCGACAACTGCTCAAATCCCTCTCGGCGAGAAGATGTCCCAGGAGAGAAATCGTAGATTTATGGCACTTGAGGAATACTTATTATTGAAATAAATATTTATTTTTCAGGATTTTCTTTCCTGGGGAAGAGAAAAAGCAATGAAATGTTTAAGAGATAGAAAATGTAACAATGGGACAGGCTGGTGATGGGTGGTGGGGAGGGCACGTATTGCATGGTGCACTGGGTGTTATACGCAACTAATGAGTCATCGAACTTTGCATCAGAAACCAGGGATGTACTGTATGGTGACTAACATAATATAATAAAAAAATATTTAAAAAAAAATAAAATGTAACAAACTGAGGGCTTCAGAGGGGAGGGGGATGGGGGAATGGGATAGACTGGTGATGGGTAGTAAGGAGGGCACGTATTGCATGGTGCACTGGGTGTTATACGCAACTAATGACTCATCGAACTTTACGTCAAAAACTAGGGATGTACTGTATGGTGACTAACATAATATAATAGAAAAAATTATTAAAAAAAAAAAGAAAATGTAACAAACTGAGGGCTTCAGAGGGGGGAATGGGATGGGCTGGTGATGGGTAGTAAGGAGGGCACGTATTGCATGGTGCACTGGGTGTTATACGCAACTAATGACTCATCGAACTTTACGTCAAAAACTAGGGATGTACTGTATGGTGACTAACATAATATAATAGAAAAAATTATTTAAAAAAAAAAAGAAAATGTATCAAAACTCACACGCAGCAGAAGTATGAGGACCGAGCCTAAAATAGAACAAAACCCTGCGAGAATTATCACTGTGTTGCCTCTCACGTCATATTCTTGTAGGCTGGCTGTGTCCTCGAAAAGTAGCACCTATACCATTACTAATTATTACCACTGCATTTGCACCTTCGCCACTTAGCTCGGGACCTGGGACAAGGTAGGTGCTTAATAAATGTCTCTCAAATGCCCGAATGAATACTAGGAAGAGGAGGCATTTGGCCCCTTACTCATGGGCCGATGATGATACTCAGAGTCTCCAGACTCAGCTGTGAAGTCTGTAGATGATGGGCCCTGAGAGAATCTCTCCCTGGAGAAAGTGGGGCCACCAGCCCGGATGGATCCCAGTGCCCTGGCCAACACGGTAGCCATACACATGCTTTGTGTCAAGCCGGCGCGGGAGTAACATTTTCCAATGAGTCCCCTCAAGCTCTTGAAGTCCCTCCACGCCAGGGACTGCAAGCTTGGCAGGAGGCTGGAGGCTGCTTCTCAATGTATATGAGATGCTGATTGAAGATCTCAGTTGAAAACACGCTTTGCGTATGCAGAACACACCCAGAGAGCTTTAACGACAGTGCAAAGGAAAAGGAGCTCATTTTGCTGCAGTGAGCTCACTCCTACATCCTCTGTAGGCCAGGTCGGCAGGGAGACAAGCCAGGACAGTGGAAACCCTCGGGGGTGCTCATCTTCTCGTGCGTGCAAATGAGAAGAGAAAGCAAATTCCTCTTGTCTCCTTTTGTCCTACTTCTCCCTCCCCTATTCTCTCTCCATCTCTCTCTCTGTCTCTCCTCTTGAAGTCCTTGCTGAGTGCAACCCCCAGGTGGCAGAACCCTAAGAGGGTCAGGACAGTAGAAATGGCACGTCCTGTCTCATAGGCACCAAGAAGGGTGAGGTGATTTCTTTACATTGACCCCAACCCACATAATGATACTACAAGGTAGATTGTATTATAGCCATTCCAAATGAAGGACTTGAGTCGAGAGAGGTTAGGAAATAGTGGAACTAGAGTTTGGAACCGATTTTTTGTGGCTCCAAAGACCAACCTTTCCTAAACTCCATTATTTTTAATGAGGAGAGACGAAAGGCCAGGCATCCCCATGCTTTGCCATAAAGAACTAGACGGACCTCCAATTTCAAAACACCTGGAGAAGTTCTTAAGGAATGACAGGGCTTGGTATTCCCTCCCTTTCAGCTTTCCACCCAACAATCCACTCACCTGATAGTGTCAAAGAAACATCGTGACCATCCTGTCCCTTGCCCACATCCTGTCTCCTCGAATTCCCTCCCCATCTCTGGAATAGGGCAAATACCTCAAGCAAAAAAAAGCAAAGAATGTTCATGCAAACCCTGTCCCAGCACCTACCAGCTGTAGAGCCTTGGGGCAATTGCATCACTTCTGCCATCCTCAGATTTCTTTTCTGTTAACCAAGAACTAAGTGCCGCTATTACCTTCCAGAGTTTCTGTGTGAATTATGTGACCTTCCAGCCTATGACCTTCAGATCTGAGGACAAATAAGCCTAACTGATCGATTCCTAAGAAGCTGCCAAGAAGACAACTAGCTTTCACCAAGAAAGGGAGCTTTGGCATTTATCCTTTCCCTCCAGCCGCAGTCCATATCTTTTCCTGCAGTACTTTCCTGTGTGCTCTGTTCTTTTGAGTAGTTTGGTCCAAGGCCTGGTTTGTCTACAGAGCCCTGAAGGGAGTGAGCTTCTCCAAGGCCCCGAGTCTCTGGAACCCCAAGCTTTCCATGGGCCTGTGTTATAACATCAGTTCAGACTAGTAGGATCTGCCCTCATTCCCCAGGTCCACCGAAGACTGAGGGCAGCCTAATCAGGTCCAACTCCACCACATCCCTCAATCCCTCAGACACAGCAAGCGGACTGTTGACCCTGAACTTCAGAGCAGGCTCTGAAGCCAGCCCTGTTCTCCTAGGGTAGCTCCTTGTTCCCACGGCGGACAATGAAAGAACTTGATCTTTGAGGTCAGGAAAACCTGAGCTAAAATCTGGTTCTGCTCTGCCTTCTAGTTATGCAATTTGGATGAATAATTTATTATCACTAGTTTTATGGCTTTAATGATTGACTTTTATGCATTGCTAAAACAGCCGGCATGCAGTTAATACTCAAATATGATTTGTTTTTATCATGGGCCCCCATCTTTCCCATAAGATTATTACCCAAAGTTCAGAATTCTTTATAGCTGAACTCATCCCCGTTGAAACAGTGGGTAAGAAACATCATTTGCAAGTTTCTGGATAGAATAGGAGCTCCATACGCATCGATTGTTACCACTATCAATGTATTACGATCACTATCACCCTCTCCATCATTTGTCTCCTATTCGTGGAGCCTCTTCTGTGTGCTAAAATCTATACCAGGCACTGAAAAAAACACTCTTTCTAATCACGGTAGCCTACAAGGTAGACCCAATTATCCCATTTGCTGCGGACAAGAAAACTGCAGCTCAAGAGGCAAACTAAGTGACTCAAAGCCACACAGCTAGTAAGTGGCCAACTCAGGGTGGTCCTATCATTTCTAACTATTTGCAATCCTCCTCTAAGACTTGGGCCAAAGAGAAAAGGGAAAAAGAAGCAGATGATGAGATCGCTGGCCTCTCACGAGGGTGCTTAGAGACAGGTCAAGTGTACCAAGCAAGAGGCAGCACTGCAAGATTGTGAAGAACTGAGATCTAATTGCATGCTGGAGAGACCGGCAAGTGTCAGTGGAGAACAAGGGGGAGTTGTCAGGACCCTGCGGGGGGGACAAGGATGGGGCAGGAATGCTACAGAGTGACAAGGGATATTTACTAAGTGTCTATGGTGTTCCTGCCCTGTGCTAGACAGCGAGCATACATTTAATCCTGACAGAGTGATCAGATAGGTAGTTTTTATCCCATTTTGCAGGGGAAGAAGCACAATCCTATAAATACTCAGTAGTGAAACAGAGGTAGCAGCAGGCAGGGCATGCCCAGGAAATGGTTCTACTTCTGTATGTCACCTGGAAGTCTGTCTTCACGAGGACTCATGGAGACGAAACAACCAGGTCGCCCCCAGCTCAAGGGCATGGTACATTTTCAGGATTTCGTTTTGTTCTCATTGCCTTAGAGGTAGGCTTCACATATAGAGCAAAGGTGCTCATTCTTTCTTGAAGCCATACGGTGGATCTTTATGCGAATTCAGTCATTCCCTCAACCAACCCACCTCTGTGGAGCCCCTACTATTGGGCTCCTGACATGGATGCTGGGACACAAAGGTCAATCACTCCAGAGACCCTGCCTTCAAAACTGCTCCCATGTGGCTCCTGAATTCATGTTACATGCTATACTGTTGCCAAATAAATGTAATGAAGAACGCAGTGAATTTTAATTATAACATGGAGTAAATTCAGCTAAACTATGCTCCATTGTCTACTTTCCTTGGTTGTCCAATCTGTAACCCACTGACCAGCTATAACTACTTATAATTATTTTCTTTCATCATGCTCAAAACTTCTAATTAGAGTAATTATGGCAAAGTGTAGTGAACATGAATCAAGCAGGCATGAAGGAAATCATACCCTATTTCCCCACTTTGGCTTCCCTTAGTCTTCTCTTGGTTGGTTCCCAGGCCAGACCCACCCAGTTTACTACAAGGTTCGAATTATCTGACTCGGCCACAACCCTCCCGTACTGTGTGACATTAGTCGGGGCGAACGTCAAAGTAGGAGGATACTTCCATAGCTTCCATCTGGCCGCTCAGATCTCTGACACTCCTGTCCCCTTCTCGGCTGGGCGTTCTCCTCCTCTAGGTCCATCACGTGGCCAGTATCCCAGCCCGATAGGCACCAGGGTTTGCTGTCTTGTCATGAGAGTTCCCTTAGCATGAATATTTATTTTGTAAAGATGTTGCCTCTGGCACACAAAGAGAAATGTAGTAAAAATGCTTGGCTGGAAGGCAAGGTCCGGTTCTCGCTCACGGTGGATCTCAGGGAAGTCACAGTCACCTGCAGACCCTGGGCTTCCTCCGAGGTACAGGTGGACACCAGCGTCCGCCCCAGAGGATGAGCGGGATGTGGACATGAGGGTGTGTATCTTTGTTGGAACATGACCGTGTTGTAAGGCTCGGACGATACTGTGAATAGGAAAGAAGTGGTGGAGCCCACCGAGAAGGAACATCTCCCATGGTGGATACTCTGGTGTCAAGGTTGTGTTGCTGTTGTGTTGCTTTGGATTGGCTTACTCTCACAGGAAGTCAATTCGCCTTCTCAATCGTCTTCCTCTCATGCCCTGTGGGTCTGCCCAGGTCTGCTCACAGCAGGCTCACAGCATCTCAGCACCTCTTCCTCACCCTTGAACTCTGCCAACCCCACAGGTAACTCATTCAGGGACCAGCTGCCCCCACCCCTCGGCCACCTCCTCAGAGCAGGGCTGTCTCCTTCCTCTCTCAGCCGGTGCCAGCCCCGCGAGGGCTGAGGGAAGCTGCCACCTCAGAAGCAAATGTACCAAGAAAGCTAAGCGTCAGGGCCCCTCACTTGTGCAGGCCCCTTCCAGAGTCCAGAACCTCATTTGTAATCCTAACTTGAATTCTGTTATAGACTGAATTACGCCCTCCACCAAAATTCACCCCCGGTGCCTCAGAATGGGTCTGTATTTGGAGACAAGGTCTTTAAAGAAGGAAGTAGGTTAAAATGAGGTCACTAAAGTGGGCACTAATCCAGCAGGACTGGGGTTCTGATAAGAAGGGTTTGGGACACACACACACAGAAGACCATGTGAAGAAAAGGCGGCCACCTACAAGCCAAGCAGAGAGGCCTCAGAAGAAACCAACCCTGCCGACACCTTGATCTCTAACTTCCAGCCTCCAGAACTGTGAGGAAGGAAACTCTTGCTTAAGGCACCCACCCAGCCTGTAGTATTTTGTTTTAGCAGTCCTAACAGACACACGTGTCTTCTTTTTCGAACAGTCACCCCAAATGTAAAAGCATCAAGCCTCCCCACCCTGCCCTGTCTTAGCCACAGTGTAAATGCATGACTGGCTAACACTTTCGTGACTAGTCAGGGCGTCACCAGGATGGGCTCGGGAGAGGCGATGGCTGGAGAGAGTGGTGCTGCCCGAGTGAGACCAGGGCCTCCACAGAGGAAGGGAGGAGAGCTTCTGAGACAAAGGGCCAAGTCTCAGCTTGGCAAGGTTCCCATCACGGTAAACTGTGCTGTTGAGGCTTGAATCCCTCACTTCCCCTCTTAGCCTCTGGCCAACTGAGTCAACGTGGATGAGCCAGCACGTGGGACGGTACCCCACCCCTGTCGCTGCTCTCTCTCCCTGAGCCTCTGGAAAGGAAGGACAAGTACAGCCAGAGATGGGCTCACCTCAAGGCGAGCACTGCAGAAAAGCAAAGCAACTTCTGGAAGGCTATCTGAAATGCCCAGCTCAGAGGGCACAGAATTACCGAGCAAATTCTGACTTAGGGAAATGATAGGCCTTTCAGCTTCTCGAGTTATCTTATAATCACTGCAATGAGAGAGAAGCAGATGGCAGCACCTACCCAAGAACTTTAAAAGGGAAAGCAGCAGGCAGAGGTTAAAAACATGCATTATTCATTTCTCGGGAGGGAAAGGATATTTTCAAATAGAATGACAGTTAACATCGGACGGCAGGGTGTGCAAAGTCACTTTCTCTCTCTCATGTGATGTTCGTAACAACCTGACAAAGTAATGATCTTCTGATGAAGTGGAAGAGAAAGCTGAGGCTGGAGTTTGCCTGGACGCGGTGCCAGGCGCCTTGACCCTTGGAACGCAGACTCCGTTCCTTGTCAGCACAGTAACACGGCTGGACATGTGGTTGTAAACTCCTTGTGCTTACTATTTTTAAGGAGAACAACATAAAATGATTGTCTCATTAAAAGCGTTTCTGGAGGTCTCTAATTCCTGATATTCAGACCAAAGCTGACTCCGTTTGCTCACCCCCAGAGCTGGAATCTTCCTGGAACGAGATCGTGTTTGTTCTCCTCTGCGCCCCACACCCATACACTACCTCGCCCTCCAGAAGTGCCCTAAATACTTGCTGAGTCACCTCTCCCTATCTGAGGCTGCCCAGATCCAGGCCTGCCTCCCAGGTTGGCCCCCCACCCTCACTGCTCCTGGAAGTCCATTCTCTTCCCAGACCTGGAGTCTGGCTTGGTTCCCCACTCCCCCTGCAGCCTCTGACCCAACCATGCATGTGACGCCTTCTCCAACCTCCCCCGTACAGCCTCTGAGCCACCTGATCTGGACCGTCCTTCTCTTTTACGAGCCCCGGCGGCTCTGATATCTTCATCATGATGAAACTGACCACCCATCTTTGATAATCCCTGCCACTTTCTAATAAGAAGAACAAAAACAACTGACATTTACTGAGCTCGTACTATGAGACAGGTATTGTGGACAGTGCTTCACAGCCGTAATCTCAGTGAATCCGCATTATAGCCATAGTATTGTCAATGGCACGTATTACGGCCCGGGTTAAGGACTGTAATCCACACTTCATTAATAAGGAAACTGAGGCACAGGGAAGCTGAGGAATGTGAAGTAGGGACAGAAGCCAGGAGCAGGAACTGATCCCATACCCTCCCTGCTGTTTGCACCACACCGTGTTTACTGAGAAACTGAGACAGAAGCTTGCCGTGGTCTCATCAAACCATGCTTCGTCCTGAGCTGACCCAGGGCTCGGATCCCAGGAGCGATGCCCTGTGCCGTGCGCCCCGCTGTCTCCATACAGCAAGAGGGTCTCAGGCAAAGTGGTGGCTCCCAGAGCTCGACAGGGATAAACTGAGGCTGGGGCTCTACTCAGATCCCTCAGCAGGGTGGTAAGCCAGTAAGAGGCTTGTGTCCAGTAAGTCAGTCACAGGGGCTTGTCTGAGGAGAAGCCTCGTGGCTCAGGAAGAAGGGATGAGAGAGAGGAGGGCTGGGTGCCCCAGACATGAACAGGGTTCTCTGAGGAGTTTCTCCAGTGCAAATGTGTTGCTCTTGGTTCAATGACTCAATTAGACGTACAGTGACCTTCCCTGAGCTTCATCCTAAAAGACCCGAAGAGGTTCCACAATCTCCTTTACCTCAAATACTTGGGGTAGCCTCAGGGTCAAGCAGACTTCATCTCAAAATGTTGAGACAGCATCTAAATCCACTTACTTGACCATAGACTGGGATGGGAAATTCAACTTTAAATATATATATATGTATTTATATACATATAGCTTCCCCTACATTTTTGCCCAAAGGGTACCTGGAAATGCCATTACAAGGGCCCATAGAAGAGGAAATGCCAGGGCCAATCAGTCTAGCTTGGCTCCGAAGGAAGGCCTGGTCTACACTTGCAAACATGAACAGAATAAAGATGAAGCATACCTTTCTTCCCAGATGTGAACCCTGAAGCCCTGCCAAGGTCTCTTCCAGTTTTTTATTGAGGGAGTAACATGGCCGCATCCCAGGGGCTTGGCTCACTCATTCATGGGGCCAAGGCTTGGTAAATGTTTCATGTTTGCAAATCTTTGAGCTTGCCGAGCTGTGACAATGTTTGCCCATCACAGCCCGTCCTGCGTGCTTGGGTTTGGGGCACTTTTCACATGCCAGTGGCATCTCAGCACAAGACACACCAATAAACATAGATCGCGCCTACCCCGGAGGGTTCAAAAGCTTTGTTATGGTTGTGATCATGGCGGGTTGTGGTTTTCTTTTGTTTTCTAAAGCCCACAAAATTACTGTTATGCTTTTCTAACAACAATACCACGTTGTTAGAAAATTTTGAGCTGGGATTCAGAAGCCCTGGGTAGAAAACCCAGCTCTGCCATTTACTAGCTTTGTAACCAGGAGGAAATCAATAAATCTTTCTGAGTCTCCACTTTCTCATCTGCAAAATGGGGATGACAGTCATGGGTTGAATGCATGCCCTCCCTGTCTCTCTTGAACGACATGTGGCCTAAAATCAAAAATATTGGCGAAAGTACAATGCAAATTGCAAAGCAGTCTATAAATGTAACATATGTCTTTTTTTGTTTTTTCGAATTTGAAATTTGAACCCAACAAGAGCATAGACATTAGACCAGGTGACACGGGCCTGAAGAAATGTTCCAGCCATGCGGATAGAGCAAAGTCCCTAACCAGTGGGTCAACCTGTAAGGCTACAAGAACCCAAATTGTTGACCCCCCATTCTATCCACCAGACACTACTGGCTACTGAGAACGCAGTACTGGGTAGTGTAGTCCCACTCTCCAAACATTAAGTGAGTAACTAGCACGCAAAGGCGTAAGAGCTCTCATAGAGCAACGGCTCGCGTGCTGTGAGACACGCAAAGAGCTTCACACAGGAGAGGACAACTGAGCTGGACGCTGACAGGTAAAGAAAAAGGTGCCCCTCAAGCAAGCAAGTCACTGTACGAACACACAGAAAGCAAAGTGCAGGGCCTTCCAGAGGAGGGTGTTGTAGTAAACATGGACTTTCTCGAATTCTTGGTTCAAGATGCGGTGACTTGCATTGGGCCACCCCCCCCCCCGATTTGGTGGGTGGAAAGGAGCTGAGAGGCTTAAAGAAGGGCTGAGGGGAGACGAGCAGGGAGGAGAAAGGGGTAAGTGGGAGAACGGTTGAGTATGGAAGGAGTCGGGAAAGGAACACTCGGTCAGGCAAGGTTTTCCCCACTCGGTAGCCAAGGAAAGAGTTGGTACAAACCCCACTTTGACATTTCCCTTTTCAGCTTAAATCCTTGGCAAATGGTGAGTCACTAAGCTTCTCAGAGTCTGTTTCCTCAAATGACAAAGGAAAAGCAAGAACTGTGGCAACGTTACCACCATCATTAGAGGCGGTAGGTTTCTGGGAGCCTCATGACTGACGGCGTCGTGGAGGGGCCATAGTTCGTATTCCCAAGGTGACATAATCTGAGGGGAAGTTCAAGTTTCAGTGTCGCAGAGTAATTTTATCATCCAATTTTGCATCCTAATTGGTGGCTTCACAACCTTCTTCTCTTGGTTCTTATTTTCTCCGGCTGCAGAGTATACTTTGGCAGGAGAGTGGGCCGCTCGGGCACGTTATCTGGGCCTCGTTCCCTCTGGTGGATGAAGTGTCTCACCCATAAACCAGAACCATCTGTGTAAAATGACTGGGAGGCACAAAAAGTGCCGGAACCGCAAAATTCCAGCTTTGGTTTTGGCTTTCTGGCAACAAAAGAATAAAGACGCAGCTCTTGTTTCTCCAAATATTTCCCTCTCCACAGTCGACTCTGGTCTGACTTCAGTTCTCGATTAGGAAGCGCTGATGTTTCTGGGGCCCGCTCTCGCGACCGCCTTTGGAGATATGGGTGGAAGCCACGTGAAGGTCATGGTATGGGCTGGGAATAAAATGATTTTTTTCAAAGAGGACGAACTTCATAAATCCTGGCTCGTTCCTACACAGGTGTATAGAAGAAACAGAAGAAAATTTTTTCTGCTTATTTGGGTCTTGCCAAGACCTGAATATGAAAAATATGTAAGACCCAAAATGACTTTTTTTTCTACTGAAGGTGTCTTGAGAGACACTCAAAGGGAGTCCACAGAAAGCAAGCTGTGAAAATATCTTGCCTGATCTCTGCCCAAAATGGCCGGCAAGGTTGCTCACACTGTATTTGCCTGCAGTATGATAACGGGGGGCGCCGTGGACATCACCTAATAAAGACCACAGTCTGGGCTGAGGAGATGGGGTGGGACCGAGATATTTACAGAGACGAGCAGGAGGTGTTGGAAAATCCGCTGCCCTCCACACCACAGGAAGGCCTAACGATCCCACCCAACCCAGAGCTTGTGTAAGTGTCAGGAGATGAAAATCATGTGGTTTGGGTGCACAAACGTTTTTAGCTATAAATACCCTTTAGATCGTTCCAATGCATTGAGCCAAAACCTAAATGCTGTGAGGTTTCACCCAACGGAATGGTTCCTTAAATAAACACAATGCAAGGACAGAAACTACCGAGATGAAATTGAAAGAACAGACTGACTCTAAGAGGATGACCTGACTGAGGAGAGAAAAACAGGCCTTCCGCAACAAGTGTCAGCTGAGGGCCTTCAGCGGGCTGAACACGGACCCAGCTCACTCAGACCCACTGGCAGATTGAAGCGCCAGCCGGAAATCCCAAGAGAGAGTATTGGTGCCCTGCACAGCAAAGATGAAGAGCCAAAAGCTCCAGACAGATTAAGAAACCATCTCAGGATTGGAAGTCATGTCTGTCTGACCCCAAAGCCCACTGTCTTCCACAGGACCCACTGCCCCAGGGCATGTGTCTGTTTCTCTATCGGTGTGTGACCTCTTCTAAGGCAGCGGCACTGTCCTGTTCAGCTGGGACTCCCCCGTACCAGGAAGCCACTGGAATCTTCGAAGCTGCATGAGATTTTCCAGGGTGTATTCTATCACAATGATGGCCACAAACCAGGCGGCTCTAAACAATGGACGTCTATTTTCTCACAGTTCTGGAGACAGGAATTCTTCAGGGTTGGCACTACTGGGGATTCTGCGGGAGGCACTGTTCCTGTCTCTCTCCTAGCTTCGGATGGTTGACCAGAAATCCTTGGCTTGTAGATGTGTCACTCCATTCTCTGCCTCTGAAGACAGTCTTCACATGAGATGCTCACTGTGTTTCTTCTTCGAAGGACAGCAGTCACATTGGATTAGGGCCCACCCTCATGCACCATGGCCTCATCTTGACCCGATTATAGAGACCCAATTTCTAAATAAGATCATAATTCACGGGTACAGGGATTAGGACTTCACCACATCTTTTTTTTTGGGGGGGGGGATACATTCAACCCATGACAGAGATAATAAACCCGTATTTCTTGAATGAAGCAAAGACCAAATGGACCCTTCCAGGACTTCTGACATAAACTCCTGGTCTGGGAACTCCCATTAGCTCTTCTCTGGACACTTTAGGTCCCTGAGTACCACTGCTCTGCTTTCCTCCCACAGCCTGAAGAAACCAGTCAGATTTGCCAAAGTTTCCGCCATGCTGGGAGTGTAAGATGGCGCCACCACTGTGGAAAACAGTATGGCGGTGCCTTAAAAAGTTAAAGATGCAGAATTACCATATGAACCAGAAGTTCTACTTGTGCATCCTAACCAAGTGAGAAAAAAAACTCTTCTCTTATTAGCTATCAAATCCCACTTCCTTGTCCCCCAAAACACCCAGAGAAGTTGTTACAACTTTATAATGAAGATCGTAAGCTCTGATGTCATTTAAATAGGAGTAAGAACAGAAATCTAAGAGCCTTTCCTTGACCACTGGGAAGAATGCTTATTACCATGAAAAATACCACATTTTTTAATGCACTAGTTATCTGTATGCTACCTACCAACCAGTAATATCACGAAGAAATACCAGTTTAGGCCTCTACTACTCCGACTATAAAGTCCTTTTTGTGTTTTTGTTTTGTCTGTGTTTTTTTTTTTAAAGAAAAAGCTAATCTTTCAAGAATTTGATCGTATTTATGAGCACACATCCATTTTCTGTCCTGCCTCCAAGATATCTATAAATGAAGATGTTACTACCCAAGTGGATGATATTGACAGCAATGTACAAAAAGTGGCTGATAAAGTCCAAATTAAGAAAACCATAAAAAGTAACTAGGCAAAATGTAAGCCCGTTCAGGCAATAAGCATTTGCATATACTGTTAAATATAATTTCCACCAGGTGCATGAAGCACATGAGTAATTATAGATTTGAAAAAAAATTAAGTGAGAACCTTTTTTCAGCCTGGACACCCGCTCCTCTGATTATGTGGCAGTGCTTTGAGGAGTTAAATGCCCTCTACAATTGCGAGGTGATGGTATTATGATTCCTGCCTTCACTGTTCCTTATCAAGGCCAAAGCTGCGGATGAAGGAATTACCCAGGGGCGTTATACTTTCCATCTTCTTTCATCTCCCTGGAAAGACATGGTTCATTTGAGCTGTGGTGCTCAGAATACACTCCAAAGAACCCCAGAGTTCCAAACCTAAAATCAAAGAAAGCTTGTCTTCCCAGTCTTCAGGGAGACAAATAAGTAAATGAATAGACATTTCTCAATGTTAAGTTTTATTCTGTAAGTTTCTTTGGGAGTAGTGGGACTCACTACCTTTAGCTTGCTAGTAACTACCAGAGATGACAGCAAACGAGCAAGCCATGCCACACCACTGTCCCCATAGGACTGCACACATGCCACTAGCCCATTGCATGCTAACGGGGTAATGCCAGTCTACTTTTGCATATCTTTCTCTCCACCATATTCTGATGTCTCTGACAGCAGGGCCCATGCAGCTCTAGAGCTCTTGCGTAGCCCAGGACTTGACCCCTGGGAGCTCACAGTAAATGCTTGCTGTAAGAATGAGCGATGAAAACGCAGATCCAAACCACAGTGCAATGCCAACTCACATCCACTAGGATGGCTATAATAATAAAAAAGATAAACAAACAAAACACACAAAGCAAGTGTTGGCAAGAATGGGGAGAAATTAGGACCCTGCTGGGAGGGTAAGATGGTGCAGCCACAGTGGAAAACAATATGGCAGTGCTGTAAAAAATTAAAGGCAGAATTGCCAGAAGTTCTCCGTCTGAGTATATACCCAAAAGAACAGAAAGCAGAAACTCGAACAGACACTTATATATCCATGTTCATAGCAGGATTATTCAAAATAGCCAAAAGGCAGAAGCAATCTAAGTGTCCGTCAGTGGATGAATGGGTAAGCAGTATGTGGTCTATGGATTCAATGGAATATTATTCAACCTTAAAAATAAAGTATGTTCTTTTTTTTAATGTTTTTTTATTATATTATGTTAGTCACCATACAGTACATCCTTAGTTTTTGATGTAAAGTTCCATGATTCATTGTTTGTGTATAACACCCAGTGCTCCATGCAATACGCGCCCTCCTTACTACCCATCACCAGCCTAACCCATTCCCCCACCCCCCTCCCCTCTGAAGCCCTCAGTTTGTTTCCCAGAGTCCATAGTCTGATACACACTACAACATGGATGAATCTTAAGGATGTCGTGCTAAGTGAAATAAGCCAGACACAGAAGGACAACTATTGGATGATTCCACTTATAAGAGGTACCTAAAATAATCAAGTTCATAGAGTCAGAAAGCAAAATAGAAGTTGCCAGGGGCTGAGAGGAGGAAGAAACGGGGAGTTCATGTTTCACGGGGACAGAGTTTCAGTTTGGGATGATGAAAAGTTCTGGAGATGGACAGAAGCAATGGTTTCACAACAATGTGAGTAGACTTAGGCCATCGAACTCTACACTTAGAAGTAGTTAAAATGGTAAGTCTCATCTTCTGAATATTTTATCACAATTTTAAAAAGAATGAGCAGATGAACGTCAATATTTAACAACATTCTCTAGGAAGCATCTGGCTTCCAGTAGCCCCATCACCCAACAAGCTTCAGAAACTTGAGAGCGAAGTTGCTAGGGTACAAGTTGTGGTTATTTTAAGAATGTTAAAAAAGATGATAACTTCTTTTTGATACAGAGATACGTAAAGAGGAAAAACATTGCTCCTAATTCCACCACTCGGATAATCCCAATAAACCATATTTTTAAAAGTAAAAACCGATCACGTGCACTTGGCATTAGCAGTGCGCGATGTTGTGACATGAAAAGGGCGAGCAACCTTTTCCTTCCTAGTCCTGCTCTCAAAAGGTAATTGCCATTAACAGTTGCTTCGTGTAGCGTTTCAAAAGACAGTAAGTGGGGGGTGCTGGGGTGGCTCAGTCCGGTAAGCATACGACTGAGGGTCATGATATCAGGGTCGTGAGATCAAGCCCGGTGTTGGGCTCCATGCTGGCATGGGGCCTGCTTAAGATTCTCTCTCTCCCTCTCCTTCTGCCCCTCCCCACCACTTATGCACATGCACTTTCTCTCTCTAAAAAGAAAAAAGAGAGTAAGTAGAGTGCGTAGACTAAGGTGGTGATGGTGCCCGTGCATGTATTGCTCAATTTTCCTTGGTATGTTTCTTTTTGTATTTTATTTTATATTTACAGTTTCAACAGTTATATAATTTGGTTCATATGCTGTACACTTTCCAGTATGCTAACTTTTTTCCTTAAAAGTATTCTCAAAGATTTTTCCATATTAGGATATACAGAGCTACTTGTTGACTGTTTAGTATTCCTGACGAAACCTTTAAGCTGCTTCCAAGCTCATTTTTGTTTTGTGCTTTGTCTTGCTTTGGTTTTTGACTCTAGCAAGTCTATTTATAGCGATGCAATTGGTAAATTGAAATATGAGTAATTCGTATCTTAAGAAACACTGGCAAGTTGCAGTGCAGAATGACAGGAGCGGCCCACCTACACTCTCCCAATATGTGGGAGTACATTTCCCTGCACCACTGCCCCAGGAACAGCAGCACCTGGCAGGATCCGGCCCTTTAATGTTTGCGTTACTAATGAAGTGATGTGGTGTCTCAATGTTTACGAAATTTTCCTCAACTAAGAGATGTATTGAGCACCTTTTAACGTGATTCATGCCCGTTTTCCTTTTCCTTTAAATTACTTGTTCGGATTCTTTGTTGCCTTTTTTATTACTTTTTCTTAGGGATTTATATGAGCTTTGAAGACTCAAAGATTAAGGAAATTAGCCTTTCAAGTGTCATACATGTTACAGATATGGTCCCCGGACTTATTTGCTTTACTGTGCTTCAGGTCCTCATACCAAACATAAATTTGAAATTTTTATTTAGTATGTGTCTTCTTTTCTTTTACAGCTTCTGGACTTTCTATCCTACTCAGAAAGGCTTTCCCCCTTCTAAGTTTAAAAACAAATGCATTCAAACTTTTAGACTATCTATCCCATTCAGAGAGACTTTCCCTCCTCCAGGTGTAAAAACAAACTCCTTCAAACTTTTAGACTATCTTTGCTTTCTTTATGCGCTAGTGTGCCAGTGGTGTTACCTTGAGTGGAATAAAATATAAGAATAGTGAATGGGGGCGCCTGGGTGGCACAGCGGTTAAGCGTCTGCCTTCGGCTCAGGGCGTGATCCCGGCGTTGTGGGATCGAGCCCCACATCGGGCTCCTCTGCTGTGAGCCTGCTTCTTCCTCTCCCACTCCCCCTGCTTGTGTTCCCTCTCTCGCTGGCTGTCTCTATCTCTGTCGAATAAACAAATAAAAATCTTTAAAAAAAAAAAAAAGAATAGTGAATGGGAATGTTAAGACTAGCTATCAAAATGCAAGTGACATAATTGACATTAGGTCGGTTGATTTTTAACATGCACACCAGAACAATTCAATGGGAGACCATACTATTTTCAACAAGTGGTACTGGGACAACAGGATATCCACATGCAAAAAGTGAAGGCAGACCCCTAACTCACACCATATAAATAATCAACTCAAAATGGATCATAGACCTACAAAAACTACAAAACTTCTACAAGAAAACATAAGAATGAATCTCTGCGTGTTGGGGTTAGGCAATAGTTTTTTAGCTATGACACCAAAGGCACAAGTGACAAAAAGAATAATGCAAGTGACAAAAAAAAAAAAAGACAAATGGGAACTCATAAAAATTAAAAGTTTTTGTGTTTTGAAGAACATCATCATGAAAGTGAACATATACCCTGCAGAATAAGAGAAATTACTTGCAAATCATACACTGATGAGAGATCTATAACCAGAAGACACTACTTCATACCCACTAGAATGGCTAAAATAAAAAATGCAGACCAAATACCAGCCCACAAAAGCAATGACAAGCAAAATGAAAAATAATAAGTCTTGGCAAGGATGTGGAGAAATTGGAACATTCAGTCACTATTGGTGGAATCGTTAAATGGTACAGCCACTTTGCAAAAGAGTTTGACAGTTCCTCGAAATATTAGACATAAAGTTACCATATGACCCAGCAAACTCACTCCTAGACACATACCCAAGACAAACGAAAGCATGTGTACATGCAGAAACATGTATGTGAACTTTCAGATTAGCATTTTTCAGAAGAGCCAAATGTCCATTAACTCACAAACATATAAACAAAACATGGTGTATTCACACAATGGAATATTATGTGGCAGCAAAAAAAGAATGAACTACAGTTTCATGTTACAACACGGGTGAACCTTGACAACATCATGATTCATAAAAAAGGCCAGTCACAAGAGGCCACATATTGTAGGATTTCTTAGTTGAAATGTCCAGAAGAGGCAAATTCATGGAAAGAGAAAGAAAATTAGTAGTTGCTTAGGGCTGGGGGGCTCAGAATGAGGGGTAACAGGAAATGAGTACTCCAGAGTATAGGGTGTCTTTGGGGGGTGATAAGATTGCTCTAGAATTAGACAGTGGTCATGGTTGCACAATGCTGTGAATACAGTAAAATCAACTGAATTGTATATTTTACATGGGTGGATTTTATAGTGTATAAATTATAACTCAATAAAGCTCTTTTTTAAAAAAAAAACTTTATTAGAATAAACAACACAGTACCAATCTTTCAACACTTTGTACTTTTGAAATGTTTGATAGTAAAAATGGGGAAAATGCAGGGGCACCTGGGTGGCTCAGTCGTTAAGCATCTGCCTTCAGCTCAGGGCGTGATCCCGGCGTTCTGGGATCGAGCCCCACATCAGGCTCCTCCGCTGTGAGCCTGCTTCTTCCTCTCCCACTCCCCCTGCTTGTGTTCCCTCTCTCGCTGGCTGTCTCTGTCTCTGTCAAATAAATAAATAAAATCTTTAAAAAAAAAATGGGGAAAATGCAAAAGAATAGTGGAAAGAAAGGAAAATGAATGAGGAGAGGTGTAAGGAGAAGATCAGAACATGATACAGACAGAAAACTCGGAGAAAGACTCAGGAAAAAGCATCTTTTCTTCCCTCTGCATGTACCAGTCCATGGATAAAATGCCCCAGCATCCAGGAGAAATATCAGGTTTGAGAGCAGGAATGGGTTAAGTCTATTACCAGGGGATGAGAGCTGGACCAGTGAGTAAAGCCCACATAGGTGGCTACCCCGGCCCCCGCCCCAAAACTTTCCCGCGTGGGGAGCCCATGGCCAAGTCATTCGGCCATGCTGAGCGTGTGTGTTCTTCTCTTTAAAAGGGACATAACATCTATCTTCAAAAGTATAAAGCTCAAACACTTGAAAAATCTTAAGACATCATAAAATGCAAATATTATTACTATAAAATTGATTTTCCTCAGTTGATGTGGCATGGGGGAAGCTTTCTTACTAAGCTTTTTATGTCCTAATATGAATGTAAATAAGCCCAGAGCAGAATAAGAAACGAATGTCCATTTTCCAAATAAAACTCGATATAATTCAATGTAGTGAACCAAATTTCCAGTCCAACCTCTGTAATCCTCCACCGGTTATAAGCATTATCTGGGCCACCTTTTCCTTGCCTGTCAATGAAATACTAGAGTCGGATCGGCTTTGGTGCCTTCCAATTCCACAATTCAAAGAAGTCAGAATGCCCTTTAGAAGTCGGGGCCAGAGCAAACTCATAATAACTAAAGAAAATATAAAGTTCATGGCTGATCCCCAAGAGGAAAAAGTAAACTTTTACAGAAAATTAATGTATCTATTGTACTGTAGCCCTTGGAATAATTTAACTCTTTTATCTTTGTTCATCATGTTCATTTCAACGGGGTGTTAGTTTCAGTAACATCATAAATAAATGTCAGGAAAGTGAACAAGACACAAGTCCAACGCGAAAACTTACATCGACACTGAGCCGACCCCGGAGGCTGGACCATTCTGAGCGTGTCCTTAACCTCCCTTCACTTTCGCAAACTTTCTTTCTTTTGACGCTTCGACCAGCCTCTGATCTCAGGCTTTCCCCTAGATGCCACTCCTCGCCAGACTTGTGAGCTCAGTCACCAACACTCGGTTCCTGATGTTGGCTTGTCCCTGGTTCTCCTGGTGTCCTTCCTCTCGTGGGGCCACTCCGGCAGGTTCAGACTTTGCAGTCTCACGGTGCCGAGCGCCGGCTGTGATGCAGGGTCTGTGTTACCTCGCAGGCTCCCTTCTCTCTGGGGACAGAGTGACCCAGGTGTGCTGTGAGACTAGGAAAGTTTCAGGGTCACAGCAGCTGGGATGTCAACTGAATAAATCTGGCCTCTACCACGCCTGTCTCCGTAACCATGGTGGCAAAGAAACACCTGTCCAAAAAAAGCCCTAAATGCAAAACAAACATTTTCTAAAGGCTCCGGACAGAGATTCATATGATGGAACATAAAAATACATGCAAAAGTTACTCTGGACCTTTTATCTTCTCAGTCTTCTTTGAGGGAATCAGGACAGGAGGCTACATACAGAGACCATCTTTGTCCCTTCTAAGCTGATAAACTCTGTGGGCCTCCGCAAAGAGGAGATGTGTTTCTTTTATAAAAAAGGAAGGAATGACAAGTTATCTTCACCGCCCCCCCCAGCCCTGGCTTCTGGGGGCTGTCAGTCACTCGCTGACCTATTTCTCCTTTCTTGCCACAAGCAGAGCAAAAGGGTGTTCCCATGCACCAAAGACCTGGGCAGGACCATGTTTGCCACCCACAGGCCACCCTGCGCTGGTCCTGTGAGCTCCAGGAATCAGACTGCCAAGGAAACTCTGTTGTAACCAACCCTAACCAACCAGAGGCCAGTGATGGGGTGGGGGTTCTGATTCTGAGGGTCCCCCAACTGAGGTCAGCATCTATTTGGTCTTGCCACCACATCCTTTGGGCAGCCACACGGTGCCTGTGTTCCTTCTGGAGGCCCAGGTCCACTCCGGTACGGAGGCCCAGGCAGCTCCGTATGGTGGCTTGCTCTCCAGGAAAGGCCGTTCTTTCTCTTCCCTCCCTCCAATCAGCTCCGCTGGCTGTGACAGCCAGGGCTGCCTGGGTCCCTGGGGAAATCAGTTTCTGCAGGAAGGCTTGGCTCTCGGTCAGTCCTGCACTAACCTGACCCAGGCTTTTCAGATTCTCCCACCTTCCCACCAGGGACCTGCTGGGGGACCCACTGGGAAAGCTTTTACTGCAACACAGATAGAGAAGGACCTTCCCCCCCCTCCTGCCCGCACGCAGCCATGAAACGCCCAGGCACCCTGGCAGCGGTCAGCACGCTGGTCCACTCTTCCCAGAGGGTGCTGAGAATGCATCACACATTCAGAGGCCCTGGTGGCCTTGCTGCATAGAATTTCACCAAAGCCAGGCCCCCCAGCCTCTGCTGCTTCTCCCTCTGCGCAGTTCGCTGTCCTTCAACTCTCTGCTGTGCGTCCCACCCGTGGCGTGAATTCTGCTCATCCGTGCCTGGCAGTGTCCCTCCATGGGTCTCCAGCAGCAGTGAGCCCAGAGCTCCAGCTCCCGCGGGCCCCCCTCTCTGCTGGCACAGCAGGGCAAGCCTTCACCTGGTCGATGGACCAGCAATCCCCTCCCTTTCCAGAGGGCATTCAGCTTTGTTAAGAAAGCAGGCACTACTAGGTATTTACCCCGAAGATACAGATGTAGTGAAAAGATGGGGCACATGCACCCCAATGTTCATAGCAGCAATGGCCACAATAGCCAAACTGCGGAAGGAGCCGAGATGGATGAATGGATAAAGAAGATATGGTCCATATATACAATGGAATATTACTCAGCCAGACCTTGAGGTTTGAACTCATATCTTCAGAATCCAAATTCTAATCAAGGCCAGAGAAAGGCTTTCTCTTGCTTTTCCCAAAAACATTCTAAATGCATGCTTTAACTTCAATTAGCAACCATGCCCTACTACCAAAGGCAATGTTTTAAAGAGGAGAAAGCTCTCGGTGTGGAGCTGGAGAACCTGTGTTCCAGTGCTGGGAACAGAGCTGGAGAAAGGCATGCTGAGTTTAGCTGTCCATCAGGGACTCCAACAGGTGCCTGGAGTTCAGACAAAAAGTCAAGGCTGGAGACTTAGAATGAGGAGTTTTTCGTTTAGGGATAGACCGTTACTGAAGCCCCCAGGAAGGAATAAAACAGACCAGGAAGAATGGGTGGAGTTGAAAGAGAAGAAGGCTAGAAGCACGGGAAAGAACACAGGGCAGGACAAGGGACCTGCTCGCTGAAAATAAAGATTTGGGAAAGGCCCGATGCGCCTCGATGTTGTCGGCTCCGGGGCGCTGATGCAGAGCGGAGAAGGAGCACCCGTGTTCTCCCGTGTAATTGCCTCTCACACCTTCTGCATAATACAGATTTGCTCTGAGATAAGCTATCTAGGACTTTCCATTTCTCTGATGGCTGAGATCCAGCTTGGATTTGGCATTTCCCAGGGTGTTAACAACCATGTCTGTATTTTGGTTCTGTACTTATTAGGAGTTCTCTGAAAATAGCCTCTAGCAACTTCTGCTCTTTCTGAATGTGATGCTGAAAACTCCTGCAGCTGAATATAATTTTCAACACTTGGCTTCTCCTGGGAAGAATCAGGGTGGGGACTCACACTGGTGTCTTCAAGGCCCGGAGCACAGCACCCTCTTGTTCCACGGAGATCACAGCCACGGCAGAGCAGGGCGGGCTGGTGCTTGGCTGCTGGTGCGGAATGCCGACCTCTATATCTTAAAACTTGAACACTGGCCCTTCTCCTCAAGGGGAGATTCAGGCCAGGTCATCAGCCATAGAAGAAAGGGGAGAGAGAAAGAGATTACTAACACTGAACATACGTTCAAATGCTTTCAAAAACTATGTAGAAAATAGAGCCCATTGAGAAAAACCAAACTGAAGAGAAGAGAAAATCATCCAGGAGGAATGACTATCTAATATGTGATGACTGAATGGAATGGTAGGAAAGAAAGTTTATAAATTCACTTCTCCTTTGATCAGACAGAAGTTTTTGATGCATACTAGGACCCAGACACTGGACCTTTTCTTTAAGAGTCACAATGCTGGAAGAAAGTTTTTTAGCACCACTGTCCAGATAAAGGAAATTAAGTAGCTCCATCCGGGTCACACAGCTAGAAATTAATAGAGTCAGGATTCTAACTCAGGTCTTCCTGCCTCGAAGACCCGTTCTTGGCTGGGAGAGCTTCCTTAAACTGCACAGAGACACAGGGTCTCACAACCTTAGTCATATCTTCTAGAAAGAGGCATGTGCACATGTGTACAAGATATGGAAGATATGTACAAGAGACTGGAAGACCATGCTAGGGTCAGAGCAAAGAGACCACGGGGTCAAAATGTAAAGATGTGCGAGTCGCCTACTTGACTCCGGGAGCAGAGAGGGCTGGCAGGTCACTCATCAGCTCCTGAAGGAGCAGAGTGAGCAACGAGGACTTTGCAGAATATGGCAGTGCCGTGCGGAAGAAGCAGAGGGTAGGAGTGTCTGAGAGAAGACACGGAGTCTGCTGAGAGGGGCGTGAGTAGCTTGCAACGAAATGACAAGTTCAGCTGGAAATAGGTTAGGACTCGAACACAGAGCCGTGATGCCACGCGAAAGGCTTGGGTGTTATTTTGTAGGACACAGAGCGACAGAGAGCCATGAAACGTTGGTGGCGAGGGGGTGACCTGTGTTATTCTCATGCTGCGGCAGGGAGAAGACCTCATGCTGAGGGCAGAGGGCAGCAGGCCCCACTGGGAGGCTGTGGGGATGTGCTCGGTGACCCTGGTGTGGGGTGCTTTGTGGCCTGTGGCAGTCGCTGCAGGAAAGGAAGAGGGACAGATAGGGAAGATATTTTAAGGAGAGAGCAGAAGTGACAAGATGTGCTGACTAAAATGGGTGATGGTTAATTTTATGTGTCTTCTGCCTAGGTCATCAGGTGCTCAGATATATGGTCAAACAGAATTCAAGGTGTTTCTGTGAGGGTGTTGTGGGTGTGATTAACTTTTAGCGGGTAGACTGAGTAAAGGACATTGTCCTCCCTAGTGTGGGTGGGCCTTATGCAATCAGTTGAAGGTCTGAATAGAACAAAAAGGCTGACGGTCCTGAGTAAGAGAATTCTTCCAGCCTGACCACCTTTGAGCTGGAGTTTTGGCCTTTTCCTGCCTTTGGACTCAAACCAAAATTTTTCCTGAGGCTCAAGCCTGCCAATTGACTCACCCTGAAGATCTTGGGATTTCTCAGCCTTCATAATTGCGTGAATTAATTCCTTGTAATAAATCTCTTTCTATATCTATACGTCCTGTTCTGTAGGTTCTGTTCCTCTGAAGAACATGATTAACCCAAGATGACATCAGAATTCCAGCCTCAGTGAATGGGAATTGGTGACAGTCCCAGAGACCAGGGCAGATGGAGTCAGCTCAGACATGGGATTTGAGGTGGGTAAGAGCTAGGAGACATTTGGATGTACGAGTCACACCCCCAGGGGTGAAATCGGGGATGAGTCCAGAAATGGGGGGGTCCCCAGCAGGTGTGTGATAGTTGAGGGCCTGGCCTGATGACCCAGGAAGAAGGGCAAGGACCGAGCATCCTGCTCAGGCTGGAAGCCAATGACTTGCTCTTTCTCTATTTCTGTCTCTGGGAATGGGGATGAAAATTCCTGAGTCACCTTCGAGAGAGAGATTCTATGAGACGGCCCCGTTGCTGCTCTCTTACATGGAGCCCTGACCATTGTTCAGCCCTCTGAGGCAGTATTGTTCTTTCTCTCTCTCTCTCTCTCTCTCTCACACTTCATTTTGCACTCCCTCAATGTGCTACCACCTAAGTTCACCATTCCTGCCATTCCAGAACATAATTCACTAGTCCATCCCTAATGGATCTCTTTCCTGCTATCATGGAGGACTTCTCTGTTTGGGTCCATTCCATGAGGAGTCCATCAGACAGGATCCAGAGGAATTTGGGGAAACCTGCACTAAAAGAGAGGTCCTTGCCAACATCAATTTAGAGGAAAGGGAAGTGCTCCCAAGATCCTGAATACAACTCTTTGGACTAGAGATACATTTTTATTTTATTTTATTTTATTTTATTTTATTTTATTTTATTTTATTTTATTTTATTCTATTTTATTTTATTTTATTTTATTTTATTCTATTTTATTTTATTTTATTTTATTTTATGATACATTTTTTAAGTTAGTGTGGAGATAAGCAAAGTCACTTCATTTTAGCCATTCATCCACCCATCCTTTCATTCAACAGACACCTATCGGGTGCCCACTTTGTGCCACGTGTCTGCTGGGCGGTACCCACAACAGCCATTCATATAGCAAGAATCGCATAGGGTCAGTAATGCCCAACCTCGGGGCTGCTGTCCATATCGAAATAATATTGGCCCATGTAGGTGTCCCTTAAATTCCCCTCTCTCTCCCTCCCCACCCCCCGGTCCCATATCAACTGGAAAATTTGGCTTTATTGCTGATTTTGCTTCGGATACGGACGGGTCCTTCTCACTCTCATCCTGTCCGCCCTTGTTCGTGTGTAAGCCGGGCCACCGTCCAGTTGTGCTTTCAGCTGGGAAAAAGTACTGCTCCCTGCCACCAAATGCCACCAAGGAGAAGCAGGAGCCATTACAAGCACACCTGCAAGGCCCCTGAGGGGGTTTCCTGAGCACCCCAAAGCCCTGGGACCAGCAGGAGGACGCCGACCCAGACACTGCGGGTGAGAGCTTGCAGGTCGGCACAAAGCACGTGCACAGCCCAACAGAGGACCGTCCTTTCCACTAGAAAGCACACGCGGCTCCAGGTAACGACCGGGACCACGCCGGTGACTCGGGGATCTTCCTCCTGTGCTACATTTTAGCCTCCAATGAATTAAAGCTATCAGAGGCCAGCTGACAGTTTCTTTTCTTTGATAAATGACCACGAAAGTGAATAATATTCAGGCTCACCCACCTCGACGGCAGCTGTTCTTAGGATTAATTGGAAGGTTGGCCTGCTTAAGCCTCCCATATTTCTTTGGGAAGGAAAAAAAAAAAATCACAAAATCACGTGACCTTCATATTCGGTTCATGACTAGAAACAAATCTTCCCCGGCTGCTGTTTCCAAGAATACTTGCGAGGAAATGAAGCAGTGGCCGTGTTTACAGGGCACTAAATTGTGTGATTAACAAAATGTGGTCGGACAGACAGAGCGGGAAGTGTAGATGCCAACACGGACGTGCGGCCAGAATTCTGCACGTGGCCACTCGGCTCCTCTTCCCCAGCCCTGCCAGAGCATCGCCTCGGAGCCAGCAACCGGGGAGACCATCCCGGAGGAAGGGCAAGCCTGAGATGAAGGTCTGCCAAGTGAGGAGGGAAGAAGCGAGGAGCCGTAGAGACTCAGGAATTCCAAACCACTGAGTCCATTCCCCTTTTCAGAGACAGGGAAACTGAGGCACAGAAGGGCAGCGACTTTCCCAAGATCATACATTGTTTAAAGTGATAATTCTCCCACATTTGTGGTCAGTTACAAACTGACCCAGAGTCACTCCACCTTTCTCTGTTCTCTTTTCTAGCACCTTCTCCCAAACACTTGGAACACGGACACATATGTACACACACACACACACACACACACACATAGTAAAAATGTAACGAGTGTACTTGAGGAAAGATACACAGAACTGATGGAATTGAATCGCAGTGGTGCACAGACTGGTCATCATGGAGCCTTGCATGACCTTGCATCATCTGTGCTCATTCGTTTAGAAACTTAAAGGACTTGGGGCCACCTGGATAGCTCAGTAGGTTAAGCATCCAACTCTTGATTTCAGCTCAGCTTAGGATCTGAGGGTTGTGAGATCGAGCCCCAGGTGGGGCTCTGTGCTGGGCCTACAGCCTACTCAAAAATTCTCTCTAAAGAGAGAATCAAAAAAATAAATAAATAAATAAAAATTAAAAATTAAAAAAAAAGTGGAGTTAGATTAGTAAAAATAAAATAATTAATTAATTAATTAAAGTCTTTTGCAAAATATATAAAAAAAAAAAATTCTTCCTCTCCCTGTCTCTCTGGTCCTCCCCTGCTCACGCTCTCTCTCTCAAAATAAAAATAAAAATTAAAAAACAAAGAACATCCATGACCCTACCACCCAAGCCCAGAACTAGACACTTCTATTAACTAACATGTATCTTGTGGTCCTCCTGTATCCCATCTTCCCATCTCCCCTCCCCCACCAGAGGTAACCAATTTCCTGAATCTGTGTCCATTATACTGCATTTCTGTGTATGCATAACAATGTGTCATTAGTTTTCTTAATTTGAAACGCCACAGAATTATCATACTCACATATCAGATTTATTTCTTTTATTCACAATCATGTTATTATTTATCCAGAGTGTTTGTCCTTAAAGTTTGTTCTCACTATTCCTTACTATCCTCTTGGGTGACTATCCCATCGTTCATGAATCCATTCTCCCGTTCATAGACATATGGGTCATGTGAATTGTTTTATTAGAAAGAGTGCCACTGTGAATGTTCTTCTGCACACCTCCTGGTACCCTTGTGTACCAGGCACAACTTGCTGTGTGTACCTTTCCCTTGGGTGTGTACCTAGGAGGGAATTGCTGGGTGCTATTGCATGTGAATGTTGGAACCTACAAAGGGATCACAAATTGCTTTTCAAAATGACTATAGTGGTTTCCATTTCTGCAGCAAAGTAGCAGAAACACCACTGACCCGTATTCCTTCCAAAACATGGAAATGTCATGCTTCTTCAATGTTGCCAGTCAAATGGATACAAAAAGCCTCTCACTCGGTCTTGATTTCCATTTCCACATGTTTATTCGTCATGTGTCTCCTCTTCCGTGAAAGGCCTGTTTGTGCGTTGTCCACAGTTACTGGGTAAATTTTTTTGTGTCGATCTAAGGAGTTCTCGATACTAGCATTTTGTCAGTTACCGTTACCTTTATCGCCTCCTCGTTTGTAACTTCTTTTCACTTCTTTTATGGTGTCCTTAAAGGGGACAGAACTTCTTAATTTGAAGGTCATGTAATTTATCAGCCTTTAATTTCATATTGTTTTATGGGATTTATAATCACGGCCAATCCTGCATCACAGTTTAAAGTTTATATTTCTCATCCTATTTTTAATCTCGTAAACCTGGCAAGCAAGGTTTGAGCATCATCCTCATTTCACAGATAAGGAATCTCAATCTTGGGGGTAAGTGATTTGCCTGGGGTCGGAAAGCCTACAGACAGCCGCGTGAGAACCAGAGCTCAGGTCTTCTGCTCAGCAATCCACCTGTGGTTCCGCAGCCCCACACTGCCTCTCCTGCTGCGCTGGGAATTTATCCATTCATCCTCGCAAAAACACTGGTTTTAGGGTCTCACGTTCATCATCCATAGGGCTAAGTTCCGCAGATAGAGAAATAGAATGTCATCTTCTATCAGAAGGACGGTCCCAAGAAGAGGCTTTTGATGAGACAACTGAGCTTGGACTTAAAGGAGAAGTAGATGTTATTCAACATGTGGAAAGATTTAGAAGGAGTAGGAGCATTCTAGGCAGGGGAAGCAGCATGAGTGAAGGTACAGAGGCAGTCCAGAGCATGGGGAGTAGGGAACAGCAGGCTGCCTGTGTGGGGCAGGGTGGGGGTCATGGGAACAGAGGCTGGACCCACAGACAATGGTCAGATTGTGAAAGGGTGTGTGTCACACTCACTGACGAGGACTTTACCCTGTAACTAATCCATCTTTGACTTTGAAGCTCTGAGATCTGGCCTGCAGGGCCACCCTACCCCCCAATATTCCTTCGGAGACTTCTTTCTTGGAGATTTCTACCTGGCAGATAGGACATCCCTTCCCCCGGTCCTCGGGGTCCACGGGCTTCTCCTCGGTGAAGCACTCTGAGATTTGGTAAGCAAAGTATCATTCTCACTTATCAAGAAACTCATAGAATTCCATCCTTTCTACCCTATTACCATCATCATCCTCAACCATCCAGTGATCACTTGCCAAGAAGTTCAACCTCAGATCCCAGCCCACGGTGCACACAGCAATGTGGGAAGCACACGGCCTGGGGTTTGATGCCCAGTGCTGCCATGAACCAGGTGACCGAGGGCAAGTTTCTTCATCTCTCTGAGACCACTTCTGTGGACGGTCATGAGAATTGAGGGAGATACTGAACATGTCTAAAGCAAAGGAAACATCCACCCAATGTCAGTTGACTCTTCACCGTAACATAAGTCCTAGATTGTACCAGAAGGACATGTAATCTAGACAGAGCTGAAATCCCCTACTGAAACCAAATCCAGAGACACTGAGTGTGGAGGCTACAGGAGAACTCCTGCATGAGGAGAGGCGACCGCCCCAGCAGCCTGGACGCCGAACCCCGGCGACATCACACGCAGGGGTCTTTGGCACTTACATTCCAATGGCCCCATGCAGGCTCCTGGGAATCCAAACAGGCAGGGTCACTTGGCCCTATAACAAAGAGGAAAAAGTGTCAGAACAAACAGTTTTCATGTTTCAGAATCTTCCTTCGCCAGAGAGTTGCCCAGTCTTACTGTGACAACAGCAAGAATCACAATAAAAATAAATCTAATGTGGAGGAAGCCGGCAGGTTTCAGAGGCCTTCAACTGGACATAGAGACGCCCAAACACTCAGAATGATCTAAACCTGCATCTTCTCTGACAATCACTTGGTTCAGCTTAGAAGAACCTTTAGGCTGAAGTTAATGAGTCACAGAGAAGAGTGCTAATAAAGAACAGACGGAAACTTCTGTTTCAAACCCACACGTACGCGTTTGCAAGTGCGTACGTCTGAAATTTGGAGAAAGTAGAAATCAGGACAGGTAGTGTCTAGATGTGGAAAGTGCCCAACTGAGCAAAAGTAGGAGAAGACTACACAAAACACACTTGTTCTCTTGCACATATGGGATGGTTGCAAAAATTTACCATCTCCTGAGTCGTAAACCAAGATTCAACATATTCCAAATGAATTTATTTTGAACATTGGGTGGAAGAGTTCCCACAGAGTAGTTTTCCATCTGCTTCTCATGGGCACCCCCCAAAAGTTTTAAAGGACAGAACCCAGTTCTGTGTTTTGTTTTTTGGTTTTTTTTCTAGCTCGGGATTCCCATAACATGCAGGTGCTAAGTATTTGGCTGCCACATGTGAGCATGCCACGGGATTCCTCCCAGAAAACACCTCTATCCCCAACTCAAAACCCTCCTGGAAGAAATGAGCCTCTTAGCATCTCCCCTGGAGCACGATTTATCTTAGTCAAGACCCTCTCATTCTGCTCTTTCTCAGTTTAGCGACATTCATGGGAAATCACATAATTTTCTACATTCTCCTTCTTTCTCTATAACATGAGGACATGGGTCAGAGCTACCCCAAGATGTGCCAACGATTTTCTGTTTCCTTCCTTAGACCTGCCTGTCACAGTACACGACCTCACATTTGACAACTTTACAGGCTTGATTACTTTGCTGCTGGTGAAAACTTCTTGGCTTTTATAATTTTTTTCCTTCAGTTGGTCATAAAAACATGGTCAGGACCTACAGTATAGATAGTAGATATTTACAGATAACAATAGAAATGAAGAATGGTGTCTTAGGGAAAATAATAAACTCCACTCATCCAGATAGCACTTCATGTATTTCTTTTTTTTTTTTTAATTTTTTATTATGTTATGTTAGTCACCATAGAGCACCTCATGGATTTCAGAATGCTTGCCTGAGCTCCACCTAGCTCAGCACCCTATGCAGAGTAAGAAAAACAAGTGACTGACCTGAGGTCAGAGCCAAGGCTCTGGGGGACCTGGAGGTATGGCAGGGAAAGTCCGCAAGGAGATGGGATTATCACACACATAAGAGGTCACCATGAGCTAAACCACAGAAACCAATACAAGAAAAGCCTGATTCGCACAAATTTAAACTGGGTGAGTTATTAATTCATCAAGTAAAAAGTTAACAAAGTCGATTTTTATTTTTTGGTTTAAGACTAAGCTCGGGTGCATTCAGTATGGTTTTCCAACGCCATGAGACGGATTATTATACAACATTTTTAGGAGTAAAACTGTTACATAAATTCTGGCTACAGTTGTATGTTTCAAAACAGGAGAAGGTCTGGAATGTCTCAGCGGCAGAACGGGTCATAGAAGTCCCAGGGGAGGCTCCCACTAGCTCAAACACAGTCATTCTCTTTTTAGTACTGGATCCAGTTCTAGACTCCATTGCTAATTAAAGAAACTATTTAGAAGAGCCAGTGAGACACCACACAGGCCACTAAAAGGCAGAAATATCTGATGGGTGACTTTTGAGATTTGCAATGATCAGAAATTAGACATGGGAGAATAGACAGAGCAGGTCTCTGGGGTTCAAATTCCAACTTGTCATCTCTGAAGTGGGATGGACACATTCAGAATTGTAAGGAATGTTTGAGATCCAGATGGCTTGGGACATCATAGATGCTCAATATTTTCAAGTACGTATTATTTAGGTAAAGGAATTGATTCATTTGTGAGGGCTTCCACAAGAAAGGATCACAGACCCAGTGGCTTGAACAACAGAAATTTATTCCCTCCCAGCACCCAGGCCAGAAATCCTCCACCAAAGTACCAGCAGGGCTGGTTTCTGAAGCCTCTCTCCTTGGCTTCCTTTTTTTTTTTTTTTAAGATTTTTATTTGTTTATTCGACAGAGATAGAGACAGCCAGCGAGAGAGGGAACACAAGCAGGGGGAGTGGGAGAGGAAGAAGCAGGCTCATAGTGGAGGAGCCTGATGTGGGGCTTGATCCCAGAATGCCAGGATCACTCGCTGAGCTGAAGGCAGATGCTTAACCGCTGTGCCACCCAGGCACCCCTCTCCTAGGCTTTCTGATGACTAAATGCAACACGAAGTTTCTCTGAATGAGTGAGTCAACACGAATGAGGGGGAAAATATGCTATAATGGCTTCCTATTATGAACTGAATTGTGTGCCCCCCCAAAATACATACGTTGAAGCCCTAACCTCCAGTGTGACTATATTTGGGGATAAAGTCTTTACAGGGGTAATTAAGGTTAAATGACGTTATAAGGACGTAGCCCTGATGCAATAAAACTGATGTCCTTTGAAGAAGAGGAGGAGACACTAGGGATACTCACCAGTGAGCAAAGACAGTGTGAGGACACAGGAGAAGGCAGTCATCTGCAAACCAAGAAGAGACGCCTCAGGGGAAACGAGCCCTGTCGACACCTTGATCTTGGACTTCCAGCCTCCAGAACTGAGGAAATAAATTTCTGTTGTCTAACCCCCCCAGTCCAGTGTGGTTTTTATGGTAGCCTGAGTTGACTAATACACTTCTTTTCTGAAGTGATTTGCCAACAAAGGAAACTGGGATTTTCACCTGTTTCAGGATTTCAAGTTGGGGTCTCTAAGATGTATCGAAAAGTTAAAAATGAAAAAATGACCGTAGTCCAACATGTGTGTATTTGGATGTGAGTGGAAACATGAGCTTAAAGCGGAAGGGGTTACGTTTTTTCCACAGAGACTGACTGAGAGAATTAGTCATGTGCCAGACACCATGCTTATCACATATCATCAAATGTAATCTTGTCCTTTTCCTCATAATGCTACTAGTGTTAGGAATTGATATTTGCATTTTTACATTTGAGAAAAAAGGAGACTCAGAGACTTCATGTGACTTGCCCGAGGTCGGGGAAGTGGTAGATGGCAGAACTCGGCTTCTGAAGCAGGTCAAGTGGATTCCCAAGACTTCACACATACCCAGGACCATGCTCTTGTCCTCATAATAGAAGCATCACAAACCCATAGCTCCTACTATGTGCCTGGGTCTGTTCTGAGAGATCTATGCATTTAATTTAAATTTCCATATCTAATTAATATTTAAAACTCATTTAATCTGCACACAACTCATTGAGGTAGATACTCTAATTTTCCTATTCTACAGATGAAAAAATATGAGATACAGAGGGGCTGAATAACCCAGCATAGGTCCCACCTTGCATTTCATTATATGAATGAACAACAGGTGACAGAGCTGATATCTATCACCAGCTTGGGGGCGATACGGCCACAATCTGCATGTGTTTTGGCCCCGACAAAAGAGAATAAACCCAATGGCCCCAAATCCTTTCCCTTCTTTGCATCTTATTGCTCCAATTTCAACTTATCAAGAAAACGGACAAGACTAAATGATAGGATGTTTTTATCCACATAGAGACTTTTTTCCGATGCAAAGAAAGCTAAACCCTAATTCACTCCTCTTTTAATACAAAATTTGACCTCCATTAACCAAAACGTCTCTTATTTTGCATTTTTTTTTATAGAGATCATCTTTATAGTTGAGAAACCCACCAATGGCCAAGTATTTCCAGCCGCAGAAAGCCCACTGCGATCTGTGGCTTCTGAGGGTCACAGATCATCACTCGGTTGATTTCCCTCTTGCCGAGAGGTCATGGCACCCAAAGGGAGAGGCTGCATGCTTCCAAACTTCTATTACATCATCCTGATGGAACGTGGACGCAGGGTTTGCGGGGACTTTCTCCTTAAGCCTTGTTTTATTTAAGTTTGTATCATTCTTAAAGACTTAAATCTCATCCACAGCTGGTTGGGATCCAGGCTTCAGTTGGATTATGGAAAAGATGCAGCAAACTTATCCTTCTCAAAGCGGAACTCGGCGAATGGTTAAAGCCATCCTGCCCCAAGGCTCCCAACGAATCCTTCAGCTCATTACATTTTAAAGATCGCCAGCAGTCAGCAAGCTTTAGATTTATGTAACCTAAGTTATATCCAGTAAAAGCGTCTGCCGGTTATATAACAAATGCTCATGCGAATTGGTTAAAATAGGACAGGTAAAGCAGATATTGAAACCTGGAACGCAAAGGCTCCCAACAGCTTTAAATATAGGTTGTTTTCATTCATAACAAGGGGATCATTTTTTTTCCTGTCCTCTCCAATAATAACAGATGTGATTGAGTGTCCACAAAATGCCAGGCACTTCGCCATGGCTCAGCGGCAAGAACAAAGGCTTTGGAGTGAGGTCAGACTACTTGGTATGTGACATCCAGCACGTTCCCCCGCCGGGGTTCACCCATCCATCAAACCGAGCTGGTCCCGCCTACCTGACCAAGTCAAGGGGAGAATTCAACGGAACACATTGCCAAGTGTCAGACACGCAGGGGGTACTCAACAAAGGCTAGCTGCCCTTATCTGATTGTATTTACCCCTCTGGGCAAGCTGGGGGGTTGGTATTATTTACAATCCCCACCGAACAGGAGAGGAGGCTGGAGCCCCTTGCCAACCTGACAAGGTTGCGAAGTGGGGGAGGGACTTGAATGCATCGCTCCTTAGAGGCGTGTCTCCCGTTTTACAAGGCGCAGGTTATCCCATTTGCGGTTTGCGCAGGTCTTCTGACTTCTCTGCTTTTCCTTCTGGCTGCCTGCCATTTGGCACTTTCCCTGCTAATTAGCACCTCGACCACAGTACAGCAGGGGAACTCCAGAAGGGTGAGCCTCGGTTAGTAGCTGAATTGTGTGGTTTAAGAGCTTTGAAGGAAAGAGTTTTTTAAAAAGTTTGGTAAAGGAAGAGGTGTCACATCTGAGCAGTGACATGAGTATTTGAAATTATATTTAGAGTTCTGTCGTCTAATATCCCGGCCTCCCACTCATAGGTCATCGAGAATGGATCGTTATATTTAAGGTTTTCTGATCCTCAGGGATATTGAAGTTCATTTGTATACTGAGCCATGAGAATGTTGCTCAGAATCATATCAGAATCGCTACTCATCTTAGCCGCGACCACCAGACTGCTCTACTCTGTATTTACGACGTCTTTCATTGACAGAGAGTTTTACGGGCAATCGTGTTCACTCATTGCTGAGCGGGAGTGACCTGAGCCTTGTACCAAGCAAAGCAGAGGCTGGAGATGAAGAGACTTGATCAGTCACTGGGAATTCTGGGTCAGACTCCCTGGGTCCCACTAGATAAAGTCATATGAGCCCAGACCAGGAATCCACGGGGGACAGAGGTAGCTTCTATTTTTGAACTGTTTTGCCACGGCAATGAGAGAAATCAGTCAGGAGAATCACTGTTCACAAAATGAAAGCTACATTGACCCCCAACCCCACGCACTCCGTGCTTGCTCTTCGCGGTGAAGTTCACAGATTATCTCGACCCCCACAGCTGAGTTCATGGGTGCTGCCAAGCCTGTGAAACCAAATCCCACAACGATATGGGGAAGGAGCACTACCCCGATGGCATTCTAGAAGGTGTTTGCCAAACGTAACAAAACGTCTCTAAAGTGCTCCTAACCTTTGAGTTAATCGTTACACTTCTTAAAGATCGTTCTACAAAGCAATGTAAAAATGCAAGTAAGTATGTTTCTTGCCATATTTACATAGATGATGGACAAAATTGGAAACGGTGCGTGTTGCAAACATGGACATTGGTTAAATTCATTTACTCAATAAATATTATTGTGCACCCACTCAGTGCAAACATTATTGTAGGCAGTTCTTCCCTGGTCACAGGAAAGGGGGGAGAGAGCGTGTGTACAGATGTCCCAGGGTGGACAAGACTGGTGGACAGAGGAGCTTGGGAGGTGGTTTTCTTCTGGTTGCTGAGGCCATCTGGGATAGAGTTTACCAATGTAGTATGGCCCTAAAAACTATGCTTCTAACAAATTCCAGTGAGAGGGGAAAAGACTGTGATACCGTGTGAAAAAGCATCATGTGCCTGTGTGATCTGAAGTGTTTGGGGACGAAAGGTCTGCTGTCTGCAACTTACCGAGATATGCGTAAGAACTAAGATAAATTGACGAAGAGATGGGTAGGGGGATGGGCAGATGAGTGCAAAAGCAAACAGAGTGAGATGATAATTATAGACTCTAGGTGGTGCGTGTACTGTGGTCTCTGGATCATTCTCTCAACTTTGCTGTACGGTTGAAAATTTTTTATGATATAAAATTGAGAAAAGACCCATTTTATGCCAATGTCCACACAAACATTTGTATCTACCAAAATGCTCACAGTCATTACCTTTCAGTGGTGACAATATGGGTGATTTTTAATTCTCTTTTGTATGCTTATATATGCTACCCACACCATGCTGTCCTGGTCCCATTTCGTAATGAAACTTTCGTCTCCCTGAAGGGACACTGCTGGCTTCTGGAAACTGCCTTGCCCATGCTGTGGGACAAGTCCCTCTGTTTCTTCTCCTGCATCCTTGTTGGGCGGCCTCTGAGTCAGCAGACCCTGCTCTTTAACCGCCCCCCCCCCCCGACTGCTTCTGCCTCTTCCCTCTGCCCCAGGGGGAACGGGACACCCAGCCCCCCACCCCACCCCAGTTCTGCCGCACGCTGCCTAAGGCTCAGCCTCTGTTGCCCGCAGAGCCTTTGCGATCCCAGGGCGCCCATCTCCACTCCAACACCTCCCAGACCTGGGACCCTCCCTGGGGCTCTCCTGGGCCTTATTTTCCGAGTCTGCAAAATTGGGAAAATACTAGTACCTCATTCACGATGTTGCTGTGGGGACAAAAACGAGTTCACATCAAGTATTCAGCATAGTGCCTGGAACGTAACAAAGGCTACATGAGAGTTTTACTGTTGTTACTATCATTATCACCCCATCTATGACTAGCACCCCCAATCCCAGATTGCTGTGTGCAAAAAGATACAAAGCATGAAGGACAATGGTGGGGAAACGGTGTGGACAGAATCATTTGTAACTTCTGCCCCGGGTCCACACCCACCGGAGCATCCTTTCCCAGGCCAGATCCCAGGGGCCTGGCTTCCCATCTGACCCTACAGGACGATGGCAGGTCACCCACCCAGAAACCACACCGTGCCTTGCCAAGCCTCAGAGACTGGGCTAGACTGACCTCGGACCCCAGGGAGTTTGTTCTAGAATTAATTTGTAAAGCATGAGGAAGGTCCGTCTCCTGGTCGTTCCTTTCCTGCCCCAAGATTTACATCATGCCAGAAAATTAAGGACGGGAACATTCACTCAGTGGCAAACCCCTCCCCTACCCACCAGGGTATGACTTGGTCTCAAAGCCCTCAAAGGACAAGCATAAAGTAGTCTGACATTGTTGTTTTCAAAGTCTCTGCTACACGGTCTTGTCATGGTCATCACATTAAATGTATTTTACAAACTTGATGCAATTAATAGGCACCACTTTCATAAGGAAAAGTAGATGATGGTTGAATGTACTTGGCGTTACGAGCAAGACACTGTCGATTGCTACGGGGTGCCCCAGACATCAGCCCGACTTGTGTTCCAGAGTCCGTGAACGGGCAGCAGTTAACCTGACGGTGTTTGTGTGACCATTTGCAAGGCTGCACTGGGACATTCCAACTCCTTCTAGGAAATAGTTGTCAGAAGTCATAGATGTTGTTCTTTCTGAGATGTAAAAACAACAGCAATCTGCTATTCTTATCAATTCCATCTTTTCTGGGCCTATCAGAGTCAATAATTTGAACTGGGGCAAAAATGAGAGACGACTTTTGTATTCAGAGTTTACGTGCACACAACCCCAAACTTTGCCAAAAAAAAAAATTAAAATATAGAAAAGAACTCGCTGGTTTGCAGCACAGGAATGTCATTCAAGCCCTTAAATCCAAAATAACTTATGCTTTTCCAAGTTCCACTTATTTTTCCAAATAAACAAAGATATCTTTTTCGACATTGTTTCCACCCAATTTTGAAACGCGCCTGCAAAATTTCTCAAATAACATATTTTATGTGTTTCCTGGTGTCGGGAAATGCCAGGAAACAATCCAGGGGAAAAAATTTGAAAATTCATAGATCTGGCTAGTGAGAGAGAGTAAATAATGACCTTTGTGCCTTCCGGCAGATGTAAAACTTTCCATAATTCTTCAGGTACCAGCTTAGTAGTCATCAAAACTGTCTTACTCATTCATTTGCAGAGTGCAATGTACATGAGTGAGCAAGGGGTTGCATTTATCTTAGGAAATATTCAAACAAGTGCATGATTTGACTCAATCAGCAGCTTACCTGTCAGCAGAAAAGACGTTTTGAAATAAAACAAAACCCCTGGGCTGTGAGAGCTGGAAGGGCCCCTGAGGGCTGTTTCGTCAAAGCCCAGAGAGGTGACAAACTCACTCTCGTTCACACAGCAAGATGGTCCCTGCGGCCGAGCATGTCCTGTTTAGATGCTCTGTCCACATACAAAGCTTCACATCCATTAGATCGGCATCTCCCAGAGAAGTAGAAACAAGCGAGGTGACCCCATGACTCTATCTTAGGCAGGCCACTGAACTCTTTCTTGGGTCTTAGTGGGGTGGCCCCTAGAAACACTTCTCAACACATAGACCTTATATTGTATTTTGTCTTTCGGCTTTAGTTTTAGCAAATAAACGTAGGAGCTTGGGACCAAATGTCCACTCTGTAAAACCACTCTTCCAGGGAAAATGACGACTCTCTGGGACCCAGAGGACACCCCAGAGCTTGGCTGTCCATCTTCTTTTCTAGGACATCCCCTCTGGTCAGGTGGGCATCACAAGCATTGGCTACACACGCTGTCACCTGGCACACTATGCCGTTTTCCAAGGCACACCATTCCTCCATCGCTGCGGCTCCTCTTATTATTAGGAATCTCCCTCCCTCAAACTCCCACCAATGTTTACCCTCTGGAGTTTCACAGCCTGAATATCATCCCGAATTCAGCTCTTTATTGGAAACACTGCCAAACACTTCCTAAGACCTTTGCAGCCTAGTTAAATAAACCCCAGTTCCTCCAGCCACTCTTCATAGGACAGATCTCGGCCAGAATGAAGATGCCTTGACATCGGGTCTGTCCGTCTAATTTGGTGCAGTCACGTAAGGAAACTGGGAAAAGCTCAATAAATACTGTCAAACAAATAGACGAATCATTAAATGCTTATGAAACACCTCTCGTTAATCTGTTTATTTGGCAAACGGGTAGAGCGCTCTAATGATATTCCTTTATAGGCAACAGGGATGCAAGGTTAATGAGAAATTGAAAACAGCACTCTAGTGAAAGGTTGGACCATGCAAATCATATGAGAAATAGCATCTTGCTTAAAAAAAAAAAAAAAAGTCGCAATTCCTCTAGTAATGCATTTTACTCTTGCATTTACTTTTCCGGTAGCCATGTCACGTGGTTGGTTTACAGAGAATGCATAGTCACCTCAAAGCACTGGGACATTTATTTGAATAGCTACTCTTTGCTAAGCCCCATGTCTGCCCGCTGCTCTAGTGCAATGGACTAATTTTTCATTCCACTTAAATACAGATGCTGGAGTTTCCCACTGCCACATTCATGTCATCCCCCGACTTACGTTCCAGTCACCAGCACTGAACTACTGTGTCCTGGCTTCCCCTCGTGAAGAAGGGAGGCAGGAAGGCATAGTGACTCAGCACTGCACAATCAAGAAATGTGGGAGGAAATAAAACTTGGAATTTTGGTGAGACCAGATTTCCAGAAGGCGCTGTTCTTTCTGACCTTTCCATGCTACCCTGGAGTCTAGTTAACGGAATCATTATTTCTGCTGTAGGGAAGAAAGCCCCCGAGGTATGACGACTTACCGGCATGTTGCTGGAGCAGCCTCAGTTTCTAATATTCTGTCTGCTCCATGGTCTGCAAGAGGCACCAGAATGTCACAGAATGTCTGCAAGAATGTCACAGAAGTCACAGCGCTCACTGTCTACGTTTACTACGTCTCTCAGGCTATCCTCACACTTTCCACGTCCCCAGGGTCCTCTGCCAGATCAATCGTCCCCCATGTCTTCTGCAAAGATTACGAGAGAAGATTCCAATGATGTTCCATGAAGAATCACGTGGAGTGTTAGTGAGTCCAGAGCTGGAAGTGAACCGGAAGCTTGGTGGCCACATCCCAGCCCCATGCTCTCCAAGAGGGACACTGGGCCAGTCTTCCAGCAGCTTCCCTTCTCCACGGCCAAGTATGCCGATGGCTTCTTATTCCATTTCCACATATGGGTTTTCTTTAATTTTTAGGAGATAATGGGAGGAGGAGAAGGGAAACAATACTTACCTCTTTTCTATATCACAGTATTTTCTATATGTAACGATTTTATACACGTTCAATGCCTATAACTTTGAGACAAGCATGGTCATCCCTATTTTACAGACAGGAATACTGAGGCTTTCCAAATTTTAGTGACTTCTGTCAAAGTCTTAGGGGGCTCAGGTCTGCTGGGCTCTGAAGCCCATATTCTTTAATATCCTACATACTTGATAACTAAGGAAAATCTAAATTTGAAAAAAATCTTGGAGGACAGCTCCTCCAAACGGTTTATTTCTCAGATGAATAAACAGAGGCCCAGAGCAGGCTAGCAATGTTGGCAACACGCTGGAGGTAATCAGAGGCAGAAACACAAGCAGAACCAGCTCCCCTGAAGCCCAGCCCCATCCTTTTCTCTTCACCATGTGAGCTCCCCTTCAAGAAGACAACTACCCCTGTGGGAAGGATTGCTTCATGAAGTTTCACCGGGACCACATGGCCAAGAGAAGAAAAGGAGTCGTTCATTTGTAGGATAATACTTTAAGAGGGCAGCAAAAATGATGTGACAGGAAAGACTTGAACATCATCTAATGGTGTATCTAAGAAGTGAAGAGAGGGACTTTGCTAACGTGATAGATGGAAGTGTCAGAATTAAACTATGCCCAGAAAGCAAAGGTCCACTAGGTGAGCAAGTTGGAGGGGACTGTCGGGCAGTCCCCTTCTCTGAATTCAATCAAAATACTCCCTGGACCAGGAAACCAGTATAGAGATTGCCCGATAAAAAGGTTGAATGGACAGTTTCGAGTGGAAAAAAAGAGGGAATCCCAAAGAATTACATCTGATGTGCGATATTGTGAACCAGAGGTTAATTTCTTATTTCTGTTTTAAAGATTAATCTCTTCCGTATTGCACTTAAGCAATAAAAAAAATACTCCCTTATATAAAGCTATGTAATGGGGAAATAAATATAATGAAAAAACTATCAAAACATTTGTTCAAGTAGGTGTCTGGGTGGCTCAGTCAGTTAAGCATCTGCCTTCAGCTCAGGTCATGATCCCAGCGTCCTGGGATCGAGTCCTGCATCAGGCTCCCTGCTCAGCAGGGAGCCTGCTTCTCCCTCTGCCTCTGCCCCTTCTACCGCTAGTGCTTGAGCTCTCTCTCTCTCTCTCAAATAAATAAATAAAAATCTTTAAAAAAAAATGTGTTCGAGCAATGATGTGTAAGTGACAAAAGCAAGTTATTTACAAACAGTGGAAATATTTGAACATGGAAAAGTTCCAAGAAGCATTTTCCTTCTCTAACTGAGCAAAGTGAGAGAATCTGGAGGTGACGTGCCATAGACAAGTACAATTTTTCCTTAAATGGATTTTCAAAATTGAGTATGCTGATGGAAATGCTTCTGGTAATTAATTAGCAAAGAAGAGTTGTCCTTGGAGTCCGTCTACTTTTGCAGTAGGGCATTTGCTTTGAATGTGATCACTGGTAGTTCAAGTCCCTGAATTAGTTTTATCCCAGATGAGCCACGCTGCGTTTATAATTCTCTTCTTTCCAAAAGTAAACCACAATCAAAACTAGGTCACAGATGCTGTTTGAAAATAATGACTAACATCTGCATAGCCCAGTTATGGTTTAAAGACCAAATTCGCATCCATTATCTCATTTGATGCACATGAAAATTTGTGAGGCAGATATTATTGTCCCCCCGTCAAGGCTCGGCGTTTGAATGACTTAGCTAAGGGTGCACAATGACTGTGTGACAGAATCAGGCTCCTTCCATCCCCCTGCATTCCGCCCATCAAATGTACCATCGACCAGAACTAGAACGACCCACAAAAGACCTACAAGTTCAGTCTCCTGGAACCCAATTAACCAGGATCTATGATGGTCTGGCTTTGTTTATTTATGGTTTGGGAGGAGGAAAGAGGAGTCTGGAGGGACCCTCTACTTTCAAGAAAGAAAAAATAACATTCTAGACGTAGAGAAGTTTCTCTATTTGGTGTACAGGCATTCTGATCTCGTACACTCTTCTAGACAGTCTTTGGTTGTTCTAATAGGAATCTAAAGTCAAGAGACTCAATCATAGAAAAAATCAATTTTGTTCAACATAGAGTTCCATTAGTGTGTGAATTTTTAAAGATTTACAATTTTTTCGAAAGGTAAAACAAGAAAGATTTTCTGGTTAACCAGAAAAGTAAATTAACAAGAAATGTTGTTCACGAACTGCAGTATCATCACCGCACAGAAATACTGTGTGGGTCTATCAACAAATATTGGCATCATTCTCTTTCACCTTCTCACTGCTATTTTTCTTCTTCAAGGCTCATAACTACAGCCAGAAAATGAGATGTCAATTAGGAATTGTCAGTTATTTTTTTCCTGTGTATGTGTGCTGAAATGTTGGAATCTGGGCACGTAAAACTCAGAATTGGAAAAAAAAAAAAAGATTCCTCTGTCAAGTGGGAATGTTTAGAGTGTTCCTGGGGAGAAGTAGGAAGGGGGAGAATTTCTTCAAAGGGGACATTCCTTGGTCCTACAGTTCTTTTTGGTGAAAGACACTGGTTTTGGATAGCTTGGTTCCAGGTAGTGTCGGAGTCCTGAAGTCTACAATAGAGACGAAATGTAATAAGAGGAAACTTTCTTGGAATCCAAAGCAGACTTTTCCTTCCAAGAGTTTCTGCACTCAAAATCACAGTGTAATTTGGTTTACAAGGAAAGAAGGATATTCTGACCAAAATGAAACAGATTTGATACATGATCCTCAGAAGCGAATATTTCCCCCAGGCTATTAGGGCAATAGACTTGAGAGAAAGTGATTTTACATGAAAAAAAAATCAGAGATGAAGGAACATGTAATTAAAGTTGGGTCTATACAATATCAGCTTTGAAATAACAAAATCAAATAACCAAGATTCATCTTCTTAATGCCAACAACATGGTGTGGCTAACTGCTCCCCCAATCCCCCACTAAATCATTAAACTGATACCAGTGACCGTTTTAGTCTGCTAGGACCGACACAACAAAATACCACAGGCGGAGGGGCTTTGACAACAGAAGTTTATTTTCTCACAGTTCTGGCGGCTGGAAGTTCAAGACCAAGACGCTGGCAAGTTTGGTTTCTTCTGAGGCCTCTCTCCTCAGCTTGTAGACGGCTACCTTCTCTCTGTGTCCTCGTGTGGCTGCCCCTCCTCCTATGTGTCTGTGCTCTAATCTCTTCTTAGGAAGATGCTAGTCCTGTTGGGTTAGGCCCACCGTACAACCTCATTTGACCTTACTTTACCATCATTTTACCTAATCACCTTTGTAAATGCCTCATCTCCAATGCAGTCGCATTCTGAAGGACCTGGGGGTTCGGACTTCAATATCTGGATTTGGGAGGACACAAGGCAGCCCATAACATGTCACCTTCTGCTCCCACAGAATGCACCTTGTTCTCACAAGCAAAATACACTCTCCCCATCCCAGCGGCCCCCAAGTCTTAACCCATTTCAGCATCAATGCAAAGCTCAGATGTGGGTGAGACTCGAGGTGTGATGTGTCCTGAGGCACAATCCTTCTCTTACTGTGAAACCAGACTAGTTAGCTACCTCCAAGATGCAATGGCAGGGCAGGCATAGAACAGACATTACTTGAACGTTTTTTCATGTGTCTGTTAGCCATTTGTATGTCTTCATTGGAAAAGTGTCTGTTCATATCTTCTGCCCATATTTTGATTTGTATATTTGTTTCTTGTATATTGAGTTTGAGAAGTTCTTTGTAGATCTTGGATACCAGTCTTTTATCTGTAGTGTCATTGTCCACAATAGCTAAATCGTGGAAGGAGCCGAGATGCCCTTCAACAGATGATTGGATTAAGAAGATGTGGTCCATATATGCAATGGAATATTACTCAGCAATCAAAAAGAACGATTTCTCAACATTTGCAGCAACATGGACGGGACTGGAGGAGATAATGCTAAGAGAAATAAGTCAAGCAGAGAAGGACAATTATCATATGGTGTCACTCATTTATGGAACATAAGAACTAGGAAGATCGGTAGGAGAAGAAAGGGAAGAAGAAAGGGAGGTAATCAGAAGGGGTAATGAACCATGAGAGACTATGGACTATGAGAAACAAATTGAGGGCTTCAGAGGGGAGGGGGTGTGGGGGATTGGGATAGGCTGGTGATGGGTAGTAAGGAGGGCACGTATTGCATGGTGCACTGGGTGTTATACGCAAGTAATGAATCATGGAACTTTACATCAAAAACTAGGGATATACTGTATGGTGACTCACATAATATAATAAAAAAATATTAAAAAAAAGAAAAAGGAAAAAAAGATAACATAAAAAAAAAAGAACAGACATTACCATTCTAAAGGGAAAAGTCGAGAAGAAGAAGGGAGTGACAGATACCAAGCAAGTCTGAAACCTAGCAAGGCAAATTCCATGAGGTCTTTCTTCAGGCTTGAGAATAACCCTCTTTGGCTCCAGTCTCTTGCCCTCTGGTCCACCAGGGAGGCAGGCCTGTCCTGGGTCCCTGGGCAGTAATTCTACCCTTCAGAATCAAAAAAGCAGCAGCTGCACACCCCCACGCATCCACAAGCCTGTGCCCTCTAGGCCTGTGGTGGCGGTGGGAACACTGCCGACATCGGAACTGCCTTTAGGGCCATTCTTCTGTTTTCTTGAAGGATAACACACGTTCCCAGCCAGAGAGCCCAATTGACTCATTCTGCAAAATCTCAGAAGCCCAACACACGCCTTCCTTCTGTCCTGTCTCTGTCACCTCCCGTCCAAGCTGGCAGTCCTGCTAAGACAGCTAATTGGATCCATGAGTCACACCTGGACAAAATGATTGCCCAGCCACATGTTTGGTATTCTCTCCAGACGGAGCATTCTCATGTTTTGGCAATATGGGTAGGCCGAACATTTCCAAATCTTCAAGTTCTGATTCCCTTTGGCCTCACAATTCCTTCTTCAATGTGTGTCTCCCCTGTCACCTTTTGTTATAAGCAGCAAGGAGAAAGCAGGCAGCACCTGCCACACTTTGCTTAGGAATCTCCTCAGCAAAATATCCAAGTTAATCACCTACAAGTTCGACCTTCCACAGCACACTGGACCCAGTTCAGCCAAGTTCTTAGTCCTTTTATAACAAGGACCACCTTTCCTTCAGTTTCCAACCTCTTCCTCAGTCCCAAGCGAGACCTCACCAGAAGCACCTTTCATTGTCTTATGGCTATCAACACTCTCTGCAAGGTAATCTTGTCTTTTCCCGTCAGGCACTCAAGAATTCTTCCAGCTCTACCCATTACCCAGTCCTAAAGACACCTGCATAGTTTTCGTATTTGTTAACAGCTCCCCACTCCAATATCTATATTAGTCAGGGTTCTCCAGAAAAACAGAATGGGATGTGCACCAATTTAGAGACTGAGTTTAAGGAATTGGCTCAGATGCAAGCTTAGCAGGTCCAAAATCTACAGAGTAGGCTGGCAGGCCAGTGACCCCAAAAAAGAATTGCAGCTTGGGTCTGAAATGTGGTCTGCTGTCAGGGCTCCCTCTTCTGAGAAGGAGGTCAGTATTTTTCTATTAAGTCCTTCAACTGATTGGATGAGGCCCACCATTTAGGAAGAGTAATCTGTTTTATTCTAAGTCTATTGATTTAAGCGTTAGTCTCATCCAGAAAACATCTTCAGAGGAAGCTCCGGAATAATATTTCACCAACTCTAAGTACTGTGGCCTAGCCAAGTTGACACATACAGTTAACCTTCACAGTGACATATGGTTATTTAATTCCTAATCATGATGCTTAACTCATTCTAAAGGCCAGAGGTGAACTCAAGCATATAAACTAAGAAAAAGCATGGAATCCTGGCTAATAGTCCTGAATTTGAAGTCAACTGAGACATGTACTATGCCAAATGATTGGCTAGATGATTTATCTGCTGTCAGTTTTTTTAATTTATGAAACGGGATTCCAATTAATAATCCCCTCATCAGGGGTCAAATGTGATGATCAAATATAAAACACTTTGAAATGTTAGTTATGAATCAGGAAATCATTGTCTCCCTCTTTAAAGAGACAAATATAGTCTAGAATGCACAGAACACTTGGGTGTCTCTCTTGGCCGATACCAAGATGCCTTGTATGGGTGACTGGATGACATCTGTCTTGCTCTTACCCCACACTGAAGCCAAACTGAAGTTATTGCCACGGAGATTAAAGTCTCACAGCAGTAAAGGCTTTCTTAAGACTGCTGTGTGTGCAGCAGGAAATAAATTCTCCTTCCTGAGTGATGTTGCTTTTCTGTTCTTCTGATGACATTGTGGCCAACTTTGCTGACAGGTGGCAAGTTTGAGAAAGGTGGTTTCCAGCTCAAAGATTTTATAAAATGTAATCAAAGTCACATATGTGGAAAGATAAACCATCGTCATTTGGATAAAGTCTTTTTTAAAAGAAAAACTTGCCCCTGCTCCACGGTTTGGGATGAGTGACAAGTAGAAATAATGATTCAACGTTGTCTTCTGAGGTCAGTGAGAGAGATGGAGATTTGGGTAGCTGCTTTTGCTCAGTTTTAACCCTCTTGCAAAAAAAGGAATGGATTTAATGAACCAGCTGCCTCTGCTGGACTCTTTTCCCATACGTTGTCTAATTTAGCCTTCCCCAAATCCTGCAGCATCGATATTATCTCTGCAAGGGAACAGCTATGGGGGTTGCCAACAACTTGGAAATTAGAAAAATCAAGTTAATAACAGACAGTTAATAATAGCACCACAGACGCCAGATCTGAACTGGGATATTAAAATGTAACTGGAAGGAAAAAAAAAAAAAAAGACAGAATGGCTTGTAAGCCAAACTATTATAACTGAAGCCACTGACAAAGTTAAGCAGGGGGCACTTGGTCATTCCAAGAAGTAGAAGAAAGGACAGTCACAGAGCAGTGCCCATACCAGCAATAAGCAGGGGAAAAGGGATCCAGGCCTAAGGATTCAACCTGTCAGTCACCGTGGCAAATTTAGCTCTATTATGAAAATGGATGGAAGAAGCTTCCAGAGCCCAAGGCCACAGGACACTTACATTGCATAATGATTTAATCATACCCTGAGTGCATTTTCACCAAGGAACTTTCCAATTATAATTTATTTTCCCATGTAACTTACCCACAAAAAGAGAAGGGGCCACTTGGGCCATTGCAACTATTTTGGCCAATGTGGTAGCCATGCCTTCCATTCTAATTTAATACATTGGCAGTGTGCGTGGTTTTCATATCAGCCTTATGAATTCGGTTAATGTGAGTCTGTCCCAAGGGATAGAGCACGATCTTGGTGAATGGAAACAAGATTAAAGGTCATACCTTAAACAATGGAAAGTGAGCCTCAATATTCACCACCTTATGGAATATCGTAGCAGACTGACAATGACTTTTACTCTTCTGTCCGCGTACAGTATTACTTGAAAGTTCAACCCGATCACCTGCTTACCTTCCTTGAGCATAGGTTTCCTTTTCCGTAAAATAGGAATGTTTGTCAGAAATTAAGTAAGATGACGTAAATAAACTAGGTAACAAAGACCGCCAACATAGGAACTCGACTGTAGGAACTCAGTTCATGTTAATGCCCTGTTCTTCTGGCCCCCACGAAGACATTTTCCTGGAAGCCGAAATTAGGGAACACACCACACCAGGGCTCTCATTTTCCCTCTGAGTCAGAAGTTCTCCACTTCCTAAGAAGTGCTTATTCTTTCAACTAAATTTCCAGTTGTCAGAACCTCTCCCTTATCTGGAGTTCCTTAAAACAAAAACAAAAAACAAAAAAATAGGAAATATAAGGGGACAGTAACAACCAGCGGTACTTATCAGTTTAACGAACATACAAGAGTGCGAGGTAGCATGAGTCCTGGGACTGACGAGGTTAGTGCAACTACATGGACATGGAGGGAATTGCCAATGAGCTTGCTGGGTCTAGCAGAAATCCCCTGGTCACTGACAGAAATCCACCGGCTCCAGGAAGAGGACGTCACACAGTGACCCCACTGAAGGCATGTTCTCTGGGGACCTTGCTAACTGGGAATACCATGGGGTCAAAGGATCACCCAGCTCCCAGGGCCACGGAAGGCA